>NW_021835992.1:0-374429 GCF_006345805.1 Octopus sinensis | reverse complement strand
TATCGTTCCCTGCTTTTGTCTCGTCCGTCTCCTTGAGCTACACACTTGTCATGGAAATTCTACGCTCCTTGGATGTGGCTCATTTCAACGAAGTCTGGAGGGAACAAGGTCTTGACTTTCCAGAAAATCGAATGTCTCAACGAGCCTGGGATCGAATTAGATGCAAGCAAACCTTCAATCTGCTGCTCGAGTCGTCTAACCAACACCGCCGCGCTTGCCTTCTTTCGGCGGCATCCCCGGCTAGTGGAGCTTGGCTTTGTGCATTCCCGAACATCTGGCACTCTCCTTGACGATGAAGCGGTAAGGATCGGAATCTTTCTGCGCCTTGGACTCAGGCAATGTGTCCCGCACACGTGTCGTTGTGGCTGCACTGTTGACCCTTTCGGTCTGCATCCTTTATCGTGCAGGAGGAGTGCTGGACGTTTTCCGAGGCCTTCCCGATGTTAATAATTGTCGTATGTCATAAGAACCCGGGTCGTTGATACTGTTCAGTAGCACTTTTGACTAAATTGAAAAAATAAGTCGAAAATTTAGTTGGTTAATGTTTTCAAGTGATCAGTCGATCTTATCAGCCCGGACACTATGACATACGACAATAATTAATATATATCGGTCTGAATGTAAAATATATAAATTATTGTTGGGTTGATCTATTGAAATGCCAGTTAAAGTGATAGATAAATGTAATCCAGAACATTCCAAGACAAATTTAATGGTCCCAACTAGGGCAACCAAAAGTCATATAAGTCATATTATGTCACATGGGTGATCAGACCCCTATGGGCAACCTGGCCTTTACGTGTTTCCATGGCAACTACATAGCAAATATTTACTAAAAGGCCAACTAATATAAACACAAACGATCCGAACTAATGATTGAACTTTAAATTTTTGAGAAAATGATGTTTTATATTTGAACCATGCTTGCTTTAAAATAGTAAAATTATTTACAACATTAGCAAATTATAATGTGAATTATTTTTATTTTTGATAATATAAATTGCAAAATTAGCAAATTATAATTTACATCAAATTTTTTGCAAAGTTTGTAACAACTTTAACTCTAACCTTAACCCAAATTCTAACGTTGGCAAATGACAACATAAATATATTCAAAATCTGAATCCTAACCTTAACCCTAACGTTGGCAAGTGACAACATAAATATATTCAAAATCTGAATCCTAACCTTAACCCTAACGTTGGCAAGTGACAACATAAATATATTCAAAATCTGAATCCTAACCTTAACCCAAACCCTAACGTTGGCAAGTGACAACATAAATATATTCAAAATCTGAATCCTAACCTTAACCTAGACCCTAACGTTGGCAAGTGACAACATAAATATATTCAAAATCTGAATCCTAACCTTAACCCTAACGTTGGCAAATGACAACATAAATATATTCAAAATCTGAATCCTAACCTTAACCCAAACCCTAACGTTGGCAAATGACAACATAAATATATTCAAAATCTGAACCCTAACCTTAACCTAAACCCTAACGTTGGCAAGTGACAACATAAATATATTCAAAATCTGAACCCTAACCTTAACCTAAACCCTAACGTTGGCAAATGACAACATAAATATATTCAAAATCTGAACCCTAACCTTAACCCTAACGTTGGCAAGTGACAACATAAATATATTCAAAATCTGAACCCTAACCTTAACCTAAACCCTAACGTTGGCAAGTGACAACATAAATATATTCAAAATCTGAACCCTAACCTTAACCCTAACTCGAAATTAAATGATGTTTCTGCTGACGATTCTTCAGACATTTTTGACAAAAATTGGAAGCTTTTTTGGCCAACCGGTGTTTGCTTCGAGCATTCATATCCTCAGGGAATATCCCGATTAACGTTTCCTTAATTTGATTGTATTGACAAAAATTGGAAGCTTTTTTGGCCAACCGGTGTTTGCTTCGAGCATTCATATCCTCAGGGAATATCCCGATTAACGTTTCTTTAATTTGATTGTATTCGTTAATATTTCTGACGTAACCCTTAAACCCAGACATCACAAAATGTGAGAGACCACGCTGTTAAAATTAATATACTTTTGGGTAAGCCATTTTTAAAAGATAATTCAAATGTAATTTTTAATTAGAATAATTGATTAATCTACACTCTTCCATATATAAATTGCTATATTCAATATTTAATACCTTTTCTGCGGTTTCCATAGAAACACGTAAAAGGACTGGCTGCCCATAGCGACATAGTCGCCCATGTGACATATTATTTTTTATTGGTCATATTGATGTTATTTCTATAATTAATAAACTATTATTATATTTTTTAATAGTTTTATTAATTTTTTAGGTCTTATAGGTCATATTTTATGCCGTTAGTCATATTATTTTTTAGGTCATATTTTTTTTGTTAGGTCATATTTATTAAATCATATATTTTTATTAATCTTTGTTTAAATTTTGACAATAACACGTTTTTCACCGTTTTGGTAGTTGGCCGCTTAAATATTATAGATTTTTACATGCCGAAACAAAAGCAATCTAACAATCAAAAGTTAAATAAAATAATTAAACGATACCCGTCTGAATTTCAGATTGATTCAGCTGGACGTTTATTTTGTTTGAAATGCTCAGTTTTTGTTAATTTTAGGAAAACGTTTAATGTGGTGCAGCACAGGGAAACTACCCGGCATAAAAAGAAACAGACAAAATTTCAAACGCAACTCAACACTCTTCCGAAACTTGAAGCAAAGAAAAATTTCGGAATTTGCTTAGTCAAAATGATGACGAAGGCGAATATACCTCTTTAACTGGAAAGATAACAGTGAAACCTCTCGAATCCCTGCTTCTCGAATCCGCTTGTTTTAATCAAAAATTTGAAATTTCCTATAAATGATTCTTGAATCCGCTTGTTTCTCGAATCCGCTCCTCAAGTATTATGAAAAATAATTTTTTTATCTAATTGTATGTTAAATTAATTAACATTTTAAAATTCTCATTACACGTTAAATTGTATTTTTGTGAGGCGTCGTTGTGTTAGACTTTCTATCAACGAAAAAATTTCTATACTACGTTATATTTCTGACAACCCATTCGTTTCTGCACCTCAAATTTCCAGGATTTTTTCTTCACGGTTTAAAAAGAAAATTTCTCCCAGAACTATAAACGACCTTAAATCAAAATCGGACCTTTTGAATAGGACTGACATCAAAAAATTAAACATAACGAGAATTCCAAAACTCAAATTTAATAAAATGATGTAGCGATGATAACATGGATTAACTTAATGGAATCTAGTGGAGCAATTCTATCAGATTCGATGTTAATTACAAAAGCTCTTAAATTTGGAAAAAATTTTCCAGAATTTAAAGCAAGTCGTGGGTGGCCAGAAAAGTTTAAATTACGAAATGGTGTCAAGTTAAGAAAATTTCACGGAGACAGTGGATTAGTAAATCATGATGAAAAATCTATTACTGATTTTAATGAAACAATGAGTTTAAAAATTGAACAATATGGATTGGACAATGTTTATAATGCAGATGAAACTGGTGTTTTTTACAAGGTGATTCCTTCCAAAAGTGTGTGCATTAAATCACGGCCTGGAATAAAGTTGTCAAAGGATCGATTTTCGTTACTATTATGCGCAAATTGTTCTGGTTCCGATAAAAGAAGGCCTGTAATGATAGGAAGATTCAAAAGTCCAAGGTGTTTTAAAAATTTCAACATTGGAAAATATGTTACCTACACCCATTCCAATAAGGCATGGATGAACCGTGAAATTTTTAACAAGTGGCTCAGTGATTTTGATTGTGAACTTGCGAAGAAAAAAAGAAAAATTCTACTTGTAATAGAATGTCCATCTCATCAAATTATTGTCACGTTAAACTCAATTGAAATTCTTTTTTTGCCTTCTAGAACATCCTCGCTCTTGCAACCAATGGATCAAGGAATTATAAAATGCTTTAAAGCCGAATTTACCAATTTGAAAATAAATGATATAATCGAAAAGGTTGAGGCAGGGGAAAATTGTCAGAATGCAATTAACGGAATCACCCTTAAAACTGCTGAGACATTAACATTCTTCGCTTGGAATAAAGTTACTCCTACGACCATCAAAAATTGTTTCCGTCATGCACAATGGATAAAATGTGAAACAATCACAATCAACAGTGAATCTAAGAACTACGAAAATAATTATGAAGAAATAATTAAGAAATTTCAAATTGAAGATCCAATATCTCATAGTGAATTTGTTGATTACGGATATACTGAAAATGAAGAGCTAATCGAATTTTTAGACAAATCTGAACAAGCTGGTACATTACAGTCAAAAAAAGTTCAATCAGTTAGTGATTTTATTTAATAACTAGCTCAGCAGTTCGCTTCGCTCACTGCGAGCTAGCTCCTGCGGAGGCCCTGCTCGCTACGCTCGCAGTTTCCTTAAATAACTATAAATTTATGTAGATATATAAATGCGACCTGCTTTGATATAACCTTATTCTAAGGCCTGTGGATAAACGATGTTTGCAGTCCGTCCATCCTTGGCAAATATAAATAAATTTCTCTTCTACCTACCCTTGAGCACCCCACATACAGCTGGCCATGTGAAAAGCACTCGTTCTCTAAAAATAAGCCTACTACCTTTAAAGACTGTCCCTGGGCCTTGTTTATTGTCATAGCAAAACTTATCTTCAGCGGAAATTGTAGTCTCTTAAATCTATCGCAGGCCCTTTCATGGTCCATAATAACGTCGACCGATTTATATATTCTTTCTCTGCCAGGGATTTTCATTAATAAATCTAAATTTATATTAAGTACCTCATCATTAAGTGGAGCTAATATAGCTCGTTCACGCAGCCAGTCGAAATTCACGTAGTGTTCAGATAGTTCGGAATAGACGGCATTCAATAATTCTTCTGCTGTTTCTACGAAAATACATAATTCTTCCGGTAGCCTAATTTTCTGGTCGTGCATTTCTGAAGTGATTGCCCCATTTCCAATATCTAGAAGGATTTGTGGGAATATGCTATTAACGCCTTGTAAATGTGCATGTACATTTACATCTAAGCTTACCTTTTTCACGTGTGTCCACAAATATGACGATTTGAGGCAGGCATTCAATTCATCCGCAGGCGTCCCTCTTTGAATAATTGGCAGCGTCTGTCTAAAATCACCTGCCAATACAACTAATGCTCCCCCAAACAAATGGTCGCTACAATTCTTGATATCTCTATATGTTCGGTCAACTGCTTGAATGCGCCTTTATGAGCCATCGTACATTCATCCCAAACAATTAACCTAGAATGCATAATTCTATTACCGTAGTTGAGTCTAACAGCAGTCCTGACCTTGTTCAGCTGTTGTCTAAGTTCCCTCACCATTTAAGCACATCTTCCCTCGTTTCTTTTTTTGTTATATGGTTCATATTCTCTTGTTTGTTAACATTCTCAGATCTCTCTTTATAGGACATTCTTATGATTTTGTAAACGCGAATCAGTAATTTATATTAAATTTTCTACGTAAATTTATTTAGTGAAATTTATGTAAAGTGTATTATCCAATCAAAGCCATTATACTTAATTGCCTCTATGTTTAAAGGAATTGAAACTTTAGCATAATCGAACTTGTCTGTTTCGGTAAAGAAAATGATAATCAGCTTCATCTTTGTAGTATTATAAGGAAAAAAATTAAAGCCTGTTAAATCAAGGAGATTTAAATATAGGCAAATTGAAATTTACATGACTAATTTAAATTTTATTTGCCTCTATCTTTTAAAGAAACTAAACAGTAGCATAATCGAATTTGTCAGTTTCGGCAGTTAAAAAGAATCAATTATGTAAATCTCTAATAATTTTTGCTTTTTCCTTTTTAGTGGTTTTCAAAATCTGATAATTGCACAGTCTATTCATGGTCGATAACAATTAGAGCTTTTATTTTATTTTTTTAACGAAAATTTAACAAAAAAGAATTTATGTCATCGAAAAAAGATAGCTAAGCTAATTAATGGCCTCCACGAGGCTTGAAGGTTGTGGAGGACCTCATCATGTGAGTCGAGGACTTTCTTGTCGTTCATTTTAACAAAAACGCAGAAAAAATTTTTTTTTTAATTTTTTGGCTTGAAGGTTTTGGGGGACCACATCATGTGAGTCGAGGACTTTTTGTTGTTCATTTTAACAAAAACGCAGAAAATATTTTTTTTTAATTTTTTGGCTTGAAGGTTTTGGGGGACCACATCATGTGAGTCGAGGACTTTCTTGTTGGTCATTTTAACAAAAACGCAGAAAATAATTTTTTTAATTTTTTAGCTTGAAGGTTTTGGGGGACCACATCATGTGAGTCGAGGACTTTCTTGTTGTTCATTTTAACAAAAACGCAGAAAATAATTTTTTTTAATTTTTTGGCTTGAAGGTTTTGGGGGACCACATCATGTGAGTCGAGGACTTTCTTGTTGTTCATTTTAACAAAAACGCAGAAAATAATTTTTTTAATTTTTTGCTTGAAGGTTTTGGGGGACCACATCATGTGAGTCGAGGACTTCTTGTTGTTCATTTTAACAAAAACGCAGAAAATAATTTTTTTTAATTTTTTGGCTTGAAGGTTTTGGGGGACCACATCATGTGAGTCGAGGACTTTCTTGTTGTTCATTTTAACAAAAACGCAGAAAATAATTTTTTTAATTTTTTGGCTTGAAGGTTTTGGGGGACCACATCATGTGAGTCGAGGACTTTCTTGTTGTTCATTTTAACAAAAACGCAGAAAATAATTTTTTTAATTTTTTGGCTTGAAGGTTTTGGGGGACCACATCATGTGAGTCGAGGACTTTCTTGTTGTTCATTTTAACAAAAACGCAGAAAATAATTTTTTTTAATTTTTTGGCTTGAAGGTTTTGGGGGACCTCATCATCGAGGATATTCTTTCTTATTAAAATTTTTGACAGGACGGTTCTTAGAGGATATCAACCTTTTATTGTGCCTCATTATCGAATAACTACAAAAGGGAAGGTTTGACAATTGATCTGGTTTGTAACAATTTGAATGTGGGTGTGCACAGACAGACAGACAGACACATAGACAGACACACACCATACCATTTTATTATTAAGAGCTCGAAGGTTTTGGGGGACCACACCATGTGAGTCGAGGACTTTCTTATTGTTCATTTTAACAAAAACGCAGAAAATAATTTGTTTTTAATTTTTTGACTGAAGGTTTTGGGGGACCTCATCGTCGAGGATATTCTTTCTTATTAAATTTTTTGACAGGAAGGTTCTTAGAGGATATCAACCTTTTATTGTGCCTCATTATCGAATAAACAAAAGGGAAGGTTTGACAATTTGATCTGGTTTGTAACAATTTGAATGTGGGTGTGCACAGACAGACAGACACAGACAGACAGACAGGACAGACAGGACACACAGACAGACAGACAGACACACACCATACCATTTTATTATTAAGATTATACTTAGGAAACAATTATTGAAGAGGAATTCAAATGAGAAAAAAGTTGATCTCTCAGAAGCCTTCAGAGCTCTAGAGATTATTAAAACTTATGCTTCTCAGGTAAATGCAGATATAGATGATCATGAAACGTTAAAATATTATGAGAATTGGGGAAATGTTAAGAAAATCGATTAAAAAAAATAAAATTTCTGATTTTTTTGAATATAAATAATTTTATGTATTCAGTCATTTGTATATAAAAAGAAATACTTAATCTATATTGTAAGTTCATGTTTCAACTATAAAATATTATTTAAATTGCCTCTCGAATCCGGCGATTTTTTGATCGGTCCCAAACGATGACATTTTATTTTTATATATTAAATAAAACCTTCAAAAATATTCGAGATGAAATTGTTTTTAAAACAATTTCCATTATTTAGCAACCAAAATCGGCGGATTCGAGAGGTTTTACTGTATTAATACTTGTTGATGAAACGGAAATCAATAAACAGAAATTTGTTAACGTTTTTTGTGGGACTATTGAAAGTCCTGAAAAAATTTATTTATTAAATTGTTTGGAAATTGAAATTTGTGATGCATCTGCAATTTGTAGAATTGCGGATGACACAATTCGAATTTATGATATAAAAAGGGAAAATTTATTATTATTTATTTCTGATGCTGCCCGTTATATGACTTTAGCAGCGAGTACATTGAAGATTGTGTATATTAAAATGATTCATATAACTTGTTTTGCTCATCTTCTGCACAATTGTGCATTAAAGATTAGAGCACATTATAAATATATTGACGACTTAATCTCGTCTATCAAAATGTCGATTGTAAAAAATCCCTCCCGGAGGAGTCTTTTTACAGTTATTGGACTTCCACCTGATGTTGTTCTAACAAGATGGGGCAGCTGGTTGGACGCAGCAAAATATTATAGTCGACATCTTTCAAGAGTTCGCAAAATTGTCTTATCCTATCCAAATTGTGAAAGATTGTGATGAATGCGAAAAATGCTGTTAGCTCTGAAAATTTGGAGAAAAATCTGGCAGAGTTAATGGCTTCATACAACCCTATTATTGATGAAATCAGAAAATGCCAAGAAAAATTTTATACAATTAAAGATGCAATTGAATTCATTGATTCCGTTAATTTTGGTGAGGACAATTGTAACATCAACAAGTATTTTTTAAAGCGGATAAGTATGTTACCATGGACGAATATTAAAAATGCTAGAATTTCTAGTATTTCTCCAGAAACATTTATTTACTTATGGAAATGTCCTTCAACATCAATATCTGCAGAAAGAAGCTTTTCTATGCTGAATAAATTGCTCGAAAAGGATAGAAACTTCAAGCCAGAAAATATTAAATATTATATGATGCAATATTATAATAAACTCATTGATTGAAATGTTTAATTTTTTCATATTTTCAAATTCAGAATATCTAAAAATCAAAATTCGATAGGTCATATTTTGATTTTTTAGGTCATATTTTAATATTTTTAAGTTATATTTTAGAATTTTAAAGTCATAAAGTCATATTTTTTACGGTCATATTTAACTTTTTTAAGGTCATATTTCTGGTTGCCCTAGTTATAAGTATAGAATGAAAACACATCCTTCTTTTGATATACCAAAGGCCTTGGATTCTTTTTCAAAATAGAAGCTTTGACAGTGGTTTTTGCTTATTTGTTGTTTGTGTTCCCGTCCCAGATCACTTAATTTAGTTCAAATAGAAGATCTAAGGAAATAGTCTTACTCCATATACGTTAGAATTTTATCAAAAAATAAATTCGTTGGGACCATTAAATTTGTCTTGGAATGTTCTGGATTACATTTATCTATCACTTTAACTGGCATTTCAATAGATCAACCCAACAATAATTTATATATTTTACATTCAGACCGATATATATTAATTATTGTCGTATGTCATAGTGTCCGGGCTGATAAGATCGACTGATCACTTGAAAACATTAACCAACTAAAATTTTTCGACTTATTTTTTCAATTTAGTCAAAAGTGCTACTGAACAGTATCAACGACCCGGGTTCTTATGACATACGACAATTATTAACATCGGGAAGGCCTCGGAAAACGTCCAGCACTCCTCCTGCACGATAAAGGATGCAGACCGAAAGGGTCAACAGTGCAGCCACAACGACACGTGTGCGGGACACATTGCCTGAGTCCAAGGCGCAGAAAGATTCCGATCCTTACCGCTTCATCGTCAAGGAGAGTGCCAGATGTTCGGGAATGCACAAAGCCAAGCTCCACTAGCCGGGGATGCTGCCGAAAGAAGGCAAGCGCGGCGGTGTTGGTTGGACGACTCGAGAAGCAGATTGAAGATTTGCTTGCATCTAATTCGATCCCAGGCTCGTTGAGACATTCGATTTTCTGGAAAGTCAAGACCTTGTTCCCTCCAGACTTCGTTGAAATGAGCCACATCCAAGGAGCGTAGAATTTCCATGACAAGTGTGTAGCTCAAGGAGACGGACGAGACAAAAGCTCATTACTAAATTACTAAATTTTTGGATAACTGATATATTTTTTTTCTGTGTCAAAACCTAAATTGAGTAAATAGTATACATTACTTTAAATGCCGGCATTTTGTGTTTTTCATTTAATTTGCTTTCTTGTATTAAGAAAATGTCGGTGTTGTTTGAGATAATAAAGTGTTTGAGCTCTATGAATTTGTTTTGGATTCCGTTGATGTTCAATTGGAGAATATTTATCTCATTCCAACGCTTTGGATTGGAAATGGTGTAATTGTTTTGGATCTGCCGGCTTTGTAGCCGTAGGAGTGTTACCCCGAGGGACTACTGTGGGCGATTTTTATGTAAATACAGATCTGGTGACTCCATTAGAGCGGCCACGTTGACCAGATGAATAGCTCTTATATTTGGTTAAGTCTCAAAAAAGAAATGGACACCACAAGAAATGCACCGCTAGCGTGCTTCAATCGAATACAAATCTCCCATTACGGACGACACACACATCCTGGATTGCAAAAATCTCACCGCTATAAGAAGGTCATATGAGATTAACTCACTCTTTAACTTATGGTGTGACCATAAGAGGACTGTCGGTTTTCTTCGTGCCGAATTCCTCCCAATTTCATGGGGAATGAGGTTAGATAAATTAAAGGCCGGCAGAGTTATTCGGCTGTCAACAGCTACGACAATACCTTCAGCATATCTGATGCCCATTGCAGTTGTATGGCTTTGAATAATCTCTTCATCCGTAATCGGTAATAATGACGGCAAGTTTGCAAATATAGTTGAGGTCGGGAGAATGGAAACTCATTCATAATCATCAATTTTATCTAATTTTTTAGCATAAATAATGTTTTTGTTTTCAAGTGAAATGTATTACATTTATCGGCTGAATTTGGTTCATGGAGATGTAAGAGCAGACAACGTTCTGATCAACAATGAATTAATATGTAAATTTCCAATTTTGGATTAGACATCAAAGCAAATTTCAACGGCCCTAAAGGAAGATTCGATTTGATAAAATTTTTCAGATTCAAATCAGTTTTAAAATTTTGTCAATCATATTGATATGTGTACTTTCCAAACAGTAAAGGAAAACGAAACCTAACAACTCTTTAAATTTGTCCTGGACGGCTTCAATGAGAGAAAACCGCCAAAACAAACAGTCATCGCTTCCATTGAGATATTTCTAAAGGTTTTGACAGTGATGTTCTGAAGACTGACCTAAACTAAAATATGGAATTCCAATTCTATGTGATAAAAAACGAAAGATTGCTAATTTCCACTTGGTAGGAATAGCAACATAGACGAGACTCCTTTGACATGCGATTACACAACAAGAGTGGAAAATATTTTTTTTATTAATACGGCATCTTCGGAAAATATTCATAATAAGTATATTGTAGTGAATTAGTTGATTTCGACAATCTAAGTCGTTTTTCTTGCTCTTTTGTGTTTGACAGCCAGCAGAACTCAACAACTGAAAAGACTTTAGCAACCGACGACTGACTGAATAACACCAGTCCATTTTTTAATGTCTAATTTATTAATAAAACAAATAAAATTTGATTATTGCACGTTATTAAATAAACTCAAATTTTATTGACTGTGGTGGGATATCCATGTCTACTCTATAGTATTGGTCACTAAATATTTGATAGCGTACAACCTGATCATTTGTACAGAGCACTGCTGCATGACACCACCAAAAATGTTTCCGACACATACTTTGACTTTGATCGAAGTAATCTTTTAAAAAAAAGTAGAACTCGACGGGTACTTTTTTAATCCTGATACCAATCGCTACTACAAGATTGACGTTGAATCTGAAGATGTGAACCCAGGGAAGGTCATAAATTTTAAAGCCGAAAAGCTCTCATCTGTCGTCCAAAAACATTATCCTTCGGTAGTTTCATATAGTAATAGTAGATTAAAAAATTTGTAAATGATATTATCCAATCTGAATACGAAATGTCTATGGGAAATGTCTTTATCAATTCAGCCAGAGCATTGAAAAGCAAAAAGCCCCGAGTTGGTCCCCCTAAAATAACGAGAGAAAATAGATCGAGAGTGGAGGGCGGGCTCTACATTTATTTCCCCCGACGGAGACATCCTGTTCTACCACGACTCTTATCACGCTCATTTTTATACGGTCGACCGTGATTTCACGGTGAATCCGTTCCCTCCTATCGATTTCATTTACTACGGGAACTATGTCTCGGATGTTTGTTTCATTGGGGGCTGCCCTCTGTCGCCTCCCCCTCAGTCTTTGGAGGATCTGGTCACCGTGGTCATTTTACTCAGACTGGAGTGGATTGTCGTTGTTTTGGACAAGTCCCGTCTCCTTGTTGCCGACATGCAAATTCACAGGATGGAGGACCCCGCCCGTTCGTTGTCCTTCAATAATAAATTGGCACTGGCCCATATGAATTGCGTTGTACTCCACGATTTTGCTGGAAACGACGTCAAGCTGAAATACGGATCCAACGGAGTCGGTTTTGAGGTACGAGCCAATCCTTAAGACAAGGGACAACATATTCTTCACTCGGTCAGTGCACGTGACTCGAAAATACAGATTTTTGACTTGAGATGTAATGAGAACCACAAATGTGTCGAATTTCATTGTAAGAGACTTGTCCGTTCTCTGCACTATCAGTTGGAGGTAAGGACGAGTCCTCGAGTGCTGTGTGGATCTGATTCTCAGTTGTTTTCCTATGATTTGCGTTTTCCTTCCCGTATTTTGTCGACGTTCCGAGGCCATTCTACTTCCAAGTTAAAGGGGAGTATTTTTGAATATGAAGAGAGTTGTAATTTGGTCACGTCTGGTAGTATTGTGGTGATGTTGTACAGTTGATGAGTTTGGGTATGCGAGGATGTGGTCACTCGAGGGGCAGAGTGCGCAGGTGGTTGTCCCCCCTTTACATGTCGACGAATATACAAATGTTCATCTGAGGAGCGTGATGGGTGGAGTGGTGTGTGGTCCTAGACTTTATTTTATATCTCCCAATGATTCTTTCTTTTATATTTTGTAAATCATTGTTTATTTTGTAATTCATTGGATGAATTTAGTCAGCCCGATGATGTTGCGTCTTCGTTATAATTATTGGTTAATATTGTTACTGCTCGCTAATTTTAATTATTTTTCGTGTAACAAACTGGTTTATAACACTGTGTATTAAACAGACGCCAAATCTGGATGCAATCAAATTTATGCCATTGCTAGAACAGCTGAATTTCAGATACTTTGAATTTAGATCTCCGATGATTACATCTATGCAATCGATTACCTGTGTTTGAGAAAGCCACTCTTGAAATTTCTTTATTTTACAAAAGAAGGATTGCATTTCCTCAAAAATTCAATGAAAATACTCAAATTAGTTCATTCGACGTTGCTTTCAGATTGAGAAATCCAGAATTGGTAGAATGGTCACGTCACTTCAGACCGTCCTAGTTTTGGGTTTTTCTCAAGGTTATCGAAGTGTAGACTTTAAATTTGACATATCCCTTAATTATAAGCTGGAAAATATCATTCGAAAATACTCCAATAATAAGCCAACTCTGATTGTATATTCTCAAGTTCTGTTCGATTTGTAAAAGTACATTAATGGCGGCAAATGTGCTAATAAACGAATGTTTTGTTACCGATATGAGTATTTTGTCTCAGCTTGACAATTTTCCCGACAAAATAAAGGACAATGAATT
Source organism: Octopus sinensis (assembly GCF_006345805.1). Classification (NCBI taxonomy): domain Eukaryota; kingdom Metazoa; phylum Mollusca; class Cephalopoda; order Octopoda; family Octopodidae; genus Octopus; species Octopus sinensis. The sequence goes on along the minus strand of NW_021835992.1, from coordinate 360,794 downwards.
AAAAAGTACATTTCAACCAAAATTACGTCCGTAAGGGAATAGGCCATCATTACGCGGGATTAGATCACGATGATCGCCGTTTGTTTAAAGAAATGTTCAACTCTTGTCGATTTTTCGTTAACCAACCATATTCTAGTTTGCACATCCAGTCTGTCTCGAGGAATCAACCTCCCAGGCCACTTGGTTATAATTAAGTCGACTTTCCATCACAACAATGGCCAAATAAAACCTTACGACGACTGGCAATTGATGATGGGTTGGGCATGCAGGCCACAGTGCGATGACTGTGCCACTGCGGTTTTATGATTAAGGAGAACTTGGTGGAAAAATACCAAAGGTTTGTAGACGAATCTCAGTTTTTGGAAAGTCGGTTGTTTAAATATAAGCAATATCTAAGGTAGGGACAGTGCTTAACTGAGTACACTCCATGTAATAAAAAACCGGATTTTCAAGTTTGCATGTTTTTACTAGTATTTTTTTAAATGTATATCAATTTTTAAATTACTTTTCAGCAATCGTTTGTTGTATCTTTTTACTATTTTTAAAATTATAATGTATATTTGAATAATTGATCTTGATAAAATCTTAGCGTGTATTAAAAAACCGGATTTTTTTTGATTAGTCTGTTGCTAAGCCAATTTTTAGGTATTTGAAAAAAATGCTTGATAAAATCACTAAAGGAAAGACTCTAGCTCTCATTCAATTAAATTGGACACAAAAGAAGATTGTTGAGGAGCTGAATATTCCAACTTCGACTCTCAATGATTTTCTGAATAAGTTAAATAAAAAAGGGACTGTTGATCGTATACCTGGTTCTTGAAGACCCAAAAAGCTCTCTAACTCAGATATTTGTAAACTTGTCAACATTGTGAAAGAAAATCCAAAAAAACACTGGCCAACCTGAAAGAAGAAGTCTTCGATTTTACAGGAAAAGTTGTCTGCAAAAAAACAATAAGCAATTATCTACATGAAAATCATTACAAAGCATGTGTGTAAAAGAAAACCTTTTTTAGCAAAAAAAAATAGTGAAAAACAATATGAGCTTTCAATAATCTTTTCTGCTATAAGCAATGAAACGTGGAGAACTGTTATATAGAGTGACGAGGCTTCCTTTGAAATTTTTTCATCTAAAAAAATAAAATTTTGCTTTAGAAAAAAAATAAAGCCTTAAATTATGCCCATTTAACTCCAACTTTGAAGTTTGGTGGTGGAAGAATTATGATATGGGGTTGTATTTCCTATCATGGAAAGGGGAATTTGGTTATAGTAAATGAAAAAATAAATTCTGCTGTATATATCAACATTTTAATAAATAATTTGTGAAAATCGGTAGATAAAATGGGGCTAAATCGTTTTATTTTCCAACAAGATTTTGCCCCCTGTCATAATTCACAAAGAACAAAACAATTTTTGAATGAGAAAAAATTGAATTATTAAATTGGGCAATACAATCACCAGATTTGAACCCAATTGAACATGTGTGGAGCTACATAAAGGAAGAATTGAGTAAAAAAAATGCTGCATAGTAAAAAAGATTTATGCGAAAATATCATAAAAATTTGGGACGAAATACCAATGGAATTTCTGAGAAAATTAACTGAAAGCATGCCAAAAAGAAGCATTGAGCTTTATAAGGCAAATAGAGGACACATTAATTATTAATCATTTGACTTTTTTTCTAATCCGGTTTTTTTTACACAGAAAAAATTTAATATAGTCAGTTTAGCTGTACAAAAAAATTATTGAAAAATTATAAAAAGAAAAGTTACGAAGATTATCATTATAAATTAAACAAAAAGTCTAAAATTAAAAACAGAATATCAAAAAAATTAAGCATTTGAAAATCCGGTTTTTTATTACATGGAGTGTATATCAACGTGGAAGTGACAATCGAGACAATTACAAATTTGACGAGTTATTTTCCTGAATTAGATCGACCTTTATTCTCGTTTGCTGTGTAAAAAATCCGAAATTTTGTGGTAAAGAGCAAACATTTTTATTAAAACAGTTAGGCTTAATTTTTAATTCAAGTTCTCCTGAAGAAAGTTCTCCTGATTCAAGTTCTCCTGAAGAAATAAGAAACAATTTAATAAGTAAAAAAAATATTTGAATTTTTATTTTAGAAAACTGTCAAAAAAATTTTGATGAAATGAAAAATGAAAATATAGTCCAAGTAGACAACCAAAGGATACAAAAAACAAGTTACTATAAAAATCTCATTTCAAGGTTTGAGAATTCTAATGGCTAAATACTATGTAAGCTTTAAAACAATGAAAATTGTTGAAAAATGATAACTCCTTGGAGGCTCTGGTTTGTTTTATAAGTGTTGATTTCAGTTATTGAGGGTTATCTATTTTTCAGTATTTCAAGACTTTCCACTACGACGAAGTGAGGAAAAAACTCTCAACGAACTAAAAGAAAATTTTTCGATTCGTTTTCCCATCAAAAAAAGAATAAAAACCGCTTCAGATAAAATAAACTGGTGTTTGCAAATTTTAATCGCAGTGTTATCCAAGCTGTGTTGGGTTCCTTGAAAATTAAGGTTTTCCGAATTATTCAAGATTTTTATAACCTTCTCCGCATCGGTGCAAGAATCAGTTGATGTGAAAATTGGGAGTTTATTTTTAGTCTTTTTTGAACATGTTTATGAACAGAACGACGATTATGAGATTTTTAAAAACGCAGCAACTCTAGCTAAATGTCTACAAACTCAACTTTGGGAAAACTGTCCATTTCTGAACCGACAATTTCCGGGAATAGGTCTTAGATAAATTTCAGATAACCTCAAACTTAAGACAGACATTAGCTGTCAAGAATTTTAGTAAACTCTCCAGTTCTTTCGCAGAACACTTTGAAGCGGTCATTCTTTAAATAATGAATTAAATATAGATCTTACATAGAAATCGACCTTTCGGTAAGGTCCTGCAAACAAAATTAAGACTATTCGTAAATTAAAACTGAGTGTATTCCAGGAGGTAGCTTGTCTAAATATTATAGGCGCAAAATTTAAATTCACTCCAAATGCATTGTTAATCGCGCGCTCAACGCCGCTTTTGATTTTTCATAAAATCAAGTCGAAAGTCGTAAAATTCATTAAGCAATTCAGCAGAATCTTGCGTTTCTCTTGCAAATTTTTTAACAATTAAGGCTCAACTTTTTTCCAATAGAATTGCAGCAATAAAGTACAGTGAATCATTCTTTTCCATGTTTCAACTCATTCTTTTCCATGATTAAAATATCAATGTTCGGCTTTGTCTCAGATAGGGCAATACGCAAATCATCTACTTTAAGAAGATTTCGATAATTTGACTTTATTATGCAAGATGTGAAATGGAATTATCTTCTCTCGTGCTATTGAACTGAGTAATGGATATACAGTTCTTAGTTCACATCAGAATTCCATTAATGTACTGTTTTTAAACGATATTAAATCAAAATGATTATTATTTTTCAAAAACATTGAAATAGCATCAGACAACTCAACAATTCTTGTCAAAACCTTTCCCCGTGAAAGCCATCTGACTTCTGAATGACAAAATTGAATGTTCTGATCCAAGTTCTTCTGTCAGCTTCTAAAAAATTCTATGATTAACTGCTCTTGAACGAATAATATTAATTATTTTTATTATTTGATCGAAGACAATCTTCATCTCTGATGGTAAAGTTTTTGATGCAGGAGAATATTTGTGTATTGCACAATAAAAAGATTGGATAAGGTCCCTTATCTTTCCCAAGGCGAACGGCCTGGCGGAAAGTAACCAAACCAGGCGGTCTTGTTCCAGAAGCGGCTGTAACATGGAAAAGAAGTGTGCTGACCAGATCTTGTCCCAATCCCTCCATCTGGAGATCAAAAGGGGAAGGAGAGGTTGACGGCGGTCCAAAATTCAATTACCAGTTTTGTAGTTCTTCATGTTCATCCAGGAAACTGCTAGCGGCAAACCTATACAAGCTTCGGTTGTAATAAAATGTGGTAGATTCAACAACCAGTACTGCTTGGTTGGTTTCCTTTCTGGCGGCATTCACCGATACTCCAATCGACAGCCAGTCATTCAGAATTGATAAATAACTAATTTGTTATGCGTTCTAAAATCAATTCTTATCAAAAACTTAAGAAAAATCCTTCTGATACTCATTTTGTCAAATCAGAGAAATATTTAAATGCCAGATCCTTTTATTCAGTCACAAATAGTGAACAAGAAGCAAGGCTGGCAGAAAAAGTAAAAGACTAACAAAAATAGTGAATTCTGCAATAATCCCTTCAAAAATAAAATCTGCAAAGAGGTATTGCATGTTTAATCAATTTTAAGACAAAACCTGATTTCAATATTCCTGACGAAGACGAAAGTGGCGAAATGCGTATATCTCTGCCCTAAATCGTGCTCTTCCAGTCTAACATAAACGATTTTAGACAAAAAGTCCTCAAAATGACAAATTTTTGTAAATAAACTCAAAACGTGATCGACTCGAGCAAATAATTTGCAAATCAACGCTGAATAACGTTTAGTGATCGACTCGAGCAATATTGGAAGATTTCAAGTCTAAAAGAGACAAATGAACGGCCAAAGAGCGGATTTCCTGGAAGAATTTAACCTGAAATTGAAATAAGTCGGCTTCAAAAGTGAGTTCAACCATCACCTAAATTTTAAATAAAAAACGAATTTTTGTCACAGAACAGCGGACTATGACACTTTGTTCAAAAATATAAATCTTTGCCTTAAAAAACTGTCCGTTTCCGTTGTTATTGGTAGGTGATTGGTTCATCCAAAATAATGCCAAGAATGATAAGATTGACAAATTGTATTATGAATTTCAAGAAGCACTATACCATTTCCAATACTAAATGGGATTAACACCTAACTAAGTGGGATTAGCAGGAAACTAAGTAAGATTAACTTCAAGCTAAGTAAATATTTCGAGAACAACAGCATATCGTTGAATAAGGGATGGAGTTAAACTCGACACGAGAGGTGGAAATTATAGAAAAAAGTTTGACAAAGAACATGTCGATTTTTTATATCATGCATTGAAGACAATAGCAAAATTACACTTCATCGAATAAAACGAAAATTTGAATTAATTTTTTCGAAATTATCAAAATCAAGTATCGCTCAACATCTTGATCTAAGTTTGTATACATTAAAGAAATTGAGATTCGAGCCTAAAAAAGCTAATTTTGAAATTAAAAAATCCACAGAAAGGAATTTGTTAAAAATGTTAAAAATTTCAATCGGAAAACAGACCATTTTGCTTTTTTGGTGTTAATCCCATTTAGTTTGCTATTGATCCCATATTGTTTGGTATTAATCCCACTTAGTTTGGTGTTAATCCCAATTTAGTTTGGGAAATGGCATAGAACTGATACCCAAAAAGACATAGTCTAAATAATGGGGGATTTAACTCAAAAGTAGGTGATTAGCCACATGCGGATATTGCAGGAAGATTGAAGGATTTGAACCGAAAGATGCCTGATGAATTGTGGAACGATATCCCGCTTGTTGTCAGGAGTGCTCCGATAAAACATTTTAAATACAAACATTGCTGAGACTCGTAAAACTGCTAAAACCTCTGCTAAAATATGCGGAAGAATAAAACTCAAATCTAAATTCAAGTCTCCCTGGAGAGATAAAGAAGACTACTAGGATGAGACGAATTAAGGAATATTTTTTTAATGATTGGTCCCCATTCATTTCACAGACTGATAATGGGAAAGTATTTAAGAAAAAATGTTTGGAATCAATGTGTAGTGATATCAAAATCATAAGTGGACTCCCTAAAGCACCATGGATTTAGGGGCAAGTTATTTGTAAATTTATCTTTAGATTCAATCAATCGATCAAAAGGTGGATTAGCTCCACTAGTGCATCAAATGGGTCTTTTGGAAGCTACAGAGATTTTTATCAAAAAATCATTCATAAATATAACACGCCAAAGCATAAAACGACCAAAATGACACGTTTTGAAATTTTTATGCGGAGAAATAATCTAATCCCGAAGGAAATAAGATCAGCGTTATTACTATTCCATGGAAATGAAGTAGGGGAATTCGATCCGATTATTTCGAAAAGAATGACGATCGTTTGAATCAACAAAGTGTGTATGAAAGCCATGTTTTCGCCGGAGAAAAAAATGAAAAGGAGGCTGAAATGTAAATTGGATGAAAGCTTAGAAGTAGGAGATAATGTACTATTCAGACATGATATTGATGAAAATCCGAATAATTAAAAATACCCGTTGTATGGTCAAATCGAATCAACTATATACTAATATCCCAAGTGGCTAAGGATACGTGCGAGCTTAAAGATATGAATTACGATTTAGTTAAAAATGTACATAGAAATCGTTTGAAAACAATATGATTTTTAGAAAAAAATTTAGATAATAAAATTTTTTGAATTTCTACATTTTTTAAACGGAGAACCTGAATTTTTCTTCCCTCACACGTGGGATGAAAGGCAACCACCTTTCCGGCCAGTCCTGTCGTAATTATGACCATGTGGTCTTTTTAACATCCATCCGAGACCTTCCCGTTGCCTTGATGTAGTCATCCATGAAGATAACCATAATAAATGACTTTGGAGAAGGATTAAACCTGCAGTCCCTCACACTGGACAACCTGACCACATTTTAGAAAAGAACCAACGCTGTCGTCAAGTACAGCAAAAATCAATACTGAGATGGCTCGTTTGTTTGCCACAGGTGACTCCTCTATAGGATTTAGAATAGGTTTATTATGAGAATTGGAAGCAGGATGATGAGTATTAGCTATTTCTGACATTCAGGTTAAGAACAAGACAGTTGAATAACACAATGACTATGGAATCTTAATTGATTAGCAACAAATAGTTAAGAGCTATTCTAACCAAACATTTTCGTTTTCTGACAGGTAAAAAACGGTGGATGTTTTGTGTGTTTGTACAGAGAGAATCTGACAGGCTAACAAATTCTTCGGATTAAATGAAAAATTATATTAAAAGTCTAAAGTTGTCAACAATGATAACATCAGGGAACTCTCAAGCTTGCCATATCTCCTGCCGAGTATTCACTACTCCTGAATTGTCAGCCAACTTTGTGTTCGTTGAAAGATTTTTCTCTGCGATAAAAAGTTTTTTAAGATCCAACAAAAATTCAGAAAATTATGTAATTTGTGTTTGTAACAAAAAGTTTTAGTGCTTTTATTGTTTAGTTTAAGTTAAATAGTTGGGTTAATTTTTTTATATCTCAACGAAAACGAACTACACGAATAAGTCATCAAATATTCTCGCAGTAGGTTTGGTTATATAAACAGAAAACTCTTTCAAATTAACGTTTTATCTTGGGACTTTGTTTAGATAAATAAATATTGAAATTACTCGGCAACATTAAGAACCGAGAAAGCAAATAGCTTACTTACAAGAAATTAGAATTCCATCTTATCCTCTGCTACTAATTAAATACGTGTTCCTGTTAGATAATAGAAATTAACTGCCCTGATTATTTATTCTAATATTTCCTTGTTCCATTTTTATCTCTAATTAGTGTCATTTGTTTCATTCAGTAGTCAGTTCATTTCCTAAAGCTACATGTAGAGTACAAGGCTTTGGATTACTGCAAAATAACTTGTTTGTGAATCTTAATGCCTTTCTCTAAATAGTCGACGTCTGTCCAACCTGTGAATCTATTTTATCTATTCTACAAATGGTTTCTCCGTACCTTATGAATACTACACTATCTAATTTCCTATGTTGGTAATTCATTATTCGATTACATAACAGTTTATATAATTAAAAATAGTCCAATACTTTTCAAACAAATACCAAATTATTTAAGTGTTATCTTTCACCACAAATGTCGAGCCCATTTTATTACCCAATTCTATTATTCGCAATTTATTTGTTTTGAGCTATTTTAGTAAGAAACATTTAAAAAAAGGAAAAATAAGAACTAAAAAAACTACCAATCATTATCGTTTCCAAGTTTTTTGTCCAAATCTTCACACAAATATTCACTTTTCTTGCCTATACGAAGTAAAATAAGCAAAGAACAGTTTTCTGTGTGCTTCAAAAACTGAATCCTATCCGGACAGGTAGCCATATGTTCTTCCTTCTCTGAGATGGGAAGCACGTGGGTGTTGTTGTAGGCACATATAAAGTGGTCTGTTTTTTGTTTTTTGAGGGTAAGTGGATTCTAGTCTGATTTATAACGTAATACTTTCCGGCAGGCGAGGATGTGTCTACCTAGATTTTTTCTGCAAACCTTGTGGTCTTTGTCATAGGGACATTCCACTAATTCAAGAGGATCTTCGTCAGAGAATGTTTCGGAATTCATATCACTAAAGACTATAATGTTCAAATTGAATAATTTGTTTATTCTAATGGGTATTCCAAGTAATTCAAACAATATTAAATAAATTTAGACAAACTATATAATTATTAATATAAAATAAACTTTTAACAAATTTTAAAATTTTTAACAGAAAATCTCTCTCCCATTTTGGACTGTACATCCATAAGGAAAAACCCGCTGAAAAACTCGACTCGGCGGGATTTTCTTCGGTTCTCGAACCACCGGGTCTTGACCGGGGTGACGGGATACGTCCTGACGGGATGACCCTTTTCCCTTTTGAGGGTGGAAAAGGCCTCGTATGGGACGCAACCTTTTTCTGCTTCACATCTAACCTCGTGTGCTCTGGAGGCTAAATCAGCTGCTAAGAAGGCTGAAGATATAAAGCTTTCCAAATATTCTGCCCTTTCAGAAAAGTTTTTCCTGGTTCCGATAGCGGTGGAGACGTCGGGTGCTCTTGGTCCGAAGACTGAAAAGTTCCTCCGCAAGCTCGGAGTCAAAATCTCAATGCGTACTCTTCGGGAGCTGGACTGGCTATTGCAACGGTTCTCGATCGCCGTTATCCGGGGGAACAGTTTGGCGATTCACAGGCCTTCCCTTCGATTAATCGATATCAATTTATTATAATATTTTCGGAATCATCATAACTTTATTCCATGTTAAGAATAAATTTGAGACATTTGTAATATTTTGTAAATTTAGAAGAAACAGCATATCAGTACAGTTAGTCACTGACTGAATTAGTGTTGCTGGGAAGACTAACTGCCCCACTTAATTTATTTTGACTGTCATCAATACAAAATATTAATCTGCTTTATCACTTTGCTCATTTATTCTTAATGTTGTTATATTTTCGATCATTTAAAATAAAATAATATTTTAAATAATTAGTAGCATGTCAGACCAGTTGCAGCAGGTTGTGTTTAATTTCTAATTAAATAGAATTTTGAGGAAAAGGCCGAAGCTGTGAAGAACCTGGCTAAAAGACCCACAGACAGCGAATTGAAGGAACTCTACGGACTGTACAAACAGGCCATTGTGGGGAACTGCAATACAGGTGTGCCACTATGGCTATTTCAGAGTGCCCCAGTGTTCTCCACTACAGAGAACGTGCCAAATGGAATGCCTGGAATTCCAACATGGACCTCACTCAGGAGGAGGCCATGAGGAGATATATAACCCTCGTCGACTCTCTTCTACATAATTCTGGTTTATAATTACTCAAATTAATTGCTTAATAATTACTAAAAGACTCACCTCTAAAGTTCATTTTTATTAAAACATGTTATTTGGTCGTCTAGTTACAGTAAAACCTCTCTAATCCGCCGATTTTGGGACCGACCAAAAAATCGGCGGATTAGAGAAATCGGCGGATTCGAGAGGCAATTTAAATAAATTTTTATACTTAAAACATGAACTTACAATATAGATTAAATATTTCTTTTTATATACAAATGACTGAATACACAAATTATTTATATTTAAATTATCAGAAATTTTATAACATTTCCTCAATTCGCATAATATTTTAGAGATCATCTATCTATTGCAAGTAGAATTTTTCTTTTTTGCTTCGCAAGTTCACAATCAAAATAACTGAGCCACTTGTTAAAAATTTCACGGTTCATCCATGTCTTATTGGAATGGGTGTAGGTAACATATTTTCCAATGTTGAAATTTTTAAAACATCTTGGACTTTTAAATCTTCCTATCATTACAGGCCTTCTTTTATCGGAACCAGAACAATTTGCGCATAATAGTGAAGAAAATCGATCCTTCAATAACTTTATTCCAGGCCTTGATTTAGTGCACACATGTTTAGAAGAAATCTCCTTGTAAAAAACACCACTTTCATCTGAATTATAGACATTGTCCAATCCATATTGTTCAGTTTTTAAACTGATTGTTTCATTAAAATCAGCAATAGATTTTTCATCATGATTTACTGACCCAGTGTCTCCATGCAATTTTCTGACTTGATACCATTTCGTAATTTAAACTTTACTCCAATTGCCGTGGAGTCCTCCGGGATCTTCGGCCCCAAGACACTCCGCTTCCTTCGCTCGCTCGGTCGACGGATTTCAAGGACTAGCCACGATCCAAGAGAGTTTTCTTGGCTCCTGGAACGTCTGTCAATTGCTGTGATCAGAGGGAACGGCTTCGCCATTCGCGAGGGTGGCCAGGTGTCTCGTGAGGCCTTTAATTAACTTAGCTATCTTTAATTTCTTTCTTGTTCAAATATAAATCAACGGCAAAAAAAAAAAATTTAAACTTTTCTAGCCACCCACGACTTGCTTTAAATTCTGGAAAATTTTTTCCAAATTTAAGAGCTTTTGTAATTAACATCGAATCTGATAGAATTGCTCCACTAGATTCCATTAAGTTAATCCATGTTATCATCGCTACATTAATTTCATTAAATTTGAGTTTTGGAATTCTCATTATGTTTAATTTTTTGATATCAGTCCTATTCAAAAGGTCCGATTTTGATTTAAGGTCGTTTATAGTTTTCGGAAAAATTTTCTTTTTTAATCGTGAAGAAAAAATCCTGGAAATTTGAGGTGCAGAAACAAATGGGTTGTCAGAAATATAACGTAGTATAGAAATTTTTTCGTTGATGGAAAGTCTAACACAACGACGCATCACAAAAATACAATTTAACGTGTAATGAAAATTTTAAAATGTTAATAAAAAATTATTTTTCATAATACTTGAGGAGCGGATTCGAGAAACAAGCGGATTCAAGAATCATTCATAAGAAATTTCAAATTTTTGATTAAAACAAGCGGATTCGAGAAGCGGCGGATTCGAGAAGCAGCGGATTCGAGAGGTTTCACTGTATTTATTTCATCACAAGAACTAATTTGGAAGCTTTTATTTGAAATTTAAATAATGGAGGGAAAATATTGGCATTTCTGGTGGTGATTTATTTTAAACTTATTAATGAAGAAATGGACCACTTATTTAAAAAGGACAGTTCAGAATATTACTAATTAACCACTACAGGAAGTATTCTGTAAGAGAATAGGCAGATGTAAGTGGAAAGTGTGGATAACCTCACTTTGTGTGACATACCCGTCCTCTAAAGATCACTTTAATGTCAAACGATTGGTGTCCATCCTCTGGTGGCTTGTGACAAGTTCAGACTGACTGACTGCCTCATTTCCGTCTGAATTGAGTGAGGACACCTGCAGACACGCATAAAACTGAGGAATCCCAAAATTCTGGTAGCATTTTTCCAAATTTGTTGCCAGAGTTTGGTTATTTCCCACTAAAATGGTCAAACATGAATGAAATGCACAAGAAATTGGAATTTTAGTTATTTTTGAGCATTCAGTGAAGAATAATGAAATATATTCACCCAGTGATAGTTTTCCGTCGCAATTCTGATCTCCGAGGTTAAAAACTTGAATATTTTGAGGTCGGATTTTGATAAAATTCGATTTTATTTTTTCTACAAGACACACTGTGGATTTGCTGAATTTTATTTATAATAATTACAAATGTGAAATATTGAGAGAAAATAAAACAAGTAATAAACAGATCATTTTTATTTATTATTTAATATTACTTATTTATATTCAATGTGGCGAACCACATGTTTTAGTAATAAAATGCATCAGACGACAATTTTGGGTCGATTAAGCAACATATGTAACCATGAATAGTTTTTCCCCGCGTTTAAACCACTTAAAAACTTAAGCGGTCTCATCTGTTTTTCTTTGATCTGGACTAATATTCTTGTTCAAAGTCGTCTGTTTATTTTTTTAATATGTGCATGGGAAACTGGTTACATTTTTTGACCTTGTCAACGTCGAAATAAAAGCCTTTGATTATCGAAAATATTATTTTTATGCACCAATTATAAATTCTAGCAATTCCTTTATTTAAATTAGTTTTTGTCCATGTACCTAAATAATTTGAAAAGTTATTTGTTGGTAAACTGAAACCTCCTGCAAGATTTTAAGCGTAGTGGATTTGTTTATTGTATATGTTCTTCTGTTGACTTTTGAAAGATGCTTGGAAAATTAATTTCTAGAACATTTTTCTATGCAAACAAAATATAGATCTGTAAAAAATCGAGACTTTTACAATAATTCATGAAATTTACTCTAAATTTAGATTAATGCATAGATTGTGTGTCTAATCTAAAGATCAAAAGCTCGTCATTTCTTTGAAAAATGAAACTGAAATGAAGCATTTTCGGTTTTATTTTCTGTGTTTGTTAAAGCTATAACGAGCTTGTGAAGTCGAAAATTATTCCGCAGATATAGCTTTCCCCTAATAAAAATGAAATGTTCCGTTTTCTTTATAGTCGGAATTTTTTAACTTTCTAAATATTCACGTCTTGCCCTTCAGGACGGATTTTACTAGACTGTACATTGCATCATCTTTAAAAAATAATGTCATTTTGGCCATTAGGCTAACATGATTATTTTTTAACATAGAGGAGGCACGATAATTGTTTGTTTTTTTACCATCTGAAAATTTGACTTCCAAGCGTTAATTGGACAAAATTGCAACTATTTCGCAAATAAAGTTAATTCAAAGGTTTTAATGATTTTGTCGTGAATTAAAACAATATACCTCCATGTTATTACACAACCACAATAATATATATTGCAAAAATAAACGCAATATAATTAATGATAAAAATACTTTTTATACTTAAAAATAACTATCACATCGAGACATTATTCTAAACAAGATTAATCAAGTCATTAAAAATAACTATCATATCGAGACATTATTCTGAACAAATTAATCCAGTCATTCAATTTTAATCACAAGTTTTCAAAATTACATAAATAATTCAATTAAAGTTAATTTATACTGGCCACGGCTTCCTAAAGTTAAATTTGTAGTTTCAAACCTCTGAAACTCCATAGCACTTTTTCCTGCAGAGCTTGATCGGATTATCCTTACAGCAATATAAAGTTAACTTATTCGGATAATCGGATCTTTCCACAACTTTAAATACTCTTTTGATGTTTTCAACTTAAACATCTTCGTTTAAATCACCCACAAAACTGTGTTTGGATTAACAGGACTTGATTTGGACACACTGTTTGAAACAGATCCACCGTTCATAGTCTAGTAACAAGCTAGACCTGTAACTGATTCGGAGTGGGTTCTTTATGCTCTGATTTTTACTCTATTCATCCTGCTAATACTGGCCACGGCGTCCTAAAGTTACATTTGTTTTACAGTTTCTCGTAAAAATAACAAGATCCTCAAACCAAAGCAATTCTTTGATAAATGTTTGATTTTTCTTATTATAAAATTTTTTTTATACTTGTGGTTTTAAATACATCTGCTTCCTTATTAAAGGCACAAGTTTCTTGTGACTTTCTTAAATAAAAAAGCAACTGTTTAAAGATTAAATAAGGAAATTAAATTGTGAAAGTGTTTGTGCTAACTTTAAACGAGGAGACAAATAGCTAGTTTGAGGATATTCTTTTTGTAGAGAAGCCATCATGAGAAATAGGACTACTCTAAACAATGGGAATTCGTGTTACTGTATTCCGCCATGCTCGATAATCCATGTAAAGTATTTGTTGGACTACCGTCATTATTTTATGTTTACTAGCTCAACAAAATATGATTATTTGTTAAAAATAGTCTCTGCAAATGAAAATTCCCTGTTGTCATTTAATGTGGTTTATTGGCTAGAATACATGCACAGCAGTTCTGGTTTTACCATATTGTATCTCTGAAACATTTTTGTCAATAAAATTTAAGGTCAAAATAAATAAAACGTTTTTTGTACTTCTTTAAGAACTGGTCATTGGGTAGAATTACAGTCCTTAGTTGACGGAAAAGATCATGATAGTCTGACATTTTAGTTTTTGTAATAACTCTAAATTGTATAATTCTCTTGGGCTTTTAATCCTTTATATTGATGATAAAAAATCCTTCGATCTAAATCAGAAAGCAGGAAACCGCAAAAGAAGAATCATTTGTTTGTCCTATAGTTGGGTCAACTGTACCACATTCATTCAAATACTTCCCAAGATTTGAAATCAAGTGTGTTTAATAACTGCTTATATGGGCAGGGAAACTTCAGAATATACATCTTTGTACAGAAATGCACTAAAATCAGGAAAAGGTTACGGCTGGAAAGGTCGATTTGTGAATGAGAAAGGTAATCTGTGTAAAAAAATGATATCCAATATAAAATCAAAATTTCAAAGACATTACTCCTTTTCTCATTTGTAAGAATGAGTGCAGGTGGATACTATCCGTGTTCACACAATGTTCCTTCATGCATATTTATCTCGTCAGACGCTTACTGATGCGATTCAGAAAATATCGCACCTGTTTATCCATATTGATTTTTGGAGAGGTCTCATTCTTTAATTTCTGGTAACAGCCGACTCCTTCAATGAAGTGAAACATTTACAAAACAAATGTAATGAACAATTTCCAGTTGTCATGGAATGTGGTTTATTGACCAGAAAAACGACAAACCATCAAAATACCACAATAGAGGCTACAAACCACATTTTTGACTTCTTTAAGAACTGGTCATTATTTTATAATAATTTTATGTGAGGTGTGTCTATAAAGATTGTATATGTATATCTGATAGCGTAAGAAAATAAAAAATAGAAAAATCAAAAAACAGACTTTAACATGAACTGCAAATATGTCTTCAGTGGCGTAAAAGTCTGTTCCAGTCCTTTTAAGTACAAAATGTTCAAAGAATACGCCAAAATGTAGGCTACATCACTAAAGATGTATCTTCAAATAACAAAATACGGAGAACCTTGTTCTCGTCCCGAATGGACAGGGAAAAAACAAAAATTTTTATTCGTGAGATCTGGGACAGTCGTTTTTGTTTGTAAAAAGACTCAACTCGGCTTTTCCTATTATTTCTGACCGTTTTTTTTATAAAGACTTAGTTCAAAATGGAAACAAAAACAAATCAGCTTAGAGTGTAATTATTGACAAATATATAAAATTTAGCCATAGGACAGAAAAACCAAAGCAGGTATCAAGTCGTTCATGAGCATGCAAGCAAAGAAAACATGAATGTTCTACGCCTTTCTGAAAAGAGAAGACAATTACTCATTGTGATTTATTACAATTAATCTAAAAAGCGGGCGTTATTTAAAGAGTCGAATATAACAAATCAATTACTTTTTAACAGAGAAAAATGATTGCAAATGCAATATGGAAATGAGCTTAATTAAGTACCGGAATGAATATTATTATTAGAATAAAGAATGTTAATATTTTTTTATTTCCTCATGCCTTAACATATGGCATTGTCCGAATCGTATGAAAGACACTCATTGCATGCTTGGATAAGTAATATTCATACCTGTTGCACCCACAGTAGTCACTGTAAATGTTCCGTACGTCAGATTCAACTCTGAATTATTACTAGGCTATGAAATAGATATGGACCTACGGTAGAATTAAATTAGCAATCTCGCCTCCAAGTATTCTAAGCATATCATCAAATTAATACGATGCTGGTTGAGATTTACCAATTTGGAAGCACATTATGGACTCTGAAATAGAAATTACGTTGTGAATGTTAATAAAAGGACGGTACGTTTTGTATCTCGGCAAATAACTAAATGTTTGTTATTCTTAATAATACAGATATGACAAACTCGTACAAGTCAAGAATGCCGAACGACTGAAATATTTCAATTCCCTGCATCTTTGGAGATCGCTGTGATTAAAAATTAATTGAATTTAGTCAGTACACTGTAAATAATAATTTCATATCATGAAAAGTATCATTCATGATATACATAAAGGAACCAGAACAGCCTCTAAACAAATGAATTGAGAATGATGACAGTCTTTCAAGTTTTAAGAAGATTCCAAACGTAGTTCTTTTAACAAATGAGACATTTTTAAATATCTCAATGTTTGTAACATTCAAATTAGTTTCATCGTTCAGAAAAATGCAATCTTCAAAGGAGCTATGAGCATTTAAATTAAAAAAACATATAATTGTCGGCTGGCAATTCACAGATGTTTAATGCAGTTTTAGACACTAGAAAAATTACCAATTCGATCATTTATGCTAAAATTATTCACAATTTATTAACTTATCTTGGTAAATATTATGTCTTTCATTTTAAAAACAGTAAATAAAACAGTTCATTTTAAAAACAGTAATAGAACGACGTGATCGTCAGAGCTCTGAAGGCTGCAGGCTTCCCAGCACAGCTTGAACCAGTGGGTCTCGATCGAGGTGATGGAAAGAGACCTGACGGGATGACTCTTTTCCCTTTCAACTCCGGACGATCTTTGGTCTGGGACGCAACTTGCGTCGATACTTACTCAAGCACGAATCTCCTTAAATCGGTTCAGACACCTGGAGCAGCTGCCTCAATCGCGGAAAACCTTAAAACCAAAAAATATTCCTTCCTCGGGGACCGCTACAGATTCACCCCTGTTGCGGCTGAGTCATCAGGAGCAGTTGGCCCAGCGACTGCCGAGTTCTTGCGCGAACTCGGAAGAATGCTCGCCACAAAGAAGAATGATCCTCGTGAAGGAGTATGGCTAAGACAAAGGATCGGAATAGCCATACTCCGAGGGAACTCGCTTTCCATACAGGCAGCGGGCTTCCTCAATTGATTTCTCAAATCAATCTCTTCTCTTTCGATATAATAACTAACAAATTATATTTCTCAAAAAAAAAAAAAATTTGACAGTAAATAAATAAGTAAAAATATTTTATTATTCACAGAAAGTTTGGAATATAAATTCGGATTACGAAATATGCCTATTTTCTGTAAAACATTTGACAAAGAACGAAAATCAGCAAAGTTTCGAGAATTGCTGACAAATTCCAGAAACAATCTATATTGAACACCCACAGACCTGTCAAACGAAATAACACATTCTGAGGTCAGAAGCATTTCACTGTATAAACAACAACAGAGCTGCATGATGCGACGGAGTTCCGGGGGAATTACTCAAGTATGCCCTCAAAAGTCTAGCGAGCTGTTTCGATAAATATGGAACAAGGCATTTGCGCTGCACTGTCCGCTCCCAATCGGGACAAAAAATATTAATACCCATTCAGAAACGAAGAATACGAAGAACTGCCCTGAAAACTTAAGACCAATAGTATTAGTCACCACTCTAAGGAATACTCTATCAACTATTATTCGAGGCCGTAAAGTCCGTCGATCGATGTCTTTCTCAGTCAGAGTTGTTTCAGACCTGGCTGATGTTGTCTAGAGTCATCGGTGGACAACTGCATTATGTCAGAAGTACAAACGATCCTTTCATATCCTAGGAGTCGACACGACTAAGGTCTTCGACACCGTCAACAGGAGTAAATTATTTATCGTGTAGAAAGACAGTATCAATCAAAACAGTCTGCCCATGATACATATGCTATTTCTGAAACTGAACTACTCGTCAAACTCGCTGTTGGCAATATTTTCAGCTGCTAACCTTGTCTCTACTGATCTTGAGCCATGTTTCGAGCCAGTTTAACTTTGCCAGATCATTTTCCTATTTTGTACCCCTGGAGCTTTTCTACTTAAGATTGGACTGGAGATTAACTGCGAATAATCTGAATTAGCTTTAACCTTGGTAATGAACTAATCTTGGTCAAGTAACACGACTGATTCCAAAATGTCGCTGCTTCCAAATAGAACAACAGAGAAAGTTTTGCCGAGTGTGCCTATTGAATCGAATTTGAGATTAAAGACTTTATCCTAACCATTTTTAAAAATTGACATAATTTGCTCAAAAATCTAAAAAGTTGACCTTTTTGGCATTTTTATAAAGAATTTAAAGCATCTAATGAATTGTCCAAAGAATATATTTCTATTCAAAATAATAAATTTTTTGTTCGATGAAACCTTTTAAACTTCGAAAAAATGGAGATTATGAAACTGATTATAAGAAAAGATAAGACAGAAACTATAACACAAAACTAAGAAACTGGGCTCTGTCCTCAGTAACCTACACAAACTGAGAAGACCTGGCTCCCCAACAGAGGACTTGATATGAGAATTCGTTTTAAAATGCACTGGTAATACCTTTCCATTGGATTCGTTTTACAATGCATTGGTAATACCTTTTTTTAAATGTAGTATCTACAGAAAAGTTTAGTATTTAAATAACATCCCGGAGACTTGCTTCCAAGGAAAGAGATTGTAGTTATCCCTGTGTTTTTCCTAAACTTGTTGAGTCCAGTGAGTTATATGTATTGACAAGTAACCTGCGAAACAACGAGCCCTTTAGACGAAATTGTCAAGGGACGAGTGTTGAGGGGTTCTGTGAACACTCATGGGAAATGAGTCCTTAGATTTCATACGCCAAAACTAGCCTTGGACAAAAAAAAGTTCCCTAGCCCTGGTGTGGTCTGATGAGAGCTCATTTTCAGCTGTCCCCTGTATTAGATGATAGTTTAATTTTAATAAATATAATGAAGTATTCATAATATCCAGTTTATTTAAAACCATGTCCTGCTAATATTATTTAAAGACGGGTCATAAGTGCAGTCCAATTGCCCATAGTAATAACGATACAGTAAACGAATAATAGTCTTAAATTAAATTGATGAATTACTTTTGATAACATTATTGGGAACTCCATCGGAGAATGTAATATTGTATCTTGTCGCAAATTCATGAACAGCTTCTCTCATACCAGACAAGTAAACTCTCTAAAGTAAGTTATTTTAAATACGGCTAAATCATCTGCCTTAGCATTATCTGGTACAGTGGTCGGCATCGATTCAACTTTAATAGTGATATTATTCTACAATATAATATACATGCTTCAAACAATGAAATTTGGGATATAATTATCTGATTGGATTAAGGATTCTTCTGTAAGAGAATCAATTTTGTGCATTTTCATAATAAATTCTGTATGATTTGAAGCCAATTCTAAATAATTATAAAGATAGCCTTTCCATGTAATGAGAATCTCGAGAAGAGCCCCTTCGCAATATATTATAAAAAATAAAACTTGTAAATTTTCTACTTGATCAAGAGGCTTTCCTGTACTAATTATAACAAAATTAACCTTTATCTATGTAATCTCTAAATTTATTGAAAACGAATTTCTAAAGATTAAAAACATTAAAAACCCCAAATTGAATTCTTATATCTGCTTGTTCTTGTTTTTCTAAAAATATTTACATTATTCGACCAAAATAATCTATTCCATAAAATAATGTTTCGAATATCTCTTTAGTTTTATTTTTCTACAATTTAATAGAAAAAACTTATCACTTTGTGCATAGTTTCATTTTCTAACAATAAAATTAAAGTATTACCTGATATTACAGATAAGATACAAACACTGAACACTTGCAGTAGAATCATTAATTCATAACGGCATATTGACATATATTCATATAAATTATTATAATTAATGGAAATTCTTGATCTAGGAAATTTATTCAAAATATTATTAATTTTAATTTTTTAGAAGTAGTTTTAGACATATGGAATATTGCAGGTACACCGAATTTAGAAAATGTGTCAATTAAAGTTACAATTCGAAAAACATCGTGCGAACTAATTTTACAGAATCAAAATGATTTAAAATGTAACAAGATCTAATCGAATTAATATATGTTGGTTCCAGCTTCCTTATCTTTGCTACCGATCATGGGCCGGAATACAGCGTCGGTATCCTTGACAGGTTCCTCTTGTGGTGGCTGCTTCCTTTATTTGTTTGTTCTCGTTGTAGGGAAGAGTTTGTACTCCGGGCGCATGCTCTCCAGTGTTTTTTGATCACGATTGTCTGAACATATGCACGCTTTGAGTCATGGACTTTTAGGGGGTTTTGGTAGTGCTTGTAAAATTTGGATGTTATTCCATCCCACGTGCGAACAAACAGTACGACATTCACTTTTGCACTATGGATTAACCTCAATTCGCGTGCCAAAAGGTTATATT
Source organism: Octopus sinensis (assembly GCF_006345805.1). NCBI lineage: Eukaryota > Metazoa > Mollusca > Cephalopoda > Octopoda > Octopodidae > Octopus > Octopus sinensis. The sequence continues at coordinate 340,575 of NW_021835992.1, read as the reverse complement.
TATGTAATTTCTCAACTTCCACATGCTTCAAAGATTGTTGAGAAGTAATCCCAACTTTAATCAGCGTAATGATGTTCTGAACTTTGTCGTAGACAAAAATATCTGGTTTACTATTATTGACTATCGTATCTATCTTGATCGTCGTGTCCCCCGTATTTCGACCACCTCATTAGAGACAGTCGATGTACGGAGTATGTCTTCAACTTCCAAGACTGTTTTATCCCGTATTTCGGCAGATGTGCAATTGCATGCACCTTACCACCTTATTGTGGCGACGCAGGTAATCGTTGTTCAACATTCTGCCACATCTTGTAGCAAGATGATCAACAGTCTTTTTGGCGGCGTTGCAATGCCTGCAACTACTGCTACCGTTGTCAAAGACAAGTTGCGGTCTGAACCATGCACAGCATTCTCTCCGACGTTAAAGAGTTGTTCCCATGAGATAACCACCAGGACGATTCTTTCAGATCCATGTCTAAAGTGAAGTGGCTTATTCATAAACATTAAAAAAATTCATTGTACACAAATCCAACGAACAAAATGAAGAAATGATAAATTCTGAAAACATATCAAAAAACTCAGCTCCCTGCTACCTGACGCCAAAGTCATTTGTCAAAGGAAAATGCTACATACTTCAAAAATGTATTTTATTTAGATAGCAAAAAACTTGTATCACGAAAACTTCATGTCAGATTATACTACATGTTTGCAAGCCACCACTGTTATATAATTCCGGAACATGGAAATCTATTAAAAAAACAATCTAGAAAAACTAAATACTTTCACCGAACCTAACTTTGGCATATTGATTGGAATCCACTGGCCAATCAAAATCTCGAACCAAAAGTTTATATTTTCTCTGTAAATCCAGACTGGTGAGTAAATCCAAGGCAAGGAACAAGCTGACGTAGGTGTTGATGCTGCGGAAAATGGCTCAAGCGAATCCCTTTAGAGCCGTGCGAAAAATTTCGTAACTACCTACAATGTAAGAGAAATTTCGACTGAAATTATTGACAATAAACACATTTAGAAGTCATAGTTTTTAGTATGTGTAACAGCATAAAGAGCAATAGTCATTTATCTCTAAATTTTCGAAATTATGAAACTTAGTTACTGTGCTGAATATATGAAAATAATTAATTTTATTATTTGGTTACAGAAGATAATAAAATTTGTTTTTAAATAGTAGTTAGTATATTGAAATGGCCGATCTTGTGGGTGCAGATACTTTTGAATGTAATAAGCAAATAATGTGTATTTTTATTAGTGTTATTTGAACTCTCAGAACTTTTAAACACAGGATTGGACAGAGATACATTAAAAGTTTGTACTCAGTTATTGGATTCCGGGGTTAACCCAGAAGCTCTGGGAGAAGTTATCTGCGAAATACGAAAAGAAATACAAAACGAAAATCAAGATGATTAAGTTTGAGTTTATTCTATTTTAATAAATGAAATAAATTATTATTAAATTTTTCTCAGCGGTTGAACATTTAGTAATAAATAGCACATCCTCAATAATAATAATCTTTTTGTTGCTTGTCCCATAACCTGGACAATTCTAATTTGTTTGTGCCGATTAACATACGCCTCCAAATTCTTCATTACAGATTTCCGTATCCAACGAAAGGTGGGAAAATTTTAGAATGCTCCCATTTGTCAGCCTCTTACCATCGCTGATCGTACTTCATTTTTTTCTGGAAGGTTTTTGCATAATGGAGATTTGTCATTGGTAATGTGATCAAGGAAGGTAAACCCCTTTCTACAATCGTGTTGTGCTAGAAGGACTCGTCGCCTCACGGGTGGGGAACTTTGACTTTCCACTACGGTTATAGACAGCACTTAAGTGAGACTCAGTTGTATTACTTGAATAAGTTTTCTTTATACTAAATGCAATCAGTCATAATGCATATTTGGAAAATTACACAAAGTACCCACAAAAGAACTCCAATCCGAAGTATGGACAACCCCATCTCCCCAAACGCATCTTTCTAATCTCCTTCTGTTGTTTGACATCTTACCTACTGCTTAAATAAATTGGAAGGCTGCTATATTTAATAACATTGCAAAGCTTTTATGATGCGAGAAGAAATTCACGTGAAAGCCAAAGCCCAAATTATATTATGCTTAGTCTACAAGTGTTATGAGAAAGGCATGTGCGATTCCCCAGAATAACCTGTATGCACAAAAACTGGTCAGTTTCAGCATTTAGTTGATTTAATAAAGAATCACGTTACTAAGTCTTCTAAGCTGTTGCTAGATATTGTAAAGAGGTAATTTGCAGGAATACTGACAAAAAGGAAGGGTTGACAATTCTCAAAAAGACTTACAAACTAACTTTGCTAACCATTTAAGCTCAGAAAAACTAGATAAAGATAAATTTACTTTGATCTCTATGAATGAATTAAATACTTACGACCTTACCATTCTAATCATAGTAAATATAATTGATACCATTTGTTCCACTATGAAGTCCAAGAAGAGAACGCGGTGGGAAGTGCAGTCAAGTGGGAGTTCTTGGCGCAGATTGATGGTCACTAAGTGTGTGGTCATTTCAGGCATTTCCTCCGGGTCTGAGGATCCAAACAAAATGGTTATGTTTTTGAGTGCCACCAACTGTCCCTGGAATATCGACGATGCGATGAGAAGACAGTTTGAGAACAGGATTTATATTCCCCTGCCATCGCTGAGTGATCGGATTGCCATTTTATTCCTTAATTTGAGTGGGGTTACTTTGGCTGAGGATGTCGACATTGAGGCTTATGCTGCTCTGATGGATGGCTATTCCGGCTCGAATATCAGAATTGTGTGCCGAGACGCTGCCATGATGGAAATAAGGAGGAAGATTGGTGATTTGACTGTGGGAGAGATTAAAATCATTTCAAAGGACGAATGTTTGAATGTCCCGATGGTGATGGACGATCTCCACAGTGCCATTAAAAATGTAAACAAAACTGTCTCGTCAGCTGAGTTGGTCAAGTTCAAGAACTGGATCAATGAATATGGTTCCTGTCGATTTATTATTTAGTTATTGAGTATTTTTGACTTTCTTTCTCTTTTTATGATAGCTGAAGTTGCAGAATTGGATTCCCCTGTGGAATTAGATTGTGTGTTTGAAAAGCTTCAAATTGTGTGTTTGTGTGTTTGAAAAGCTTAGAAATTCAAAAAATGGCTGGATTCGGTGATTGAGAACGTTGATAGTCAGGGCGGGGGATGATGCTCGGTATTTAATTGACCGATTAGACCAGTTCGAAGATAACCTGAGTGATGCGGCTAGTCAGCTAAATGGGATTCGTTTGTTGAGGGATGAGATGAGGAAAGTAGAGTGGATGAGTGTTGTTGATTACACGTGTGTGTCATTCGATGTTGTGAGTGAGTGTAATGTGTAGTCCATTGAGGAGTCGTGGGAACGTATGATCAAATCGAAGGAAGACGGGGTGTGTTGATGAAGGACGCACTCAAGAATGACAAGATTGAGCAAATGAAGGAGACCAACTTTTTAGAAAACTGTTCCTTCATAAAAGAGACTACATTCTCGACTTGTCGTACCTAGAATTGGCCAAAAAGGTCAGAACGTGAGTAGTCTTCATCATTCCCTGTTCAAATATATTGATTTTGCGCTGATTTTCGCGGTCTCTTCAATCTGCCTAATTTTACATTTTCATTAAAATTTTCTAATAATGACATGATAACCCAAGAAAATCACTTTCAACACCGGGAATAGAAATTTATAACTTAGCAATGTGTAGGATACACTATTATTTAGGGTAAGAGGAGATGCTAACCCAATTAGGCTGGAATATTTGTCCAATTACCCGTCAATGCTTTCCCGACCCGATAATTAATAAAAATTAAACAAGGAAATAATTATTAAACCAGGAAAGTCAATCCAAATATTAATTCATTAGTTACTAATTAATTACATTACACAGAAAATTGGTAGGATCCGTACAATATTGACGGCAGTTTTGATTTACACTATCGTCTTCAAAGTGCAAGTGTGATTTTTTATCAAATTTTAATGCAGAAAAATTTCTAAACACATTTTCAAAAATAATACTGTCTGACATCAGCCAAAAAATAATCTTCAACTGGAATCAAACTATAATAAGTCAACTTACACAATACGCTTTCTGCTCGAAAATGGTGTGTGTACAAAATATATTTGATGTTTGAAATCTAAAAGATTCAAATGTAACTATTAAAAAATTAATTGATTCGGGACTATATGAGAATGGAACGACGTATTTCTCCTTCTGCATGGTTCAATTAGTGATAAATGTGTCATCATACACAGTTGTCAACGATGAAGATTTCCCAAAGTGTTCACATGGATGTAGGTTAGACTAGTTCAGTCTTTCATATTTATACAATAATTCTTGCTGCGTGTTAGTCTGTTATTCTAAAAAACTCAAATGTTACTTTCTGGATAGCTTTAAGAATGATTAACAGCTTAATGAAAGCCAGGAATTCAAGATGCTACGCTTGACCTATGCCTAATATATGGCTGTATATACATCCAAGTCCCAGCTCTCTTCATTTACTACAGACAAACGATTTTCTGTTTGATTCGATACTTCCTATGCTTGACAAAATCGATCTGTTATAAAATAATGACTTCACCAAATTATATTCATCTTTCACAAACAACCCCAAAGATGTCAGGCAAAAATTGTTCAAATAGATAAGATCAAATTGGCGATTATTTTTTGGTAAGTGAACAAAATATACTTAGTTATGCCCTCATGTTTTTTACTGATTAATATAAAATTAATTTATATATATAAATAGATAAATTTATTATATTAATAAACTTATTAAAATCACGTTTTACTTTTTGTGGTCTCACACTGTGATAAATGGCTCGAATACAAACAGGAGCAAAAAGAAAGAAAAGCATTAACGATATGAACGTCAAAAAACCAAAAAAAGCTAAAATTGAAAATATCAAAACAACTAAACAAAGTCAAAACAATCCTCTGATTCAACAAAAAGAAAAAAAGCTCTCTCCCCGTGTTAAAAAACAGGAAATGATCAAAAAACTGAAGATCATGTGGGAGTCCCTTCGTCGGTATAAAAAACTAATATTTTTCAGAAAAAAGCTCTCTCCATCCGAACGACAGAACCTCATTTCCAAGATAATAAACACTGCCAAGTCATCCCTCGCAGATGTACAATTCCTCGGTCATTTTTAGTACATTTTGTGTGCAAGTGCCAGCAGAATAGTTCAAACTGTGATTAAATTTGGAGACAAACATCAAAGGCTGCTGCTTTTTGACATGCTTAAAGGTTTTTATTTCCTTTTATTGCTCGTAGAGAGAGTTCCTGATATGTTGCTCTCGAAATATGGGAAACATATACTTCTTAAATTTTTAAAATATGGGTTTTTAATTATTATTTATTTTTTAGTGGTAAACCAGAAAAGCTATCAATATTTAAATTCATGAGCGGGAAAATTCCGCAATTAATAAAACACGCGGTTGTTTAGTGAGTGATTAAATTAGTAGGAAGCCTCCGTGATTGTAGAACAGTTTTACAGCGAAGAAGCCACTAAACAACAACAGAATGAAATGCTGTGCGAGTTCTTTGGCCCTAACTACACCCTTCATAGAGTATATTCACATTTCTACTACTACAGACCAGTCCTTCACAGTCCTTGACTGACTTTATTACCAACACGACCCAGTCCCATAAGGAGTCAGTGCTTAATCACATCAAAGAGATTGTCATTCCTTTGATCGACCGGTACATCACTCAGTATACCCCCAGGGCCTCATTTCAGTCATCTCTCGTACACCGCCTGATCTATGACTACATCAACTGCTGTGCTATGTCGGATAAAAATGTGGGAACATGTGATTAATAAATAGGAGTTGATAGAATGTCTATGTGAGCGTCTTCCTCATATAATGCACACTTTATATGGAAGTAAGGTGGCGATTAAATGCATTAAAGAGGGGTCATCCAAGGTATACTCCTCCATTGATGTTGTAGGATCATGAGACAGTCCTCACACAACTAAAGACCTTTGTTTGTAGAGCTGCAGTAGATGATCATGGCCACCTTGTGTTGGTGGCACTACTCTCACACGTGCACGACACTCAACTGCTATTTATATTTAAAGTTAATCCACTTGAGATATATTTAAATTATAGGAATTAATGAGTTCGGTTGATGTATTGATGGAGGACAAATATGGATTTAGAGTATTGGCATTTATCCTCCTCCCTACTGACGAACGACTGGTCCCCGGGTCTCTCAGAACTATTTCAGTCAGATTGTGTGTTTATATTCCACAGGGATGTGAGAATGAACTCCCCAAAGGATTGTTCTCTTATTGTAGAATAGGCATATTTGAGTACATCGAGACACACATTCGAAAGTTATGTACAAGCAAGACTAGATTGTGGTTTCTAGTCGCGGCCTTGACCATTGTTGATTTGGGGAATGATGATATTGGTGGAGTATGTAGAGGTGAGATGTATTGGGACATATTCGTAGATATTCGAATTAAAATATTTTCGGTTGTGGCTGAATTGGCCACACAGGATGATTTATTTGAACATCCAACTGGTCATTTATTACTCAAACATTTAATATGTGCATCACATGGTTTGTTTTAACAATAATTATTTATTATAGGTGGGTTTGCTGAGATTTTGATGGACAAAATGAGCGAATCAGTCGTGGAGAAATGGATTGCTTGTAATCGGGGATGTTTTGTGATTGTCAGGTGGGTAGTCACACTCATGCTTAGTCTATTTTCATGCAATGTGGGAGAGAGGCTTGTTGGTATGTTGAGGTCGTTTATTCCTGCTCTCAGGAAGATGGATTGTAGTGGTGCTAAGGTCTTGTTGTCTACTGTTGATAAAGCTGTTCATTCTTGCTAAATAAAATCTTAAATTGTTTTTTGTTCGAACTTTACTGGCGTGAGTTTCTATGATAGTTCTGTCTTTTGAAATAAGTGTGTCAAAGAGGGATTAAAATAGACATTTTCATCACGGCTGACAAAAGAACACTTCGTAAAAATGAATAATATTTTGACTTGATTTTCAATAGTGATGCATCAACTTGGATCGAAAAACTTTGGAAGATTGGGTATTTAGAACTATCTTTCGGTTAGAACAGTTGTTCTTAACTCAGCGCCTCCTTTTGACAGAATTTTGATGCTTCAAAATTTCGGCATTTTCTTATGATTAAAAATATTCATAAACAAAACTTTATTTAAAAATTTTAATGACTGCCTTGTGTCTGATGAGAATTTGTTAGTTTCATTATGTCAGCTTTACTATTTGACAGATGAAGTCTCAAATCTCCTCTATTCACAATTTGCAATTTATTTCTTTGTTTGGTCAAAATATTGGAGACTGCACAAAATATTCTTTCAACTAGATATGTTGTAGGAAATGCGTTTCAACTTCATTCCACAATTGAGGATATTTATTCCTATATGTAATCAAGAATTGTTGATATCCATGTTTGTTGACTTTAGCTTCAAAATCATAATTCAGATTTAATAAATTTTCTGTTATTTTTTGAGATAAATTACGTTTCAAATAAATTTATGGACCGAACAAAAAATTTTTAATTTGGTGAATTTTCAAAGCGAATTTTCATGTCTTTTCTTAATTTTTTTAGATGCAAATAAAAGCATGCGGGCTCAAAAAGTCATGGTGCCATTTAATAAATTTTAATATTCTGTAATACCCATGAATTAAAAAGTATTTTTAAGTTTAAAAAATTAAGGGAATCAGCTCAGAGCCTATAAGAACAGTCGACAGAAACGGCATTAATTTGTTTTCTAATCATTAATGTATTTTAGAGATGCCTACATAAAATAATATCACTGATCGAGGGAAATAAGAGCAGTCAGTGGGAGTTTTTTATTAGTCACGGTTTATATAGATCCGATTGTCTGAATAAGTTAACTTTATATTGCTGTAATGATAATCCGATCCAGTTCTACAGGAGCAAGTGCTGGCTATGGTTTTGTGGAGTTTCAGAGGTTTGAAACTACAAATTTAACTTTAGGACGCCGTGGCCAGTATAAGCAGGATGAACGGAGTGAAAATAAAAGGAATAGGAGAAAGATAAGGCTTCGTAAAGTTTGTAAATATTGATTTTGTTAGTTTTTATAACCACATGTCGAGAGCAAATGCAATATTCAGTATGCAAAACAAACAAGAATTGAACTGTAAATGGGGACATTAACTCTTCTCATTCAATAATATTGTGGTTTTTTGAGTTTCTTAATATATTCTGGATTTTGGTATCTGTCGCCTACGATGTACGAATTTATAAACAATTTTCAGAATGATGCTTCAATGTGATAGCTATTTTGTAATTATAAAAAGTATTTTTATTGAATTTTTTTATTTTGCGTTCGACAAAATCATTAAATGTTTGAATTAACTTTAATTTATGTAATTTTGAAAACTCGTGAATAGTATTGAATAACTGGATTAATTTTGTTCAGAATAATGTCTTGATGTTATAGTTATTTTTAAGTATAAAAAAGTATTTTTATCAAAGTGGTTGTGTAATAACTGTAGTGCATCGAATTGTTATGTTATGTTATTAAAGAAATTAGAGAAACTTTATGTTCATTCTTAACATTTGGTATAAGTTTCCTCTTTATTGCAGTTAATCTAACTTTAATATCTATTTTGTTTGTATGTCTTGTTTTTTCAAATTCGTGTCTTGTATTTTCTGAATCTTCTGAGGAAATTTAATATTTCATAAATTTTTCACTTTCTGTGAATTCAATGATTGTTACATCATTAATATTAATTTCGAGAATTTTGTTATTAGAGTTATTAAAAACTTTGGAAGAATTTCTGATTATCTCTCCGGAAACGTCTTCAGAACCATTTTTGTAAAAAGGTCGTATCTTTTAAATTCAATTACTTATAAAAGCGGTAAGGATCGGAGTCTCTCTGCGCCTCGGACTAAGGCAATGTGTCCCGCACACGTGCCGCTATGTCTTGACCGTGGCGATGGGAAACGTCCTGACGGGATGACCCTTATCCCCTTTGAAGGAGGAAAAGGCCTCGTATGAGATGCAACTTGCTGGGACACCTTTTCTGCTTCTCATTTAACTTTGTGTGCTCTGGAGGCTAAATCTGCAGCTAAGAAGGCTGAAGATTTAAAGCTATCAAAATATTCTGCCCTCTCGGAGAAGTTTTCCGTGGTGCCGATAGCGGCGGAGACGTCGGGTGCTCTCGGTCCAAAAACTGAAAAGTTCCTTCGCAAGCTCGGAGCCAAAATCTCAATTCGCACCCATGATCCTCGGGAGGCGGACTGGCTAATGCAACGGTTCTCGATCGCAATTATCCGGGGAAACAGTTTGGCAATCCGCCAGGCTACATATATATCATAAGCATAATACTAACTAAATTATTTGTTGTTTTGTTATTAAAAGATTACTTATAAATATTATAGGCAAAAATATTTTGAGTTTCCAATAATTCCGTCAAATACATAAACTTGAAATTATTATTGAAAGAGTTTATACCGTCAATTGACCGTTTATGTTCTAGAGATTTTTGTCTTTGGAATCTGGCTAAGTTTTGCATAATGATTTATTAGTATGTTGGCCTGAGTCTGGATAAACATTGGTAAGAGTATTCTTGATAGGACAACCAAATGAGTAGGGTAACCAAAAGTAAATAAAGTCAACTCAACAAAAATAGTTATTTTATTATAACTATACTAGAAATACATAAGTTAAAACCGACATCAGTTTAAAATTTTTTAATTCAACTTTGTCAATTTTGTGTCATTTTTAAATTTTCCCTCAGAAATTTTTTTAATATAAATATTATAATTCCAACTACTCTGATTATCATTTAACTGTTGTTATAATGCCTAAACTAAAAAATCCATTTACTTGAAAGCCTAGAGAATTATCCAAGAATTTCTCTATGAACTTTCAATTGCTTACGGCGGAGCTTTATGTTGAAATTTATGCGATATTTGTGTAACATCCCGTAAAAATGGTTTTTAAAATAATACAGATTTAAGTTTCCCCGTTGAGTTTGAACTTAACCAAAAGTGAGAAACAATGGTAAACTGGTGGCCTGTTTCTATTTCCGTATTCTCAATGCTTACAAAGTAAATTTTACTCAATTTTTATGACAAGGTTCGCCTTTTAAAAGTCTGGGATAAGTTAGTCAGTTGGGGAGTTTTTGTCATTCTAACCTGGTGATTTGTGGATAAAATAATGATGTAAAATTTTATTTTTTTACTAAAAATTGTATTATTTATACAAAATATTGTAAAAAGAAAATTCGATAAATTAGAAATGTAATTTTAGATTTGAATTAAATTTCTTTATATTTTCATCTTATCGTTATTAAAAACTATCGGATATCATTACTGTTGTAGATAAAAAATATTTATCATTTGATGATAGTTGTTTCAGATTATCATACAATGTTCAAAATGATAATACGTGTATTGGAAAAAAATATCATTTGTTACTAATCGAATACTATTTCTGATCACTTTTTAGAAACATTATATGATAATTTTTTATTTACAAAAACAACTAACACCGAAAATCGTTAATTTTCAAACGAGTAATTTAATGACTATTTTTATTTTTCGTAATTTAGCTTGACGGAAATAAGCATAATATCATCAAAATCTTGATTTAGTTTTGTAAATAAATATAGCATTGCGTATTAATGACGTTAAAAATACTATATAAAGAGCTTGATAAAACTGTAAATAATGAACAAATTTTTATTTTCTGTATTACTACTAAGTTTAAAAATACACGGATTCTATAAACCGGAGATTGATTTTGGTGAAGAATTTGAAAATCCACTTGAACGTGAATTGTTTGAATCTGAGTCTGAGCTTGCCGAACATTACCCAGATTTTTATAAATATTTGAATTATATCAAAAGTCGTAAAGAATATTTCGACAGAAAATTTGGAGGTCATTTGGAAAATTCTAGACCAAGACAAAGATTTCATAATAGACCACAGCAAAATAGAAATATGAATTTTCCCGAAATGGACCGATTTGGTCAAAATTCACTGGTTTCTCACAAATATACAAATGAACATGATATAAATATTTCCGAAAAATCTTACAATAACCCAAATGAAGATTTACCTAAAATACGAGATGAACCTATTACGAATTTAGATGGAAATGTCATTGAAAATGTTTTACTCCCGTAAAACTGTTTAATTAACAATATACTAACAACTTTTTACTAATCGAGACTTTTTACGGTATACTTTCTTTTTATTAAGAAAACTAACTAAAATTCTTGAACACGCTACATATCCTTCTCGTTTTTTTTTTGTGGTCTAATTATCTCACTTAATAATCGTCAACTAAGGACTTTATTGGTGTGAATCTACTTTCAATTTCCTTAATTTACCTATCATTTAATTTCAAAATATAGTTTTCATAAAAGAGATTAAAAGTATTGAAAAATAGATATTTTTTAAGTTTCACCAGTATAACATTTCCAAAAGAATATTAAGAAATTGACTCAGGTAAACAACACCAATAAATTGCATATGTTGTATATTTTATTTAATTATGACAAATTATCATACAAATATGGAATGTCAAATACAGATATTTTTATTACAAATGAGAACAGACAAAGTAAGTAACAAAAAAATAGTCGAGACCCCGAGGGTTAGTTCAACGAATCCGCTTTTTAGTGGCAGTTTCCGCGGAGCACAACAACCAAGATTTGCTGGAAAAGCCAGCTAGTCTTCCTCTGTCGTTAGTTTTCGTCGAAATTTTCCTTCAATGTCAGAAAGAAATTGATTCGCAGCTTTTTTGACGATTCCAGAGGTTTCAAATGCAAGGGGAACAAACTTGAAGGTGTCCGAAATGCATACATATTTTCTCTTCTTTAACTCCTCAGCCTGAACAGTTGGGTATTTTATTCTATTAGTGAAAAAGAGGATATTTCTGTGTTACATTGAGCTGACTTTTTTGGAAACCGTCGCAGAAAACGAGTCAACAAATGGGACGTTGGTGATTGTATTGAGGAAGATGTAGAAAGTTATGTGGGGAAGACAGACCCTGTCGGGGTATTAGAGGAGACCAACAAATTTATTAAGGTAGGATTACTTAGTTTATATAATAAAATATTTGCTGAGACAACTGTTTCAGTTAGATTTAGTGAAGAAGTATTTGTATCAACATTTATTGACTTTTAAAAGGTCAATTTTTTAGGTCAACTTTTTACTTGCTTTACTCAAGAGATTCGTCTGATTTTGAAAGAGACATTCCCAGCAGTGTTCTCCAGAATTGATTTGGTTTTGTACTTGAGCCAATAGACGAGATGAAAGAGTTTCATTTGACAATTTTCTAATATGAAATGTGATACTGCCTCAAAACAAATGTTGCAGAATTCTACTGTAGATTCTACTGAATTAAACGAGGAAGTATAGGAGTTTAGGGAGGATTGTTTCGTAAGTTGTTGAAACTTATCTCCCATGCCTGTAATTGATAAATGATTTCTTTTTTATATCCCGTGGTGATTTTAGTTTGATTTCAATCAAAATGGGGATGTTATCAGATGCGAGGCCATATAAGATTTTCTAGAAAGTCCTAACAGAGATATATGTACAGCAAAAAGTAAGGTCAGTGGAGGTGTCAGACACCCATTTCGTATAAAGTAACGAGGATTGTTCTTTATAGGTCCTCCAAATTAGAAATTACTTGATCGCCTCTTTGATCTTTAGGTAGGTTTAAAAGCCATATTGTGTTCTTTGAGATCACCATTTGCGGACATGAAGGAGAAAAGCAGTGTAATTTTTGTGAAAATATATTTGTGTAAATTTAAGACAATTATTTTATAAACGAAAAGCATAAAAGTGCAGCCATATATAATAGTGATGAAAATAATGCAATCGACTCAACAGTAATTTCGGAAGAAGGCTCATAGAAAATAGTCTCCTCTAATACCCCGACAGGGTCTGTCTCCCCCACATCACTTTCTACCCCTCCCTCAATACAATCCTTTTCCAACTGACTCGACAATCGACCTTCCAGTGATTCCAATCTCTCCACAACTCCTTCCATCAAACACTCAAAATGATTACAAGCTAACGAAAGAGAAGAAACAAGTTTATTTGTTCGATAGTTGTTGTTTATTGAGGATGCAAATAACCCAATCAGGGCACCAACAATCGAGCCAATCAAAGATATATATTTTGTGCTCTCGGCACGTAGTCGTTCCTTTTCGTGGTTACTCCGAAGAGCTGCAGAAAATGAATTAAATTCGTTTCTTTCTTTTTGATCACTGTCCTCGAGTTGTTGCTTTATTTTACGTTCATTTAACAATAATTCGTGTTCCTATTATTGTTTTAATATATTTTACTTTGGTTATTAGATTGACGTATTCTGGATTTGAACGGTCTATTCGGTCGAGTTGGTGTCGAAGGTGAGTCAAAGATTCTTGTTTTTGTTGCCATTTTTTTTGTAAATCATACCGCACGTGCTGCAGTGCGATCAAGTTTTTTTCAACCTGAATTTTTAAAATTGTGATTTACTTGATTGATATAATCCTGAGTGTGTTTTATTTCTGTTATACCAAACTTGTCCTCAAATGATTGGTATATTTTAGTGGGGATTCTCTTAATTTTTTGCCCGATTTTTGATAGTTGAATACGACTCATTAAGTCTCCACTAGGCAGGTATGACTAAAATGAAATTAAAGTTTTTGAATATATGATTTTTACGTATTTTTTATGTAGAAAAATTGTACAATAAGACCGGTTTCAGTAGCATGTTGTATAATTTGATTTTTAGAGAGGTCGAAATTTGTTTGTACTATGTCCGCTGTATCTTCTAAAAGAGTGCAAGTTTTGTTTTATTTCTCCATTTTCCTCATGTTCTTGTTTTCATCGCCTAACTATTGTATATTCTGTTTTCTCAAATTTAATTTTTAGGAATGATTTTTCAGATGTGTTGGCCAATTTATCGACAAATACCTTCTAATTGGTGGGCACTTAAAAGCCAAAGAAATAGCAAACTTTTACTACACCGGAAATATTTGTATAATACAGATAGAAAAAAGACGGTCTTACCTATTGGAGGTGCAGAAATCGAGAATGCAGGGCGAGGTGCACGGTGGATGCTCAAAACAAGTTGAGCACAAAAAATGCTCATAACCATGGCCCCTTTGAGGATCATGAAATAAAAAGCATGAAACTAGTTTCTGACCTGAAAGATGCCGCAAAGGCGTCAGAAGACAGAACTATGAATGTGGTGTCAAGAAGCCTCATTGGAGCCAATGTTGACGTCATTAAAATATTGCCAAAGGAACGTTCATTGACTCGTCTCGTTCAACGGGAAAGAGAAACACTGATACCAAATTTTGTTCCGACCATTCCTAAAATTCCTGGAAGTTTGCGATACAGAAAATGCCTACTGTGCATTATTTGAAGGAATAAAGACACTTGTTGTTACTTCACCAGCAATTATTTTAATTGATTTTGAAAAGGGGTTAATTAACTCCACAAAATCAGTTTTTTCGTCGTCTAATGTATTTGGCTGCAATTTCCATTTCGGCCAAATGATATGGCGGAAAATACAATGTCTTGGTCTTGTGGGAGCCTACAAAGACGTTTCATCGTGGGAACGAAAATTATTGAGGAAATGCTACCATTTAGCTTTCATCACTGTGGAAAATGTTTTATTGAAATTTGAAAAAATTTTTCTTGATGCGACAGGAATGGAGTGTCTGCGACAGACTGCAAAAAGAAACTTGAACTGAGAATAGCATGTGAAAATTTGCATGAATTTGAAGTAGATTGCTATTTTAAGCTAATTGATGGTTTGATTTGCTTTAAAAGTTCAGAATAAAAAGTAATTGTTTTAAAATTTTATTTTATTTACCCTTAAAATATTTTTCTTCGTAGACGAGTTGTCGCCAAATAAATTTAGGCGAGTTAGGCGACAACTCGCCTTAGACGAGTTGTCGCTCAACGTGTTCTGTTCACAATTACATCGAGTAAATCTGACAGCATTGGTTACAATCGAAAAATAGCCACTGAACGTTAAGTGTGTCGACTGAAGCTATGGTTCGTGACTATATCCCAAATCTTTTATAGCTCCTATTCTTTGAGATTTTCAGTGGGTAGTTAAAAGTCTAAGTTTTTTTTTATTTCTTAAAAGAAAACAGAGAGAAAAGAGAGTTAACAAGAGGACTTCCCCGCCTTGTAGATGGAGAAACAGTTTCCACGTACAATGGCAAGGGAAATCCTCTGTAGGAGCTATCCACACTCACGTGTGTCGTTTCTCTTGCAAGAAATCAGACGACCCAGCTTTTTGAGGAAAGTCTAAGTTGACAAATTCTTTCTCTGTTACGTGATTATCGACTAGTTTATTCATGAAGGATATGAACACTAAATAGAAATTTATAACATTTATTTCTTTTAACCGAAAAAAATCAAAATGAAACTAAAGTTAGTTAGAGGACTTCCCCGCTTCGTAGATGGAGAAACAGTTTCCTCGTACGATGGCAAGGGAAATCTTCTGAAGGAGCCAGCCCGTCTCGCGTGTGTCATTTCTCTTCAGAGAGATCAGACGTCCGAGCTTATAGAGGAAAGTCAAAGAATTTTCCCCAATAACCCCTGAAGTCTCGACAGCAACAGGGGCGAATAGATATCGCTCCGAGAGTTCTCTATATTTCGCAATCTTAAGCTTTTCTGTTCTAAGGGACACCGAACCGGCTGCGACGGCTGACAAGGGAAGATTAGGTTCAGAGAAAGTATCTGAACATGTCGCGTCCCAAAGACGCAGTGCTGGGCGGGCACCACGCCACACAGCCTTAAATAACGTTGTCTTGAGGGGTCTCAATGCTGCCGGTATTTCATCAATCCTAGAACCGGCTGGGCTTGCTAGGGGAGACGGAAAAAGACCTGCCGGTCTATCCAACTTCCCCTTTGAGTTCGGCAAGTCGCTGATTTGGGACGCGACATGTTCAGATACTTTCTCTGAACACTAAATTGTTTGCATGATTGTCGTTTAAATTACATTTTTACAGGAATGCCACATTTATTAAAGCAGGGGAATATTGTATTTTATTTCACGTCCATCCAAGCTGTGCTAATCCATGAATAGCATCTAAAAAAGAATTTTTGACAAGTGGTGTCGCAAAAGAGGAACAAGGAAATATTAGAATGAATAATCAAGTTAGTTAATTAATGACATCCGAATATTTAATTAAATGCAATCCTTCCAGCATAGAAGATTGCTTGAGAAAGGGTGGCGGCAGAGGTTGCAATCTACTGTGAGTAAACTAACACACCATATGCTCCCCCAGTGATTAGTGCTGGCTCTTGTAATGTACCTGCATTTATTTCTACGCTTTTGTCAGTTAGAATAATATTTAGATTATTCTTTACTACCGTAATCCTTATATGTGAATACATAACTATACATTATGGGTTGGGACTCATTTGTGAATATGCACATTTTCTGGCTTTTATCAATACTACAAAGTCAGTAAGTTAAAATACGCAATTTGGAGGGGACGACTGATTCTTGGCTTCTGGAAAATGGCATTTAATGGCATGTAACTTTAATGTTAGAATAAGATTTGTACAGAGATGATAATGCGACTAAACGTGCAAAGGCATCTATATTCAGGTAACGAAGGCCACTACAGCGATATAGTGATCTAATGATTCAAAATATTTAAATGTACATATAGTTTAGGTGAATCAACCCATCAAACGAGTTGTTTAGTATTCTCTTCAGTGAGTCTTCATTACATTGACTAGTGTTAATAAAATGTTGATTACAATCGGTTCAAGTTTGTTAAATTCGAGAATATTTCTCCATTTGGAAATGTAACGTTTCTAGAAATTAAAATTGATGTTGTATGTCCCGCAGCATTTTCTCCATTGAATTTACAGTTTTCCAAAAGTCTAATTCAAATAAGCAATTTTTCAAAAACCGTTGTGTTAAGTCACAATTGCTTTGGATCACTAAGTGAATTAAAAGTAGAACAAGTAGAAACATTCTAATCAAAGCCAATATTTTATTGTGAATAACTCATTGGTTAGACATCAAATAAATTAAAAACTTTATTAACTAAACCCAAAACCGAAAATGATAAGAAATTGACTAATTATTGATTCTACTTTTTGGAAATTTTTCTCTTCTTGAGGGGACTCCATCTAGGAATTTGGATGAGATACAAAAATTTTTTTGAGCCGGAATACACTTCAAAACCGAGAACTCCGTTACTCGTGATCATGGATAAAACATTGATGTTCTGTTCACAATTACATCGAGAAAATCTAACAGCATTGGTTACAATCTAAAAATAGCCACTGAACGTTAAGTGTGTCGATTGAAGCCATAGTTTGTGACTATATCACAAACTTTTTATAGCTCTAAATATTGTTGGTTGCGCTACAAAGATATCTAGACAACTACGTTCATTTAGATTTCATAAAGTGTTGTTTCATTACTTACCAAGAAGATGGCTTGCACTGTATGCTCTTGGTTAATAATAATCAATTTATAGTTATTTAAAAGTTAATAGAGTCATTTATGTACGGAAATTCTCAGACTATTCTCGAGAATGGCAATAGAAACTCTTTGTTGAAACGAAACGGTTGATTTTGGTTTTTTATGTGTTTTCGGCAGTTCTGATAATAATATGCAACGTTAAGTCGACCAAGAAGGCACGAGTTTCTCGCCGACAGTCGGAAGAGTTACTACTAAATTTCAAAGTTTCAAAATGAATTAAAGGCGATCCTGTTTCCCCTCACTATTGCTTGGGACACGTTCTGAGGAGCCATCTCGTCTCCAGAGGATTGTGTGTTCTCAAGGTCTTGAGACGTCCAATACACTTGAGGAAGCACAACGACTCCTTCCCAATCGATCCCATGGTTTCGACAGCAATCGGCCGGAAAACTTAACGATCGGTGAGCCCATCATATTTCTTCTTGATGTCCTCTGCTTTATTTGCAGCTGTGCCAGCATTGCAGGCACTTTCCAACATGTTTGTCTTGGACAAGGAGTCGGAACATGTTGAATCCCATACGAGAGGCTTTCCTTCCAAAAACAGAAAGATAGTCATCCCGTCCTCTCTAAAATGTTTCTCCCTATATATATAAATAATAGGTTTTGTGAAAAAGATCGTAGAATATCAATCTATAGTGAGTATCTTAGATGGCGAAAGATTTCAAAGCACAAATTAGTAAGAAACAAATGAGCGAAAATGATTATCATAATCTTAGCTGCTGATGATCGAGAAGACGTTGTGTCACAGTCCGTTTATGAAACACGCCGTTAATGAAACGCCAACATCAAATTAGAAAAAAATTGATTTTGTCAATAAAAAATTTATAATTGACATACCTGAGCAGGTATTTGCGTTTAAATATTTCAATTACAAAAATTAAAATCGATGCCAAAGCAGAATGTGCTTTAAACCGATTTCATAATAAAAATAATATTTTAAAATTAATAATTGATATTTTAGAATAATGAAAAAAAATTCTAATGCTTCATATTGTATTAAATGTCAAAACAAGAATCTTCTGAAGGAGCAAGCCTGTCTGCACAGTTCATTTGTGATTAGAAGACTTAATTTAGAGATTGAAACGAGAAATAGCAATGAGATCTGTCAAATTATTACCCCTTCACACAACCTAAACCAAATTAGCGTTCAGTATTCATTGATTTTACTTTTTCTATTAAGGTCTACTTATAATTATTTTATGGGATTCAATGGAAAATTTAAGTTATTTCAATTTTATTTTAAATTATGTTAAATTTAAAATCATTTTATAAATATATTTTTTTACTTTAGCTTGTTACCTACTATTCAAATCACCTAGTGTCCATTTAACGGCGTGTCCTTCTATGGACGGGCACATTTATAACTAATTAATCATTCCCAATGACGATTTGTATTAATTTATCTTTTTTTTCGATATGATTTTTTGTCAATTTGATGTTGGCGTTTCATTAACGGCGTGTTTCTTTATCGACTGTGACACGTTGCCCCTCAGGATCGCAATGGATATTCTTTGGAACAACCATTGCTTCTCCAGAGGCTCTCTCCGTCTTCTCGAGATCAGATTCCCGATTTTCACAACGAGTTCAAACGATTTTTGGCTCATGGCCCCGGAGGTTTCTACAGATATTGGGGAGAAGATAAAGTTGTTAGCAGGTTGGAATATTTCTGAGCTTTATGTACCTCAGCCTTCTCAGCGGCTGAGCCTGGACTGATCGCGGAGTCAACTATATTGGTCTTTGAGAAGGTGTCTGTGCACGTGGAGTCCAACGCGAGGCATTTCCCATTACTCCACGGGAAAATGGTGACTCCATCTGGGCGTTTACCGTCTCCACGGTCCAGCCCGACGGGTTCCAGTTCTGTCGGGAATCCAGCTGCTTGTAAAGCAGCCGAAATAGTCTCGTTGATAGCGGAGTGTCTGGGAGCACGGCCAGCACTCCTTCTGCATGACAGGGGATGTAGTCCTTTGGTATCGACTTTACTCCCACATCGGCATTGGCCCCCCGACAGACATTAAGTCCCAAGCGCATTGCTACGCCAATCTTCACACAGTCATTATCGAGAAGGGTTCCAGATTGGGAGCAAGGGAGGGCATTAAGCCACGCCCCACTTTCAGGTCTGGCAGCGGCACCGAAACAAGCAAGGCGATGCTGATCCAATGTAGGTCTGATTGCTTCCATTTTAGCTTTGCTGGAGATATCATCCCATTCCCATTGGCGTGAAATGTTAGATGGAATGGCCAATCCAGATCCCTTCCAGAATTCGCAAGCTCCAGAGAAAACCCGGTCCTCTTCCAATCCGCGAGAGTTACGTAGGATTTGGGTTATGAGGGCTTGGGAGCTCGCACGTGAGGAGAGGAATGCAGGAAGAGCCATGTCCAGAGGTGAACGGAGTCCAACTCCGCCAAGGCGTAGAGGTAATTTGCAGCAAGTCCAACCAGCGTCGTCAAAGGATATGTTTAGGATTTTTTCAGCGGCCAACTTCAGAGAAGTATCGAGCGATTGAAGCATGTCGGATTGTATTGAGCAGTTTGAAGTTCGCAGCAAATATAGAAGCCTTGGCAACATGAGGTTTGCTCTGAGCACGAAAAATCCGTAGTGAGAATCAAGCAACATGAGCTTATTTGTGAAATCAGTGACCCATTTGGCTTTCTCAGATAGCGACTTCTTAGTTGGATTTGGCCCATGGGCGCGCCGAGGAATAGAACATCATCAATGGGTGTGGTTGTCAGCCCCGGCAGGCGAAGTTGCAGCTTGTTTAGTGCGGAACCGAATTCTTCGTGCGAGCAAGAGATATTTATAAGCTCGCACTTGCTGACGTTTACTTCCAGTCCAATTTCACGGAGGGTGGGAATTATGTTGAAAATATCCTCAATCACAGTATCAGAGGGCCCCCGATGGTTGCATCATCGAGGTACCACAGGTTGAAAAAAGAATCGACTTTCCGTACGACAGAGTCATGCCGAGGGCGAACAGCAGTGGACCGATAGGGTCGCCCTGCTGAACTCCTGTGCACGATTTGATAATTTCATCTCCAAAAAGAAGAGAGCTGTCTGACCCATATGCCAAGTGAACCAAGCCGATAATATCAGGAGCCCTTTCTAAGCAGGCTTCGAGAATCACATCTCTCCTCAGGCTGTTGAATGCATTCTTAATGTCCAGTTTTATAGCTAGAACTCCGGGACCATTTGAGTTCCCTTTTTGCGAGGAGAATTCTCTGGTTGCATGCACTGCAGCTTCGCAGCCATTTGGGATTCCCACACCCAGCTGAAGTGGCGAAAGTTCGCAGCTGAGTCTCTGTGATGCCCTTCGTGCTTAACTAGTCACGATACAAATTAGTTTTTTGCATGGATAGTGAAAGTGAAATGCAAACTATTCCAGATTCTATTCATCGGAATAGCCATTCTGGAATTCGTAACTGCAACAGGAATGTTTACACTCTTATTTTACAATAAGGCGGAAAATTATAGAACTATTCGTCAAAAATGCTCAATTTGCAAGTTTTCTATTCTTAAAGTATAAAATTAATAGCAGGTTTCTGATTCTAAATTCCATGTGATTGCCAAAAGACCAAATGAACGATTCCAAGCAGACCTTGTAGACGTTAAAAAATTTAACGATTCCAATGATAGTTACAAATGGATATTTACAGTCATTGATGTTTACAGTAGGTATGCCATCTGTAAAGAAGTTAAAAATAAATCTCAATAGGAATATTTAAATCTAATATTGAAATTTAGATATTTGTGAAGCATTTGAAGAAATTTGTTTTGAAATCGGCTTTTGTGAGATTCTAAAAACAGATAATGGAACGGAGTTTAAGAATAATTATCTAGATTTTTTCTGCCTTTAAAACAAAATCAAACATATTTATGGAAGACGAAATCATCTTCAATCACAAGTAATAATACAATATTTATCTGTTTCAGGGTATCGTGGAAAGGTTTAATCAAACTTTGACACGAAATCTTTCAAAGCTGATGAGTGAAGAATCAACTAAAAATTGGATCCAATTTATTAAACGAGGCACTTTTATATATAACACAACTATTCATTCTTCTATAAACGAAACACCATTTAAAAAACTGAGAGGAGTTTCTGTATAAACACGTCATTCATGAGTATAAGTTTTTTAATTTTTTAAATTTTACAGAAAATGAGAGTTTGGATGATTTTTATCCACTATCATCTAAGGATTTAAACGTAGAAAATATTTCAGATGTTTCAGCTAAATTTTGTATAAAGTATGGTTGAAAACTTGGATCATAATGATTTTGTATTGATTAGAAACCAATGAAATTAATTTTGACAGTCACTGTGACAGACATTATGATAAATTAACAGGTGACATTAGCCACCATGATGGGACGCAACATAATACCCTTGGATGGAGAAATAAGAAGTAATATATCTGGCTTGTTTACGAATTGACAGGAACATTCCCTCTAATCTCGCGATGGAATACTTCTACAGTTCTCATCCTACTATGACAGAGCACATTAAACAGAAAATAATATGTGAGATTTTATTCTTTATATTACGAGTCAAGAGGAGATTTTAACAAACCACTTTAAGTCATCAGCAGCGACGTTGATGAATATGCACGTGGGTCTTTCATAGGTCTCTGGTTTCTCATATCTTTAATGCTACAAAGAGACTTGACAAATTTCAAAAGATTTTTGAAAACTTATTGCGTGCCAGTAAAACATAAGACAGAACATTAATCTGTTTGATTTCAAGAAACGTGTGAATTCAAAGGAGGACGATACACTAGAAAGATTAACCAACATCAATGAATAGACTGCTAATTATCGAGAAGACGCAATGAAGATTCTTTGAAAGACATTATGGTAGCGTCAGAATCTAAATCAGCTTTATAAAATAGAATGCGAAAGCTTTAGGAAACATGCAAAAATCTCCACTTTATACTAATCTTCTCAAATATGTAATATTCATTTTTAAAGAACTTAACTTATCCGTGGAACTCAAAATTGTCTCATTATTTCCTTGCATGCTTACATTCACATCATTCAATATCATAACTATGTCTGTTAAATATGCTAATTTTAATTCCAAATCTGATCAATTCATGAAATTGATAGCATTGTTCTCTCGTAAAAAACTCAGCAATAACATCTTTTACTGGGCACGCTTCGAGGCAGGCCGAGGAGCGAAAGATTCTCAAGTACGGGCACCTCTCCAACTCGCTGTTCTTTACTCCAATTGCCGTGGAGTCCTCCGGGATCTTCGGCCCCAAGACACTCCGCTTCCTTCGCTCGCTCGGTCGACGGATTTCAAGGACTAGTCACGATCCAAGAGAGTTTTCTTGGCTCCTGGAACGTCTGTCGATTGCTGTGATCCGAGGGAACGGCTTCGCCATTCGCGATGCTGGCCAGGTGTCTCGTGAAGGCTTTAATTAACTTAGCTATCTTTAATTTCTTTCTTGTTTAAAAAAAAAACATAACAAATAGGAACGTGATTATAATTGTTTTATAATAAGTAATTTTCAAGTTAAAAATTAAAAAAATAAGTAAATATAAATCTGAAAACCTCTTCTATAAAACAATGACTAATTAGATTGAAAAAAATTAAAAGCTTAATGGATTATCAAAAATAGTGAAAAGCTATTTTAACCAACATCCTTGCCACCTGGAAAGTAAAAAACATGGATTTGGTTAAGGCTATTAAAAATACAAGACATTTGGGACTATCGGCAACTATCTAAAATCCAGTCATTGGTAGTAACTAATTTGCGTCAACTTTCAGACTGTTCAAATTCACTTTGTCTAATTTCCCATATCAGCTTTAGAGTAGAACTCCAGTAATTCCGGCTTTAATGTATCAAAACCATCTCTACTTGGCATGAACGTGTCAAAATTGGCTGTAAAAATCACAATATGCTGATTTACCCAATGAATCAAACATTTTTTGTGGGTGATTTAAAACATGTACAAAAAAGAAACAATTGTTGAAATTATGAAAATAATTAAGCAATTTTTCGAACTGTTGCTTTGGAAATAAATCCTCAAAAATCTGTTAGCAATTCGGATTATCTACCGTTTTCTAAGATTCTCGATGGAGTGAAAACATACCATATTTGGAAATGTTAGAAGACAATGTAAGTAATGTCCTCAATGTGAAAGTTATTAAGTCAGATCACTGAAAGTTAAGAAGAAATGATTTAACTTTCGCGAAACAAAACTCTGCAAATTTGTTACATAAGATAAATATGCAATTTCGAAGAAAATTATAATTTTGGATTTTGATCTGATTTGAGAGGGTTGCTTGTTTTTCTCAGAATATACACTTAAAGCCAGCAAACAAAAATAGTCTTTATTTATGTAGAAAAAATCTTGGAAAGGATGGTAAACCAGGCAGCAATGAAATCCAGATGAGATTGTAAGTAGTTGGTGGCCGTTGATAAATCGCTATCTTTTGATAGAATGATTATGTTGTCTGCGTATGAGAGCAGTAATGTATTCTTGGAAACCGGTGCGTCACTTAAATGGGGTTAAAGAAAACTAGCGATAACACTGAGCCCTGAAGACTCTATTCGGTAGGTATCAAAAGCGGGACTTGTATTCTTTGATCACTGTTTGGCTTAAGCGGCCCAATATAAAGTTTGTTAGTCAACGTTTCAAGGTTGTTGGAATATCGGTCATAGCAATTGTATTACTCAGAACAGATCTCGAAGTGTGATCAAAGGGCTTAATGAGATCGACCGACACAAGTATATTTCTTTAAGGAAGTTTACAAATATTGCCGACACATCTCAGCAAATGCTTAATTTTGCAGTTATAGTTGGATGAGGAGTTTGAATCAGTGAATTGTATTACAGTAAAGGCTCTCATGTCAGCCAATTCTGAAAATGTGGCGATTATTGAAAAATGGCGAATAACAGAATCCATAAAAATTATCTAAATAATATAGTTTTTAGTTTTCCTAGAAGGCCTAGAGCAGGGGTTCTCAACCTTTTTAGCTCAAGGGCCAAATCGATAATTAAGATTAGCTTCGCGGGCCGCACAAAAAATATTTTAATATATTTTTATATTTTCCAAGCCGGTAACTCGCTTGCAATCCGAAGTGCAGCCACTGCTGATGCGTAATGAGTTTTAGACTCTTTTTTTCTTTTTTTAATTTCCATTTTTTTATAAAGAAATAAAAGCTAAAAAAATCTACAAAAGGCGTTGTATCTAAAAAAAAAGTACTATTTGTTTATTAAGTTTTTGAAATCGGAATAAGTAAAGTCGAAGAAGTTCGTAAAAGCTGACTCTAGTGATTATCCGTGAGCTTGTTACGATATTTATTTTTTATTCGAATCATTTTACTAAATATTGATTCGCATAAATATGTAGATTTAAACATTGATATATTCATATATGCATTGTGTGTTATATTTGTGAATTTGTCTTGAGGAATTAATTCGTAAAAATTAATAATAGACGCATTTTTGAACAATGCCGCCAGTAAATTAATGAGTTTTAGTTGAATTTTGCAGGCGCATCCTTAATTTCCACGCTGAATAAAGTTGCGAATATTTTCATTAAAGGAAGGAATTCTTTAAAATTCTAAAAATTAAATTTACTTCAAATTGATTAATGAAATCACCAATTATGGATATGTTTAACCTTAAGAATGAATAATTAAATTTAAACATTATTAAAAAATTAAAAAAGTTAGTTACTCTAGAGGGGCCGCAAAAAAAATCCTGGGGGCCACATGCGGCCCCGGGGGCCGCATTTGAGAACCGCTGGCCTAGAGTATTTCATTTAAACCTATTTTGAATAAACTATTATAATAAACAACAACCGGTCGCATCAGAGTTGGAACCGGTCGGCCTGGTTCGGGAGGATGGTAAACGTCCTGACGGCCTAACAACATTCCCCTTCGAAAATGGCAAGTCGCTCATCTGATACGCAAATTGCACGAACACCTTCTCCGCCGAAAACATCTTTACGTCAGCCGTCAACTAACTCGGCCAAAACGCTAAAAATCGAGAAATACAGTGGATTATCTCACCGTCATATCATTGCTCCGATCGCAGTGGAGACGTCGGGAGTCTTCGGTCACAGAACTAAAGATTATTAATTTATATGTTCTTAATGAATGAAAGACACAATAAACAGGTCCTGTGGCCCAATGGATAAGGCGTGTGCCTCCTAAGTACAAGATTCCGGGTTCGAGTCCCGGCAGGACCTTTTTTACAATTTTTTATTTTTATTATTCACATAAAGAACAATAATCAAAAGTCCAGCTAAAATTGATTTTTAATTTTTGCGTCCGCTTTCAGTCAATTCTCCTCCTTTCGAGAATTGAGCCTGAGCTAATGTCTTTGACGGGTACACTTATCCATTTTACAGGGCAGGCCACTTTTTTGGTTGTTCTCGCGTCCGATTCTATGGTCTCACTCGGGAATCCAATAATCGCATGCTTCATCGTTGTAGACAGGAGTTTGTACTCCCGGCGCATGCTCTCCAGTGTTTTCTTGATTACGATTGTCTGGACATATGCACGCGTAGAGTCATTGGAATTGTAGGGAGTTTTGGTAGTGCTTATAGAATTTGGATGTTATTTCATCCCATCCATATGGCCATGCGGCCGCCCTTTAGGTGAAAATTTAAAAACTACTTTCTGTAGGTACTTTCTTAAATTTGGTTAGCACTGCTTTTTTATTTTAATAAAGAGATCTTTACACGATGATTTAGTAATCAACAACTTGCTATCCAAATCAACTCTGAAGATCATTTTTATAACAGCATTAACATTTCTGTTATTCAATCATGATGGCTAAATCCTATTCTGAGGAAACTCTTTGGAACTTTTTCCAAAGATTTAGTGTCCGTAGGGAACTCTTTATGGTAAAACCATTGACGCTGCATATGCAATTTTGGATTTTTGAATATGCAACAAAGATTTGCCAATTTCGGGGATCGGCAAAACCGGATCATTCGAATCATTGAAGCTTTTCAATGGATTCGAAATTTTTGACATCAAATAATTCTTCTTGAATTTGTTTAATTTATTTAAAACTTAAAAAGCCTCTTTAAAAGTTACACTTTTCTGACTCTCCTCTGAAGGTTCTTCACTATTAATTTCTTACTTCCTGCAAAATCATTAAATCCTCGCTTTGAAGCAAATATTTTGGGTTTCTCAGCAATATTTTCATTGTTCAAATGGTTCCTTTAGCATTCATTGAATTAATCCAAGAAATTGTATCAATTATCGATTTCACCAAACTTTAAATATTATTCACAATAAATATCAGATCTTAAGTTATTCAACACAATTCCTCTTATTTCTCAGATCATCAATAGATCTACGAGTAATAGGTACATTATATTTTCTGGGAAAAATTTCCGAAATTTTTATAGAAGGTAATTCAACATTTGATTCAATGAACTTTAAAATAGCAATTTTTGTGTTTTTTTTATCGTGTAAAGCTACGTTTCATGAAAACAATGAAAACGTGTAAATAAATTACCTGTAAAATTAATTAAAAAAATATTTAAAATTGAGACATAGCGGATTCGTTAACAAAAATCTGGCGGATTCGAGAATTTGGCAGATTCGAAAAATTTTCTTAGAGAAAATGGCCTATTTGAGAATTTATTAGTTATAATTGGCAGAATCGAGAGACTTTACTGTAGTGATTGTATTTAATAAATATTTGCCTTCTTTTAATATTGAAAAATATAATTGGATCAGAAATCCATTCTCAAAATCATGTGACTATCAACTTACTTTAACCGAAGACAAAATCGATATTACCGTACTTGTAAAATTAGATTTGCTGAATTTTTTTTGAAATGAATTTTTTGATAAAAAACAAAGAAATAGAAGAAAAGCGTTAAGTGCCAGCGGCAAGGACGCAGTGTGCGTTGCCGTGAACAATGGCCAGACCGATGGGCTGGCGAATATGTTCAGGATTTTTATAAAGAATTTTTATTCTTCAATTTTTAATAAAGTAATAAAAATATATTTTAATTAATATGTGCCGCAAGAAAAAAACCCTGGTTTTAAGTACCGCGAGCACAAAAAGGTTGGGAAAGCTAGTCTAGACAGTTTAAAACATATTCAGCAATCTTATTTTAACACTACAGTATTAGAAATCGATTGATGGCCACAACATTTCATCAACCGACAAAAATTTGAAAATATACGCATATTCACTTCAAAAAAAACACTAAGAACCCACAACGGATTGAAATCTCTATTGCTAGTGACAACCAATCTTCTTTGTGATTGCCCCAAATCAAATATTCGGATGTTGCTGATCAACCAACATGATGGTTACTCATAATATTTCCTAGTTTACTTTTATCTTCAATTAATGTCAATTATTGTATGAAGCAGTCACAATCAAAGACAGTTTTCATTGTTCTGCACTGTGAGAATATAACTATTATTTTTCTACAATAGTTGTCATTTATTAAATTTTTTACAAAAAATATATTTTAATTTATAGTTTAACTATTTATATTAAATAAAAGTAAATTCAATTTAAATATAGTCTCGTGACACTCACATGTCGGCTAAATTACTACGATCAAATCCAGTACCAACTGACGGGATGAGATGGCTTAAACACTATATTTACAGAGTAGCCTATGAACCATTCAGGAAATGCTATGTCCGACCAATCAGGGGACAAATTCAGACCGGGAAACGCTTTTTTTATTACAGCAATTGCCGACCATGGACAAGTGAATTTGTGAATAACAACAAAAATTTGACGTTTAAATTTCAAGTCATTAAACCTATTAAATGGAGTATCTTCAGAGGAGATATAGTCAGATATAGCAATACTAAGTTCAGTAGGTTGAAATATTGGTAGGAAAAGACAAGGGAAAGCAGGGGACAGTGACTACGATATTTCCAGAAAGAAATTGGTGTTATGTTCGTGGACTCCACCTGGTAAACTATTTAAATATAATTTATTAATTAAATATATATAAATTAAAACATAATTTAATTTATAGAAATATGAAATAATTGGTTCTTCGGATAAATCCCCCGGATATTGTCATGCCAGAGAAATGCCTCTTTCAGTAGTGGAGGACATACAGCTGGTGGATCCAATTGAAAAGTATTCCAACGATGGTAAATACCAGGAAAGGGACCGCGGTGACGTGGAGATACACGGAAGACGGAGACCTCATCCGAGTCTCCTCCACGACCGGAGCCCACATCCCAATCCCGGCATCAGCCTGGGAGATATTGGACCCCTCCTACGGCTATATTGTGCCGGAGGAGTACAAGGAGGGGGCTAAGGACTGTGATCCCCGGACGGTCACTTTTGTGAGCTACAAGCCAACACTGAATTTGGTGGAGGATGATATTAAGGATTCTCTTGGAGTGCCTAAAGATGAGACTGTTAGGAAAAAAACTTATTGGTATTAAAATTTGGAATTGATTAATTTAATTATAAATTTAATTTGTTTTTTAATAGATTTTATTGTTTTATTTTTGTTGTGTGTGGTTAGATTAATGTCAGTGTTCGACAATTTAGCTCATCCGGATAATCCAGTGGTGTTTTTTGATATAAAAATCGGCTCATATGTAATCTCCCACATTTAATATCGACAGGAAGCAGGTCGTATCAAATTTGAACTTTATGCCCACAAAACACCAAAAACAGCCGAAAATTTTAGGTCTATATATTTATACAAATAAAAGACAATTCTGTACAGGAGAGTTCAAAAAGGACGGGGTCCCTGTCGGCTACAAGGACTCGACCTTCCACAGGGTCATGAAGGACTTTATGGTCCAGGGAGGGGACTTTATAAAGGGGGACGGAACGGGAGTCTTTTCTATTTATGGAGGGGAGTTCAACGATGAAGACTTGGGGGGGTCACATTCGTCGGCGGGGGTGTTGTCGATGGTCTTGTTTTGGGGGAGGTTTGTAGGCCAACAGTGGAAAGGATTCGAATGGGTGTCAATTTTTTATTACTTGTGCTGATTGCACTTATTTGGATAAGAAACATGTCGTTTTTGGTATTTTTGTTGTTTTATTTAAAGGGCGTATTCTTGAGGGTATTCTGGTTCTCAAAAAAGTGGAGAATATGCCAGTTGGGCCTAATAATAAGCCCAAGACTAATGTCGTCATTTCACAGTGTGGACAGCTTTGATTTTTCCTATTTTTAGTTATGATTATTTTTGTTTTTCACTTATTTCTAGTCATAATTATGATTATTATATAGAGATCACTAGAAATACATAATAACTGACTAAAAGCACTAACCGTTAACTACATTTTTATATTTTGGGACATTGAGAGTTGTGAAGGAAGATCACACTGCTTTAATCAAACCGGGAAATATTCTTTTGAAAAAGAAATGGACTTTAAAGATATACTCGTGTTTTAATGTTGATTAATGCATATTCCTAGGTTGAAACAAGTATTTTTGTAATTTTTTTAAACAGAACTTTGAGAATTGAGAAAGTTTAGATGCTAGCTAGCGTAGATGGTTGAAAGAGTAGTCGAGAGACTAAGGGTTGGCTAAACGATGCCGGACTGCATATTGAATGGCGGTTTCCGCGGAGCACCGAGATTCGCTGAAAAAGTTTTATAAAACGTTCAGTCAAATTTTATTATGATGGGTTTAATTAAGTCATTGAAATACATCGTTTATGAATTCTTGCTATTTTATAGAAATGCTCAGCAGGGGTCGGAGAATTTCCCACTTCACGAGCCGGATTATAAAAAAATTATTGGTCTGCGGGGCGGATAATTTTGTTTACTTATTTAAGGCTAATATTAATTAATTGAATAAAACTTTATTTAACCAAACAACGAGTAAATTTTATTTTAACATCGATCCCCTGCTTTGAAAAATACGTTAGATCTCCGTATTCGAATTCTATACCCAACAAAAACTGTTGAAACTGACGATGATAAAATTTAGAAAATTGCGCTAACATCGGATGCCTACAAGAGACCAATCAAAAATCTAGAATAGACTTAACATATGAAAATCACAAAATGATCTTTCTACCCTCCGACTGCAGACATTATAGACAAGGATTTGTGATTAACAAAAGACTTTAGTGTTGACTCAATGGCGGAGAGTAACAAAATGAATTTTAGTACTAAAAGTGCAAATTAGCAATAAAAAAGATTAAATGGGGTTCTATCAGTTATCAACGTATTTGCAGAATGGCAGAATTTTCAATGCTCCTTATGATATAAACGAATTCTACAAAGTGCTGACTCCACATTTACCTGTCCTCATCTACACTCCTTCTCATCACCGGAGATTGGAACGCACAAACTAGTATTCTTCGTGGTACAGAAACTTTTATAGGGCAACGTAAAAAAGGATATAGAAACCTGCCGGAAAACACATTGGGGAATTTCTGTAAAGCCCTCGGGCTAGTCTTATGCAACAACTACCTGAACGGGGAGAAAACGTAATAAAAACGAGAAATACCAACAAAAAATTGAGTAAATTATCTGCCCCACAAAAGATATACGTCTTCTAAAAGACCTTCGTTTATATGAAAGGTCACTCTTTGACAGCGATCCCAAAATTTGCCATTTTTGTGTCTATTATATTTCAAACAGCAAAATTTGTCTGTTTAATTTCGGAATATCCATTTTAAGTATAGAGCCAAAAGAAAGAAAACATAAGAATTTGCAAACGAAACAATACCAAAGGAAAGATTACAACCTATTTAAAACGTGGTAATATATTGTTTTTAATTCGATAAATTAAGAACATCTAAAAATAAAATAATTAAAATTTCATATCATTGGTCTATTTGTATTCAGCTAGTATCTTAGTTCCAGTCGATTTACAGTAATTAAAACTTGAATCTCTGAATATTGATAACTTTTAGGCTCTGCTGGTCTCCGTGCGTCTCGCTCGCATTCCTTGAGAATTTTCAACGAATCCAGAATCCTCAACTCAGAAAAATAACCAGATGTTTAAAATCTTTTTATTGACTATTTCCATTTGGAAACAATAATCCTGCTTATTGTTAATCATCTTGAATTTTCCAAGCTCCAATTTTTGATGACTCTTCGGCTGATTACTAACAAAAGGAAAACACGTGCTACTTGTGCTGATCTGGAAAAAATTGTATTGAAAATTATATTTGGAAGCTGAGGACAAAAATCAGCATTAATACATGACTTTGCTTCCACAAGTGTCATTAGGAGACAATCACCAAACAAAATATTTCAAAAATCCCTCCGAAAATCGATAAATCAAAATTATTATTGCCAAAAAAGAAATTCTCAGAACAATTTGCCACGGGCATCATTTTCGCTTTGGACACGATTTCACGAAAAAACATCAGAAAGAAAAGCCTGCCACGTGTGTAACTCCAATCCGATCTCCCTCCACCATTTGTTCTTCTGTCCTAGACCACCCGCAATGTCATTTTCACGAGATTTCTGAAAACGACCGGCTTTCCCAATGTCAAGGAGTTTGAGGCTACTAACTAATTAACTTCGAGAAATATGTTCATTTTTCTTACTTTTTATTTTTGTGACTCATCGAATGTAAAAAACAAAAAAATAGTGTGATTATTATTTATCAAGACGTGACCACTTTCTACATAACCAATACAGTACTGATGCTATCGTAGACTATTGAGAATTACAGTTCTCTGACAGTTCCAATAATTTTGTTGGTCGGTGTGTGCCAGTCTGTGAATAGGTTGTAATAGTGCTCTCTAAAATTTATGCCAAAGAATAGTTGACTAATTTGAGTTTTTGCATCTGAGTTTTCCTTAAACTGTAATTAGTCACTCTGTAGTCAATGCTGTAGTTATGAGTATTTAAAAATACTAATAGATAACTTTAAATACTATGACTATCCACATAGCGTTATCATTTTCAAGAAAATTTTGGTCATTATTCAGTTAATGTATACGTTTAATATTTTATTTCATTTTAGGTTATCATAAACTAAGAGTTGCTCCATTTCCAATACCCACAAATACAGGGTGTCCTAAAAAATGAATACATGTGAAAAAATAACGGTAAATGTAGTCTTTAATTAAAATTTTATTTTTTTAAAAGTATAAATTTATTTAAAATGTTTACAATATTTATGTGAAATATCGTTTTTTGTACTTTCATGCATTTTGGAAACTTTATTTCGAATAATTGTAAATAACTCATAAATTCACGATTTCTTTCACAACCACACCCCCTCAAGACAGGAATGATGAGCAGACTTTACTTCGAAGAAAGAAAATTCATTCTAAAATATTACTGGAAATGTGAAAACGCAGTTGAAGTGCAAAAACAACTTAGAAAAGAATTTCAAAAAAATCTGCAACACGAGTGACTATCTTTCGAATTAAAGATAAGTTTGAAGCCTATGGAACTGTTCAGAACGTACATAAAAAGCGTTTCAGAAAATCAAGAACATCAATTTCTTCTCAGCAAGAAAGAGAAACCATATACCCAGATACCAAGTGAATAATTTCATAAGTGTAATTCTATTGCTTGAAGTTGTTAGCGGTGCTTGGATCAAGGTGGGCGCCACTTTTGAGATAAATGGTAAAAAACCGGAAAATGATACTATTAAATATATTTATATTTTTGAAACAGTAAAATTTTAATTAAAGGCTATCTTTACAGTTATTTTTTTATGTATATACAGTTTTTTGGACATCCTGTACATAAAATGGGATTTTTTGTCGAAGAATGATAGTATTGTTGTAATCATAAACGATGTTCTTTGTGCATTTAAAATCTTGACGTTTGTCGATGTGGATCATCTTCTCGTGGTGGCAAGTTTTTCGTAGGATTAACTAACAAAAAACCCACTCCGTCGCTGGCTACAGCTTTCAGCCAAAAACCGTCTGCCCGATTTCCTGGGTTGCTCATACATCTGCCAAGACAGAGCGGACTCTATAAATGACGGCGGCCTTTAACCTTGATCAGAAAATCAATTCATTTTACTAACTGTACACCACAAGCCTACTCGCTAATCGACAATGACTCAGTGATTGAGCTGACAGTTATAAGGATTTCTACAGGGACTTCAACCAGAAAACTGATTAATATGTACAGTTCTCATGTCAAGAAAAGGCGACGCAGTTTTCTCTCACGACATCTCACTGTGTACTCCGATTCTGGCCTCTGTTTTTTCTTGGAAGGTCGTTGATGACCTAATCACTGACCACAACCCAATCTTAACTGAGAATGCTTTTACACTAACTAAAAAAGAGATTCTTTGGACATCAACAACTTTCGCAGTGAATTACTTAAATGCTTGCATTATTTACAATTCCAAAATAATCCACCCTTCAAGGAAGAATTGAACAGTTCCGACCTATTTAAACTTCCTCATAAGACTCGCGACAAACTGAAACAGATAACAGGGCACTCTTCCGAGTCCTCTATCGAACTGAATAACTTAAACAAGGAATCATTGCTGCCATAAATGTGCACGTGAATTCCAAGTGGACTGAATTTATCGCCTCAATCGACTAAAAATCAAACAGCTTCCAAATCTGGAAGACCCCTAAGGACATGAATGGTCTGATGTATGAAAATCTAAAATTCCACAAATCTATAATTCTCATTCAAACACCCCACTCAATCCACTTCAGGAGGCAAATACGCTAATGAAATATTACGCTTCATTAAGTCACAAGACATCTAACAAAAATGATCAGAAGGTTCCCAAATGTCCAAGAAGAAGTCTCTCAATTTATTAAAAACTCGAAAAAAATCTCCCACTACGGGTCCGACAACATTTTAATTCACCATCTTAAGAAATTTGGCTCCAACAATTTCATAGTCTCTATTTACAACGATTCCGCTGCAAAAAACAAATTCCGCCTGTCTTGAAGAAATCACGTATCATTATATTGATCAATTCAAACAAACCGACTGGCATTCAAAGCTCAATCCGCTTAATCCCTCTTATTTTCACAGCAACTAAAATACTCCAAAGACTAATCCTTTTACAAGTATCCAATCACTTACTAAGCTCCTACACCCAACATGATTTCAACCACTGCACTCAACAACTACTCACTTACAACACTTTCCCAATTCGTTCTAGACGGGTTCAACGAGAAGAGACCGCCAAAACGAACAGTCCTAGCTTCTATCGACATATCTAAGTTTTTTGACAGCGTTTTTCGATGCGGTCTTATCTTTTGACAGGAAACAATCCCAAGCTATCTCTCTTTGATTCTGACCTACCGCTATGCAAGCACCCCACTGTTTTCGGACTTACTTTTGACGCAACCATGTCCTTCAACAAACATGTCTCGAACATCTTTGATGAGGCAAATATGCGTATAAATATTCTAAAAGCAATAAATGATTACATCAAGAGTGCCCAGAAACCATTCCTCAAACGAGTCTACAAACAATTCATCAGCCCTGTTTTAAGCTATGCAAATCAGAGGTGGGTTCCATGTTTATCTACAACCTTCGCCTTGAAATTCCAATCAGCCAAAAACAAAACAATGCACATTATATCCGGGTGTATGAAATTAACGCCCATCAATGTCTGAAATACAAGCAAGCAAATAAAAGCAAAGTATACGGATGAACTATCTTTGAATGCAAGAGGCTTCAAACCGACCTGGAAACAGCAAGCACTATACAGTATAACCCCCATTTGGGGCAGGAACCTCTATTTTTGGGGTAGATTGAAAAAGATATAATTTTTAAATTTAGAAATTACCGGAACCTTTAAGCGGGGCACAGTCTAAAATTAAAAACAGAATATCAAAAAAATTAAGCATTTGAAAATCCGGTTTTTTATTACATGAGTGTACATACACTCAATCATTTTTGTTTCCTTTAATTTTGTTGGCCAATTTGAGAGGGTTGAAATGTATTTGCTATTAAAATTAATTATATAAAATTTTATTTGAAATTTTGGAAAATACCATCGTTTAATTAAAATGACGCTAAACCCTTTTTATAATAAATTATTTTCATTGTTAATTAAATGTCAAATCATGTAGTTCACGCTTCAACGATGAAGGTCGCTCTAGTCGCCAGCTATGGACGCGATAAAATATTAAAAAATAATTATTCGGATAACCATAAATCTGTAATTGTAAAATATAATTTCGGCGTGTTTCTTAGTTGTTGTTTATGTCGCGTCGTTTTATAAAAGACATGGATAAGAATCGCTCATTAGAAAAAGTTTTAAATAAACAAAATATCGAAAATCATTCCAGACAAAAAATCTATCGCTTTAAAAAGAAAGCTGAAAATTTTATTTTGATCAATGGAAGATTATACTTGAAACAAGCGTGTGAAAATCACGAATTAGTAGCTCAAACGAATCGACTCGATTGCTTTTTTATCCAAAGGACAGAAATTAGAGTTTATTAGGTTTGAAAACTTAATGACTTGTATTTAAATTTGTCGGTCGCTGCCGTTAACTACCGGTGTTACGGCACTTGGGAAAAATGGTTTTTGTATGGCTGAAAATGAGAACATCAATCAAACAGCAAGTCTTGAGCAATACGAGATATGAGACCCGGGCTATGCTTCAGTCGAATAGCTCTTTCCAGCACAACTGAGGGGGTAGAAGAGAACTACTACTTTCCTGGCACTGTCCCAAGCGATACATATTGATGACCACGTGACTGGAATCGCACGTGGAAGAGGGGACAGATGCATTGAGGCTCTTTAATATTTCACAACATAATACTTTCGAGAATACGAATATTTCCGAAGACTTTCTGAGAAAGTTGAAGGCGGACTTAAAAATATGGTCGACTGGTGGACTGAGAGTGAGAGGACAGGTCTACTCGTAGGATTTGAGATGACA
This sequence comes from Octopus sinensis, assembly GCF_006345805.1. Classification (NCBI taxonomy): domain Eukaryota; kingdom Metazoa; phylum Mollusca; class Cephalopoda; order Octopoda; family Octopodidae; genus Octopus; species Octopus sinensis. Next base: position 304,285 of record NW_021835992.1, on the reverse strand, counting down.
GAGAAGCAGACAGGCTGCGTTGATGGACCACAAACAGACGTTGATACTCATTTGGACAATTCACTGTCAGTCATTTCTCTGCTTATAACTGCACGTGCTAACATGGAAGACTCGCCGACCAATGACTGACTCCACTTGAAGGGAATAGAACTTATCAGTTTGCTGTTGGAGACTGACGATGGGCGGTCGGGTTTAGAAGCAATAATAATGTCAGCTGCGTAAGATAATGACATTGGTAGGAGAATCTACTTGAAAATATAAATAAAATTTATATTTATTAAAATTATTACCTATGGTTAACCTATTTTTAACGGTAAGCCTAATAAATTATAACACGCTGATACACGTGGTTGGCTTAGTTGGTTAGTAGTTTATGTGTTGTTACTACATTCTTATTTAATTTGATTTGTAAGGAATAAATCATTATGAACTTTCATTTCCTGATTTCAGAATTTGAAATTTTATCATTTGTATCATTTATTTTGATTTTATTCCTTCAAACTCAATCTCTTATTATTTTGACATTTTTATATTGTTTTTTGTATACCTTTGTGAATTTGTTTACTCCATCTTTATTTCGATTTATCTATCAACAATAAATCTAATAAAAATCACGAAGAATCAAAAAAGGATCAAATAAAACTAAAATCTATCAGTAGGAGACATCTAGTAAAATGAAGTCTTTGATACTCTGTTTCTCTGCGTGTCTACTCTCTGGCTATATCGCAGTACACCAAAATCACAAAAAGGTGGATTTTTACAAGTTAATGCATTTTTTCTGGCATCGAGAACTATCTTTTTGATGATTGGAAAAATTTGACATTTGTTTTAAAATTGATGTCACAGTCCTGACGTGAGCGACTTTTCGAAAATTTATAACAATAATTAAATAACTAAATGTCATTTTTTCGGTGAAAGTTCATATTTTTCATCCAGAAAAAACAAACATAACGCATTTTTCACCTGACTTACGTTTTATCGTTTAACTTGAATTTTAACATTAGTTTTATTTTAAACGATTATGGGTTTTAATTAGACAATGCAGTTATTTTGAACTGCCGGCGCATAAGATGGCCTGGCAGTTCCGTCGGACGATCGCCAACGAGACTCTTTGGAAAAGATGACGAGTTTCGTTGGGATCCTTGTTTCGTCTGGCAATCTTCGACCCCAGCCGACGAAGGAAAGAAAGCGATTCTGGGCCGATGACCCCGGATATCTCCATGGCTACTGGCACAAAAATGTGGTTTCTGGCCAGGTACGAGTATTTTCTTGTTTTTGTGACCTCCGCATGTCTTGCCGCTGAGCCGGGCTCTTGTATTTAGAAACAATTTTAAAATTATTTTTTCAATTTCTTTAGTCGACTAAAATGTACTTTTTCAATAATTTCCGCTACTTCATTCTCGTGTTTTCATTCATATCTTGATCCATCCCTAAAAGAGCGTAATCTCCAACTGATATTTCTTCTTCTTTAAATTTTCTTTATTTTCATTTTCCCCCGCACTTTTCAAATTCTCAAGTCCGTCTTCTTGCATTTTATTTTCTTCTTCACTTTCTTGATACACAAAATCTACTTCTTCGTATTCATTTTCTCCTTATCATAAAATAATTTATAATTACCAGTAAAGGCCAATAAAGACTGCATAATTTCAATCGGAATCAAGTTTTCCTTCATCTCCCACTCCCATAAAAATGTTAAATGGAATATGCTTCGTTTGTCATGTTACATTGGCAGCATGATTTGAGAACTGACATAACCTCATTCCGACAAGACCCATAGACAGTATCTTTAAGGAGAAAAAGCAGCTTGTTTCGACCTGGATGTTCATTTTTTAAATGGAGATTTTCAATAAACAGTTTCTTTTCTTCTACTTCCTCGGGAGCGAAGGTACGCAATAAGATTCCCGAAGTTTGGAAGTAAAGAATGTCATTTTTGGAGTGCGACAATCTGAATAATGATGCCTTTCTCCTGAAATTTGACTCATTCTGATTCCGAGTCACTTCATCTGACATTTCACCATCCTTAAGAAATGCTATAATTTCCGACTTTTTCTGTAGGGTCAATAGAACGAAGTTCATAACAAAAAATTATGTAACGTGTTTGGATAATTTCGACCCATTCTAAAAAATTAAAATTTTCTTTCTTTTTTAAATTAAAAAATCTGATGGGATGATTTTTGAGATTAATTTTAATTTTTTGATAATCTATATTTTAAACTGGCAGATCAGTGATTTTTAAGGACAATAAGAAGAACTGATGGCGATCCTGTTTCCCCTCACTATTGCTTGGGACACGTTCTGGAGGAGCCATCTCGTCTCCAGAGGATTGTGTGTTCTCAGGGTCTTGAGACGTCCAATACACATGAGGAAGCGCAACGACTCCTTCCCAATCGATCCCAGGGTTTCGACAGCAACCGGCCGGAAAACGTAACGATCGGTGAGCCCATCATATTTCTTCTTCTTGATGTCCTCTGCTTTATCCGCAGCTGTGCCGGCATTGCAGGCACTTTCCAACATGTTTGTCATGGACAAGGAGTCGGAACATGTTGAATCCCATACGAGAGGCTTTCCTTCCAAAAACGGAAAGATGGTCATCCCGTCTGGGCGTTTTCCATTTCAATAACGATTTATCTATATTTTTGAGGTTTCGTTTTAGCTTAGCAACGGCACGGCGTTTACGGCGAATTCGATATTGCATATCAACGGTGTTAAAGGTAAAATCGATTTTGCGCGATCGTTTTCAGCCTGCAATCAATCTCAACCGGTGACAATAATTAACTGGCTTACCCTGGTCTTTTGGTCAATAAATGTAAATAAAACGCATGGACACCAAAGCTGGTGAAACTTGGCTCCAAATCCGGCCTGTCAATCGGCAACTCAGGTCGTCAAAGTTTTACAACGCCTTTGTGAAACCTGTCCTACTTTACAATTCCTCGACATGGGAAATCTCGGATACTGAACTGGAAACCATAGACTCCTCCCATCGCAAGCACCTGCGCCTTCTACACGTACTTCACTGGCCATCTGAAATCAATAATCAGTCACTCTGCAAACACTACAACGTTACACTCATATCTGCAGAAATTGTGGCAGGTTGCTGGAAACTATTCGGAAACATCTTGAGACAGATTCCAGCTACTCCCACTATCTCGCAATGGAGTATGACGAAAAATATCGTGAAAGACCGAGATCTACCCTCCCGAGAGTTTTGGGAAAGGATCTCAACTCCGTTGGTAAGAAATTACAAAACGAAGACGACCTGGATTTCCTACAAGTTTTCGCCCACAACTGGACTAGGATGGTTCAGAAAATCGCCTTGCTTGTTACACGTGTGGGATTATAACCTTGCTATTTTTTTAGTAAAAGTCAATAAAATATTTAATATTGATATGAATTCATCTCACTTTACTAGGATAGGTAAATATAATCCTGATTATATCAAATATGGGTTTACATGTATTAAGGAAGATAAATTTAAAAGCTCAAAATGTGCTGTTTGTATGCAAATTCTGTCACGCAATAGTATGAAGCCGAAAACTCTTTTAAGACACTTGTACACTTGTATAAATGTAATCCCCGTCTGATTTATACAAATAAGGATTTTTTATTTCTTTGCGTCAGAAAAATAAAGAATCAAGTATTGACTCGTTTCATACATACTTTCCCTTCTGATAATTCCATGCTATTCAGAAGTTCTTTAGGCAATATTGATTTTAAATTAATTCGTACATCCTTTGATATTGATTCACGTTTAGTCAATAGAAATTTTTAAGAGACTTTTATGGAAATGGTCAATAATTCAAATAAAAAATAAAAAAAAATAAAAAACTTCCTTTGTCAAAATTTTAGTGCAAATTTCCGTAAGCACAAAAGCATTAAATTTGTTGCTTATTTGACTTAAAAGAGAGACACTACGTCGTAACGGCTACGACACTCCAAAACATCGCGTTTCAGTAAAAATCCCACTTTTTAAAATCAAATTTTTTCAAAATTCTTTAAAAGTGATTTGACACGAAAAATAAATTTGTCAAAATCGGAATAATTTACTTTTATTTTAGCGACCTGCGTAAAGGCAAACAAATCGGCGTAGATAGGAAACAGAAATAAAATCTCGTATATTTACTAACAAAAGATTTCCTCCGACTGACACTAAATAAATGCATAATCAGACAACCTCAAGCCAGACCGAGTTTCCCACAAAACACAAGCATCAGAGTAATCTTCAAACAATTCGCGTTCTGGAAGATTTCTTAGCACGATGTCTGAAAGATACGTGAAGCAAAGTGAGCAGATAGGAAAGCAAGAAGGGTCAGATCAGAGTAAAATCTCATGCCAATATCGCCCCAATTCACAATTATTTACTAAATGAGCAAAAAATGTGATATTATGTAGATTAAAGTATAATGATTTAAGCAGCATCGGTAATAAAAAGAAAAATAGTTTCTTTTAATTTTCCGAATAATTTCATCAACAATTCGAATGATGATAGAAGAATCGAAGAGGAATCAATTTTAAAAAATATATTAGATAAGATCTTTTTTGATTTACTAAAGTTCCAATTAGACAATTAACAAATTTGTTTCTCAAGAATCAATTATGTCCAAAATCAAAAAAACCTTAACAATTAAACTATTCAAACAACGAAAAGAAAAAAGATTCTAAAATCGATAAAATCTAATAAAAATACTCAGAAATGATAACATATAGTGAGAACGGGATTAGTCTGTGGTTGCTGAGTAGAAAAATACCAATGAGAAAGAATGTTAATTGATTGATTAACAGTTTACATTTGAAAAAAATTATTAAAAATATTTATAGGCTCTTTCAATTTTTAATTTTTATGCCCTTTTTGCAATTTGTATAACTATTTAAAAAATTACATATTAAGTCGTAAATTATTCTAATAGTCGACTAGTGTCGACTAAAGTCGGGTCTTTAATTCTTAATTTTTTTCTAATTTTTTTTTGAGATATAATCTTTTTATTAAAAGACAGTTAGAAAAGGGAGAAGGATTGTTTAAGACTACGCAGGTTAGGGCGCCCTCTCAGCCTCACGGATTGCGAAGCAGTTGCCGCGGATTACGACAATGGAGAGGCGTTAAAGAACCGAAAAGGACTTTCTCAGGTCGTCCCTCCTTTTGGCGATTCTTCTCCCCAAACCGCGTAGAAAACAAAGCGACTTGCGGCCGAAAATCCCAGAGGTCTCAATGGCAATGGGCGTAAAAACAAAGTTGGAGAGGTGACCGTATTTCAGGATTTTGAGATTTTCAGCGCGATTGGAAGCGAAGCCTGGGTCGACGGCCGACATGGCTAGGTTCCCGTTGGAGAATGTGTCGCAGCAGGTAGAATCCCATATAAGGGATTTTCCCTGCTCGAAGGGGAATTTAGTTAAGCCGTCAGGGCGTTTGCTGTCATCTCTGTCCAAACCGTACAACATTATAAAATCTATGCTGGAAGGACAAGACCTGAACATCTCAGCTTCTCGGAAGTACAAACTAAAAAAGAAGGCTGAAAAATTCGTTTTAATAGACGGAAAGCTTTATCTTCAAGATTCTTTATCTAATCACAAACTTGTTATTGCCTCAACCAAAACACAGGAGATACGGACAATTGCAGAAGAGATCCACGACGCTAACCATTGTGGACACAATGCACTAGAAGAATTGTGTGGAAAACGATTTTGTTTTGTTAAAGATGTTATTCGTCAGGTGGTAAGAGACTGCGATATATGCCAGTCTGAAGTCCCGCTGAAACAATATGGCGACGTAAGTCATATTTTTGCGGATGTACGGAATGAGAGATTTCAAATTGATCTGATCTGATTGACCTAAAAAAGTACAAAATTGTGTTATTCCCAAGGTTTGTAAATGCCAATGATCAATTTTCTTGGTTGTTGACTGTGATTGACGTCTATTCGAGATATGCATTCACCAGGAACCTACTGAACAAAAGTGGAAAAGAAGTTGCCAATAAATTAGAAGAAATTTTTATATATCACGGGTCTTGTAAATACTTGCAATCCGACAATGGTACGGAGTTCAAGAATGACTATATAAGAAAATTCTGTAAAGAGTACAAAATTGTTCAAATTCATGGACGACCTAACAATCCCCAGAGTCAGGAGATAGTTGAAAGATTTAATCAGACAATCATAAGGATTTTATCCAAATTGATGGCTTCGGATGATAAAAAAGAGTGGATAAAACACATTCAAAAAGCTGTGTTTTTGTACAATCAGAAAGTTCATTCATCCACATGTAAATTGCATTTTTTTATTTTCTAGGTGTTAGTCCATTCCAAAGATATCGTGGTATTCCTAGATTCAACACTGTTGTTGAATCAGGTGTTGAAGAAAATCCAAAAAGTTTTGGATGAAAGTTGTAGAAAATCCCGACATTTATAATAAAGGTTTTTTATTGTTATTTATTAGTAAAGATGATGAGTACCAGTTTAATTTTGAGAGGATGAATTTGCAGTTTTCATATTATAGAAGAATGAATAGGAAAATGGGAGTCCATCGATTAAAATATGAGTTAGATGTTGGAGATATTGTATTATATTTTTAATTACCTAAAGGTTCGTGTACAAAAAGATTATGAGACGAATCCTTCTCTTCGATTAAAAAAATTTGAACATCCGTATGGGGATCTAGTAACTATTGTCGAGAAATTGTCTAACAATTTACAGATAGTCACAGATAGTGCTGTGTCTTTTTAAAAAGTTCATTCAAGGCGACTAGAAAAATTCAAACGACTTAAATAATGGTTAATTATCATTTATTAATTGTCAATAATTGACCTTAGTTAACTTTGATGTAATAGATTATTTTTATTTTTGACAATCATTGACATTGATAGATCGCTCACTGTGCTCGCGACATATTTTTACATGGGTATCCTCATAGGAAGAAAAAAATTAATCAAAAATTTGATAATACGCCACACTTATTAATCAGAATGAACGGAATCTTTTGCATTCAAATCTGTTGCGCGCTATCCGCGTTACCAATTCTATTGTGTTACACTTTTGAATCATTGACCTAAAACTGTTGACCTATTGACCTATATTTTTAAAAAGTTTTTGCTGAATGTGTAGCTTGTGGTCATAGTCAGTCGTTGCAACCACATATTCCTTTAATAATCATCAAAACAAAAGTTCCAAAAAAGCGTTCTAGATGGATACGGTAGATTTGAGTTGCTGGTTTCAAGAAAATCACGGTCTCAAATATATTTTTAACGTAATTGATATTTATTCAAAATCTTGTTTGCCCGAGCTACTAATTCGAAAGAAGCATTTCTAATTTTTTTATTTAAAAAAATATTTTATAATTTTGGTCCTCCTCAAAGATTACAATCAGACAACGGTAAAAAATGCAAAAATAAAATAGCTATTTTATTGTGCCAAGAATTCAAAATTTTACAGAGGTTTAGTCGCCTAAAGCACCCTCAATCACAAAATGAAAATCGAAAGGTTCAACAGAACGTGAACGCGTTGGTTACAAAATACTGTTTGTAAAAGAAAATCACAAAGGATCTATGAGACTCGATTACTAGTTACTAGGCATTACATAACTTTCCAAAGAAATGAGGAATTACAAACTTAAGTAAAATTGTCTATTTTTCTGTATTTTGCCAGACGAGAGGCTGACGCAATTGAAAAAGAATTAGAGCGTACTATCTCAAGGGAATTAATTTAATTTTTTTAATGAATTCTTAATTATAAGTAGTAAAAGATGGCTCTTCAATTTGTCAAAATTTCCAATAATGTAAAAAAAATTGGCTCTTCTTCAAAAATATTTGCGACTCCTATCCAAAGAAATGTTATATGTCACAGTGCGATAAAGAAACGCCCTTAATGAAACGCCAACAGATTTTCAATATTTTACAAATATTAAAGAAGAAAATTCAGAAATTGGATTTCCAGACAGAATGCCCCATCTCGAAAGGTTCAGAATGAAGAAAATATCTGAATCACTTTTTTTTTACAAAAGTTATATGTAATTAACAAATAGTTATTAACTAACTAAATTTCCGGCATCGTAAATGGAAACACAGTTTCCACGTACTATGGCCAAGGAAATCCTTTCAAAAAGCCACTTGGACTCGCGTGGGTCTCCCCGTTTATGGGAGATCATGCGGCCAAGCTTTTTCAGAAAGGAAAGAGACTTTTCGCCGATGACGTCGGAAGTCTCGACGGCGATGGGAGTGAACAGATACCGTTCAGAGAGCTCCTTGTACTTTCCAATCTTCATCTTCTCGGCTTTGCAAGAGACTGAGCCAGGCTCGACAGCTGAAGAAGGAAGGTTGAGCTCCGAGAAAGTGTCTGAACACGTCGCATCCCATAACAGAGACTTGCCGAACTCAAACGGGAAAGTCGATAGGCCGTCGGGTCTTTTTCGTCTCCCTTTGCAAGCCCAACGGGTTCAAGGATTGATGGAATTCCAGCGGCCGTGAGCCCCCTCTGAATAACGTCGTCGAGTGCTGCATGGCGTGGTGCGCGCCCTGCACTGCGACGACAGGAAAGGGGATGTAGACCAAAACGGTCAATGACAGCACCACAACGACATTTGTGTATTTCGCAGATTTCCAATCCGAGACGCAATGATAATCCAATTCGAAGGCAATCTTTGTCTAATAGGTTACCGGTGGCAGGGACAGGGAGAGCATCCAGCCAGGCCCCACTCCCTGTGCAGCAGCCTGCGCGGAGACATGCAAGTCTGTGCTGATCGAAATTTTTGCGTAGATGTACGTCAAGAGCTTCACATGAGATGGCATCCCATTGAGCTTGGATACACGGGTCACTGAATCACTAGAATTTTATGGATCTGAAAATGACTCTCAATTATATTTTATTATTATTATTTGCAACATACGTAGAATCATATTAGTTATAATTTTACTCGTGCAGCATTAAAAACAATCCTTTGAACCAGCCTCCTCCAACCTCCTCTGTCGTGAGCGAGTTTCCTCAGCTCGTCCAGATCCTCACCACTCCTTAGCCTTTTCTTCACACATTTCAGGTCTCCGTCAAGTGTTTCCGGCAGCGTAACACGTGGACGTCCACGGAAGCTCGATCCCTCTTTCAGGAAGTAGCCCTCCATTGCTATGTTAGCTGGGCAAGCATGTCCATTCGTAGAATATGGCCAAATAACCTCCACCGCATATTGACGATTTCCACACTCAGAGGGCCAGTTGCATCTATTGTATAGCGATTCCTGGTTGATTCTTATAGGCCAGTTCAATCCCAGTAGGGATCTAAGTTGCCTGCGGTGAAAAGAATCGAGTCCACGTTGTTCAGTACTAGACATTCCCCAGGTCGCCGAATTATATGTCAGGATTGGTTTGACAAAGGCTTCATACATCCTCAGACGAAGTGACGTACAGAGTCGTCGTTTGCCGATCCACTCTTTCTTTATCTTGTTCATCGTGGCCCAAGCGAGAGCCTTTCTTCTGACAATATCATGGCCGTCCCCAAGTAGAGAACCGAGTTTGTTCGTTTTGCGCCAGGCTTCACTTGAGCTGCTCTCCATCCTCATGATTTCAACGATGTCGGTTTTTCCAACGTTCATTTTAAGGAACCATCTGTTCAGCTCAGCAGGTGCCACTTCAAGGAGTTGAAGTAAGGCCGATTTGTCGTCTGACACGAAGTCGACGTCATCTGCATATACAATTTCGACGATATTGCCAGCATAGAATTTTCGAAGGTCTCGTAGTGCCGTCTCCAGATAGATCACGAATAGCAACGGCGAGAGGCGTCTCCCTGAGGGTACCGACGTTGCACGTGAATTCACGGGAAAACGCCGTGCCGACCCGCACCTTGAGCTTTGTGTTCGATAGTAGTACTCTTATCATATTGACAGAGTCAGGGTCCAGGAATTGTTCCAGTATTTTGAGGAGTAGACCACGGCGTACCGTGTCAAAGGCCCTAGACAGGTCTATTCCCAGGACTGTTGTTGCACTTTTGTATCTCTGGGTGATAGCGCAGTACCACTTGTGGGCCCAGACAGCATCGGCGGTGGATCTTCCTGTCCTAAATCCACTATGACTCGGGGATAGATAGTTGTCCACTTGTTCTCTTATTCGGTTCAGTGTAACTAATCCCAAAAGTTTCCGTAAGGTGTTTAGCAAGATTATAGGGCGTAGATTTTCGACAGGCCCAGCCTGCTTGTTAGGCTTTTGGATCGGTATTAATAATCCGGAATCAAGACCGAGGAATTCCTTTTTCATAAACATACCATTGAGTAGCTCCGCCAGTTTGTCTGTTGTGCAGGCGGTCCGTATTTAAACAGTTCTGAATTATTCCATCCGGTCCAGAGGAGCGGCCATTTTTAAGTTTGGCTATTGCAGTTGATACTTCACCGGTGGTGATAGGTAGGCTGAGATGAGTGGTGTATCCGCTGGTGTAATCGGATATTTCTCCGTGAGCGGTTAATATACTCTCGAAATACGAGGCTATATATTCAGCCTGCTCTTTGGGATTTGTGATGACTCTCAATTATATGATAGATGTAATTCTGAAATTGTAATTATAACATCAAAGAAACAATGAATATTTTAGAAAATTCATTATTCAATCTTTGTCCCAAAGCATTTGGTGAATATATGTTTTTAAAAAAAGCTAGCAAAACTGTTTTTATTTACGATCTGGATTTTAGAACAATATTTTTTTAGGTTACTCTTTTGTTACGTTGTGATCGTCCATTTAAAAAAAACAAAAGAAACACAAACACAAAAGAAACTACAACAGGAACTTTTAGCAGCAAGAAAATTTTGGAAACAAAATTTGTATGGTTTTTATTTTTGATAGATATTAAAATTTTCTTAATTTTTAGTTATCCAATTATTAATAGAAAATTTAATAAATTTTCTAAATGTGAGCACGTGGGTGACATACTTTGTTGTCATGCTGCAGTAGATCTTTATTTTTTATTTAATTGGATTCAGAAGGAATATTTCACGATGTAGTTTCATTTAATGGTTAAATTATTTGAAATTTCATAATTTTGTAATGTTTGTGAGTTTATTTCTTCAATCTGTCTATTCCACTTATTTTTAAATTTGAAAAATTATTATTTTTGATCTCTATTTATTAAATTCCATCTTATTTTTTAATGAAAAGTTCTATTCTGTATAATTTTATGGAACAATTTTATTATTTGTGGCTGGATTTTTTTAAAGCATGAGCTGTTTTTAAAATTTCAAGAATATTTTTTCATTTCTAATGGTAATTTCGATCCTCCCGTACTTGAACTTCTAGCTGCAGTAATCTCTAGGCATTCATGTCGGAAATTGACTGCAGCTGTGAAGAATCGGTTTTTATTTTTGGGCATCTAGAGAATAAAATAACGAATGTATACTTGTCTAAATGGTTCATCACATATTCGCCATCAGTTGTTGTTTTTTACCTAAAACTAATGCTTCTATAATTTTTAACTACCCGTTTGAGTGATTCTAAACATTTAAATAAATATTTGAAACATTTATTAAAAAACCAAGAGTAAAGTAATTACATTTCTTTTTTATTTTTGTTTTGGAGTAATGTAATAGTTCCCTTTTGTTCCCAAACATAAATGGAGCCCCATCTGTTATAATTCCAACTAATTTTGAAAGCGGGAGATTTGATTCTGTTAAAAATTACATTAAATGCAGGAAAACGTCGGTTCCTGTCACTGTACTCATCAGTGAATATTTTCATAAATTCTTTAAAAATTTGGAATGTTTCGGTTATTCTTCGAACAAATACGACAATTTGAGTTTCTGTCAGTACTGGTATCCAATGCGATGGAAAAATATTTGAAATTCCCAAAAACTTTTTTTTAAAGACGGCTGAAGTCGTGAGGCTGAGAGGGATGTTTTCCTCTGAGAGAATTCCGAACGGCGGGTGTCGATGGCAAAAGGGAACTCGACGAGGCGACAAGCCTGACAGCACCGCGAACATCGCCGTCCATGATTTTGCAATTTACTTTTCTGTAAAGGTAGTCGTCATCATACGGGGGTGCAGTCAAATTTGGGCAGTTTGAGTCGAAAGGAGGCTCTGAGCTGGCGAGATAGGCCTGGAGTCAGCGATGAGAAAAACAGTTCCTGTCGTACGAGGACAGTTCATGTTTGACGGTCGAAGCAAGCGAGGGGGAGGTTTTGTTACTCGATGGGAGAAAGCTGAGGCCGGAAGAGGCAAAGCAGAACAATCCAAGCCAATGAGATTGCCCGTCGGAGGCCAAAGCGTCATCAATTGCAGTGGACAAAGAGGAAGCAGCTAGGATACGAGCAGCTTTTGGGAATAATTTAAACATTAAAAAAAACGTACAAAAATGCCATTTTCCAAAAAAACTGGCGAGCAATAGTCGGTAAACTGTATTTGGCAGCTACGGCTTCACGTTCTTAGACAAATTTGAATATTAAATGAATAAATAATTTTTTCTTTTTCTATTGTTTCTTGCTGTTTATCCTCATATTCATATGGAAAATGACTTCGATAAGATGAGCGAGAAGGATTCAGTTCAAACTTTCACGGATCCGGACATAAAACATTGTCATGTTCTGCATTATCTTGCCAATTAGTCGGGTCTCCGTTTATTAAATATCAATGTCTATTAAATATGCTTGTCCACGTTCGACGTAATTTTCCGTTGTTTCGAGTGGATGGTGACTCAGCAGGAAGTCAAACTGCACTTTTCAAGTCAGTTGAATGTATCCATTGCCAGTAGATTTTATTCGAGTCACAGGGTTGCAGTCGACTGCCATTTTGTCTTTTTGTGGCAGTCTTAGCCAGGTTTATACAGCGAGTAATCCGACAGAGCATTTATATTATTGTCAACTGAAATTTGACAGACTACATATCGAGAAAAGCAGTGAGACAAGAGTTGACCTGCTCATCACAATTGTCGAGAGTCGGGGATTACTTTTAGTATAGGGGAATAAAAAGAGGTTTATGTTTGCGTTTTAGAAGAGTGATCGGGAAGATGTTTGAAAATGTTCTGAAACAGCTGAAAGAGAAAATATGAATGAAATATTATTTAACCTTTCAATTGAAACATTGGATAGTAACCGTTCAAATAAACTATTTGTCCGCCTGATGTTTTGCTAAAGGACTTAGCCAGACTAATTCCGGCTTTATCCGACATTGGTCTGGTTATTAATTCAAGCAAGTCCGAGATTGTCAATCTCTCTGTTGAGCCATCCCTGTTTAAGAACTCCTTCTCTCTTTTTTGCAAACTCCTTCCTGAGTTGAGACAGACACCTCTGTCTGATCTGGAAATTCTGGGGTCACCGATTCTCACCGACTCAGCTACTCGAATCCTCCTTGCCAAGAAAAATCTTATTGCATCTCTTTGTGAAAAACTTTCTGTCATTGATCCTCATCCTTCATTTTACATCCTCAAGAACTATTTTTTGATCCCAAAAATTGTTTATATCCTGAGGAGCTCACCTTGTTTTTATGCAACCCAAATGCTGGAATCTTATGATTCCTTGGTTCGGAGGTCTGCGGAGAAAATTCTCAATGTGCATTTCGACGATATTGCCTGGTGTCAGGCTAAACTTCCTGTGAGTCACGGGGGTCTGGGCCTCCGTTCTAGTATGGATTTGGATTTGTACGTCAAGAGCTTCACAAGAAATGGCATCCCATTGAGCTTGGATACACGGGTCACTGGGTCTTTTGTTGTACAATGAATCCCACAGGTCCAAAGCGGCCACGTGATCAACTGACATTTTTCGTTCAGGTAGGTTTCTGAGAACAATGTCAGTGAGGACACGGGATGATGCCGTTGACGAAAGGAAAGCAGGAAGCGCGATAGACACGGGAGAACGGAGTCCAATCCCACCGCGGCTTACAGGCAGGGTGGATTGAATCCAACCCAGAGGGTCGAAACGTACGTAGCATAGCGACTCTGCTCAGGACTTCAGAATATTTTCAATAACGGAAAGGAGATTTTGTTCGTGAAAACACGGAGAGCTTCTTAATGTATATAGGAGCTTCGGAGTTGAAAAGTAATTACGGAGAAGAAAGAACCCGACATGAGCGTCGATGAGAGAGAGTCTTTGAATAATGCATGACAGAACAGCTGCCTTGTCAATAAGAGTTTGAGACAAAGCCTCGCGACCAATTGGGGAGCCAAGGATGAGGAGGTTTTTTTTATCGGTGATCCGCACGCCTTTTAAAATATCTTCCAGAACGGCCATAGTTTCGACAAAAATTCCGTGTGGGATATTGAGATTTATAACTTCGGATTTGGCAGAGTTTATCTCAAGACCAATAGATGAAAGGGCAGGGATAATTACGCGAAGGTCCTCTAGGACAGAGCATGGTGGTCCACATATTGTGGCGTCATCAAGATACCAGATGTTTATAGGGGAAAGGACAGAGTGGGCGATGGAATTGACGCAGATTGCAAACAACAGAGGACCAAGAGGATCTCCCTGTTGTACACCGGTCGAAGATACGATAACGGAATCACCGAACAAGAGGAGACTTGGTTGAGAGTAAGATAGATGGACCAGACGATAAGCCGAGGGGGCAAGAGCATAGCAGGACTCCAACAGGAAATCTCTTCTGACTGAATTAAATGCGTTGGAGATGTCCAGTTTAACCAAAATAAATTCTTCTGGAGTCTCCATTAGTTCCCTTACAGCATGGGCGGCCGACTCACAACCTCCGCTGATTCCAACTCCTAATTGCGCGGGCAAAAATTTTTGGGCCAGCTCGGGGACTACTGCGTGGCAGACAAGCTTTCCGGCCAATCTGCGAAAAATATTGCCGACGGCGATCGGTCTAACACCATTATCTTTCTTCCCCAGGGCGGTGAGATTAGCAGAAAAAAAAATCGTCCGTGCAAAGTCAGGTAAATCACCCCCGATAAGGCGGTTGCATAGATCCGTAATAGAAGACAATAGTTGGCGACCAGCCTCAGTAGTTAGGGGAGAAATCAGATCTTTAATGTGTCCTGGTTTCAAACCATCGATGCCCCCACTGCTGCTTGGGGAGAAACTTTTGAGTGCCTTCACAACTTGTTCCGCAGAAACTAGTAGTTGTGGAAATGCAATCGAATCAATAGCAGGTGGTGTGCGGTAATTAACGGGATGCGGAGGGTGTTTAGACCTCAGATTAGACAAAACCGATGGAGAGGGAGATAACAGTCGGTTCGAAGAGGCAACAAGTCTGACCGCTCCACGGACATCACCATCCATTAATTTACTAATTACCCTGCGGCGAAAGTAGTTGTTGTCAGGGGAAGTTTCACTGTCCACGGGAGAAGAGGCATCACTTTTGTGAGAGTCAGAACGGGAGGAGTCTGAGCGAAGAGAGTCAAACTCTGAATCACTTATATTTGAAAATTGAGTTATATTCAACAAAAGAACTCGTCTAAAATTGCGTTTTTCAAAAAATGAAATGGAACTGAAGCTATAATTTATTGAAGTAAAATTTATTATAGGCTGAGTGTAGACGCACTGCTGACCATATCCCGCGGCACACACCTCTTAATGACCTTATCAGAAGGGCTTTGGAAGTTGCCGGTATATCCCCTCCATACCTGAACCCACGGAAATCCATCTGGGAAATGTGAAGAGACCAGACAGGATCAATGTGTTTCCTTCAACAGAAGAAAACCACTCACCTGGGACGTATCGTGTGTGGACTCGTTCTCGCCTCAGAACCTGCTGATGCCCTCATCCATTCCAGGATCAATTCTCCCAACTGCTGAATGCAAAAAGATGCGGAAGTACTTTTCGCTCGCGGAGAAGTACCATTTTTTTCCTTTCGCACTTGAGACTTCCGGTTCCATGGGAGGAAAGGCAATCAGGTTCGTTTAGAAGATCTAGATGTGTACATTCACAGGCGACGCCAGCGAATCAAGATGGTTTTATGCGCGAAAATCCATTGTGAAAGTACGGTCTAACTCTTTCTCGACCGTGTCAGTCTCTCGTCTGGCAAGATACGCACGTTTATTAACTTAATGTTGCATCTTAATTTTTTTCCCAAAGAAAGTTGGAATTAAAAAAAATATTATACAAAATTTTTTTTAATAGGACGATTTACAATCATGGTTAAGACTCCAATTACAAGGTCAGAACAGAAAGTCGACTTTTCCTGATTTTTATAATCATTCACTTGGCGAATAATACAGTCGACGAAGTACAGTATCGTATCAAGAATGAATTGTTTAGAGACGAGAATGATGTCAAATCAACAAATATTTGAAACAGAGAACATGTTTTGTCGCAGCATCTCCAGAGGTCTGGATGAGCTAAGACAAGGCCGCAAGGAAAAAAATACTGGTTTGCTTGAAAAGATCTTCGAAATTTGTAAAATGATAATATCCGGCCCATTTGCGAGAAAAATTATCTTTTCCTTATGTATGGCGGCAATAAAGACAACGCTGAATGCACAACAACCTGAACAGAAAACATTCTAGACATCTTGTATGATATACAGGCATGGAGACAAGCTATTCTGCCAACTTCTTTCAGAGGGATAGGTCCGGCCACTTAAGTTAACCAAGTAAATGTGGCATATTTCACCTCGGTTTTCTACTGCAGAGAGATTGACGCTGTTTTTTCTCAATAAAATAAACATGGGATATCCTTTAGTAAGGCTTGGAAAAAATTGGGAATACATATTCAATCTAATACAAAACACCAATCGAAATGGAAATTACGAATTTACATCAAAAAAATTAAATGAGTCTATAGATAAAAGCCAACTGGCCTGATTAAGAATAAGTAACTAGCCACTGACTAAAGAAATTGAACTATTCATTAAACATAGTAAATTACAATAATGCAATAAAATATGAGATACAAATAGAATTCGGAAATTTAAAAGCCGAAAATTTTGACATTTTTTGGCCAGACTTTAGTGACACTAACAGAATTTGACGCCCACAGACAGACCCTGGAGAATTAGTGGCGGTTGATATTGATTCGATTTGAAAGATAACAAAATAAAATTTGTGGGAAATGTCTAACAGACAAGTAATATCTAATAATATGTTTGCGGGTATATTTTCTTGAGGGAAATTGAAATTTTTCATAACAAGTAAAATTAATAAACTATTTATTCATAATTGATTAAGACTATCTAAAAACATGAGATAAAATTCCCATTAATTAGCATTTCTTCGATTTCTGACAACATCCTATCATCAAGAAAAAGCCATGAAAAATTTATATTTTTTTAAAATTATATTTTAAGAGGAATATAATCCACTTGATACCAGAAGCGTGTAATAAGTATCGCAAAAATACGTTATTTAATGAAATTGGCGGCTGATATATTGTGATGAGAATTTTTCTATTTTGTTTTTTTCAAAATATTCTGTCAATCATCAGAAGAGATTATTGTTTTTCCAATCTGAGTTGTGAAAATGGCGGGACATGTATACAAACACAAGAAGGATTTTCCTACTGCAGGTCATTATGGGAATAAACATTAACATGAATAATAGGAATCTTATATTTATTGCTAAAATAATCAAGTAGTATATAGATTATCCACTTGTCAACTTATTGTCACATTTTAGGTGCTTGAATGGCTATTATGGGAGTACTTGTGAATTATCGAATCCCTGCAGACCAGAGTTCTGTGGAAATGGCACATGTCTATCCACAGGAGGAGGTCACTACCACTGCATCTGCAACACAGGTACATTAAGATTAATAAGGCGATAATGGACTGGTTCATTATGAGAATGCTTAATTAACTGCTTTGATGTGACGTGAATTTTCTTTAGTTTTCTCACACTAATGTGCCATTAAACTACATCCTTGGTGATTCTATCGTTTCTAGGCTTTTATGGGACTGACTGTCAATTTGATGAGAAACACAAGTCATGTGCTGATTTGGAATGCTACCACGGCGACTGTATACTCTCAGAAAAAGCCATATGCAAATGCCATGATGGATATATCGGTATGACCTGAAATATCATTTTTAGGAACTAACTGTAAATATCACCAAAAATGCTTTTCTGGCGAAATATGCAAAAATGGAGGATTTTGCATTGACAATACAAACCTGTGCCTGTGTCCCCCAGGCTTTACAGGTCCTCAATGTCAAAATGACATCAACGAATGTTCTCACGTGGTACCACACTGCAAGAATAATGGGATTTGCCATAATACTCACGGAGGCTTTACCTGTGAATGTCAAAATGGATTCCATGGAACATTATGTGAAATTCCAAAATCACTGTGCCACGAAAACTACTGTCTTTTCAATGGGTTATGTACAGAACAAGATCAAGTTCCGGTTTGTCACTGCCAGCCAGGCCGAATTGGGCATCGCTGCCAAAATATAGACACATGTTCGGAATCAAAGAGCCATTGCCCTATAAATACAATCTGCTCTTTCAATTTGAGTGAAAATAAGGTCGAGTGTCTTCCATTGGTTAAAAATCAACTCGAAGGAAACCAACTAGTCCCAACCACGACGGTCCCTTGCCTTGACTGTAAAAACGGAATCTGTTTGAACGGAAAATGTCTTTGCAACTCGAATTATTACGGCAAGAGCTGTGAATACAGTCAGGACCTGTCCAAAACTCGTTGTGAGAATGGAGGGGTATTCCTGACTACAAGAAATAGATGTCTATGCCCTATAGGATTTGTAGGTTTGTTTATTTTGGGAAAAATGTATTTAAGGCATAAAATGCGAGAAAAGACTTGATTTTTGCGTTACAAAAAAGTGTTCCATCGACGGAGCTAAATGTGTGGTTGTTCGAGGGAGAGAAATGTGTATTTGTCAGAACAACAGTCTTCAAAATACATGTGGAAATACGGGTAGCCATGTCTTGTTATAAATCAGCACAAATCAACAAATCTGATCGGATTTGTATGAAAGGCTATAAAGGAGAGGATTGCTCAGTACAAATCGACAACTGTAGCCCCAATCCTTGTCAAAATAACGGAACATGCATAAATCATGTCAATTCCTTTACTTGTCAATGTCTCTCTCAGTATACTGGTCTTCACTGCGAACAAATAGAACAAAAATACTCAAAAAGTTCATTTCCCATAGGATTCAGGGGAGAAAACTACAAAAAATCCATTTTGGGGAAATGTCTGGAGAACCCCTGCGAGAACGGGGGAGTGTGTATTTCCCAAAATTTGTCACATTTTGGAAATTTGGCCATAAAAAACAAATTCCACTGTTTTTGTGTTCCCGGAACACGTGGAATATTATGTGAACAATTCGTTTTTGATCTGTGTCTGTCCAATCCTTGCAAAAACGAAGGAACTTGTGTCCAAATATCACCTACAAAGACCGTCTGCAAATGTCGACCCTTTTTCTTTGGACGATACTGCGAGGCCTCCACAGTCGACTGTCGATTTGCTGACTGTTTCATGCCATGGACAGAAAAATGTGTTTTTACATCAAATTCAAAAAAAACCACGTGTATTTGCCATGAAGGATATTCTGGAAATCAGTGTTCTTTCCGTAACCAAGATTGTCCGACGGGGAGTTGTGATTTTTGTTCTCTTCACTGTCAAAATAGGGGAAAATGTCGGACAAATTCCGATGGACATTCGTTTTGTGACTGCCCCCAAAATTATTATGGAGAATTGTATTAATGCTAATTATTATGTTAAAGTTGTGAAATATCAGTAAAAAATCAATGCAAGGAAGGCTTCTGTTCAAACAACGCAATTTGTTTGGAAGGAAAGTCTTCCGTGATCTGTGTCTGTCAGCCTGGGTTTTTTGGTCCCACGTGTTCAATCGTTGGTAAAAAAATCCCAAAAAATCAAATTATTCCTCAAAAAAGTGCAGACTACTGTGCCAATGCTGTACTGACAATGTGACCAATGGCTAGATTTGTGATAAAAAATGTGACTCTGGCTGTTTACTCAAGCTGTCGATATACACTCAGGAAGACTGCCAAGTTGCACCAATTTTAGATAAGCTGGAATGTACGCAGACCAAACACTGCTTGTCTGTACTGTCGGACGGCCACTGTGATCAAGACTGTAATACGAAGGAATATTTTTACGACGGTCTTGACTGCAGTCTGGTGACTTAGTATTTCAAAATAAGACAGAGTGATAAGACCCAATGTCTAAACCTTCCCGAATGTATAAACGACTATGGAAATGGGATCTGCAACACAAATTGTGCTACTCACCAATGTTCCTTCGACGGCTTTGATTGTCTCAGTACATCTTATACCGGAACCTTTACAATTGTGCTTGTGATTCCTCCAGGGAATTTAAACAATTTAAATAGGTTTGTAAATACGGAAATCTTAGTAATCAAGTTATTTAAAAACGTGGAGCATAGTCACAGGGACTGTTCTCAGTCTTAGAGATGAACCCCAACCACAAGAAATAAAAATGGACAATTACAGTCTAACTGGGTTGTATAATTAATAAACAAATCAAATAGAACCAAATTGAATGTTGATGTGAAATTGGCTCCATCAAACAAAACATTTGAAAATGCAGAACAAGTTGCTGGCTTTTTCTCTTTGATGGGGAAAAGAGGCTTATCTACAGGAAGAAAACAAAGGAACGAATTCTCAGTTATCTATCAAGCATATGAAGGTAATATGTCCTCATACTCAATTTTATAGCTAAAGAAGAGGAGAACAATAAAAAAATCAAGATATTACTTCCTCTCATTATATGTTTCGTTGCAATGATTACGGTTATACTGAAAACACGTGTCATTCAGTCAAAAATTGTAATGCCTGGTCCTGCAAAAAAAGGCAATCAGGAAAAACACGTGATCCCCAAAAGACGGTTGAAAATTTTATATAAAGGTGATTTTGAACGTAAAAAACTATTTATAGAAACTCCACCAAAAAATATCATTTCAAAAAGAAAGATTTATTTATCTGGAATACGCTGGGACTGTGCCCTTTCTGAGGACCTCCGAGAATCAATCCACGACGTTCTCACCAGGACCGGCGACAGAGGAACTGAGACACTTCTCGAGTCGGCCTGTCGTCACAACATGAAAAAACAAGTCAAAGTGTTCCTTTCAGCATTTTCCCCAAAATTGTCAGATTGTGACGAAAATGGGCAAAATGTAGTACATTTGGCTGCCATTGCCAATGCCTATGAGACTCTACAAGTATTTAAGACCCTCCAATACATATTAGTTATTACTTGATCATGACAGGAGTATGATTGACGTAAAAACATACGACGGATCTACTGCAATGATGCTTGCCACAAGATTTCAAGCCACAGAATCTGCAGTTTTGCTAATAGAACGGAAATGTTTGGTGAATCTTACAAATAAAAATGGTTTAAATTATTTTTATACATATTTAGGCGACACTGCTGTCCACATGGCTGCCAGATTGAACAATGTTCGTATTTTACAAGTCATTTACAGCACTGGAACTCATTTTTTGTATTCTCTCGACAAATATGTAATAAGTTAATATTCAAATTTGGTAGAAAAACAGTCCTTTGCATTGCGCTGCCCAGGAAGGAGCATTTGAGTCGTGTAAATATCTCATCTCTGTTGGACTGGACTTTGAGTCGGTAAATGGACTAAATAAGAGTTCTTTTGACATTGCAATCGAAATGGGACACGCAGAAATTTGCCAATATTTCAATTCGTTCAAAAGAGTTTACCAAACGTGCAGTCAATATGACCAACGAGGGAAGAAAAGGAAACTTTCCGTCGGAGAGGCGAAATTCCATATTAATGACCTGTTTTATGATAAAGTCAAAACTTAACTAAAATGACGATAAATTTAGTTTATTCAACTTGTTGTGTTTTTAGACCTCTAATTACTAAAAATCAGTTTCAATGATTAACAGATACTAATCGTAAAAATCCATGTTAAAGTAATTAATTAATTAGCTTAATCTTCTCTTTTTGGGCCCATAATCCAGTGACCGTATAGGTGTGTTCTCGTCGAAGCACACTCCACATTCTGAGGCTGCCCTTGGTTGACATTCCGTTTCAGCTTTCTCCTCACTAGGTATCGATATACCATGCCTCTCTTCAGCCTGCATGCTCTCCAATGTCTTCCTCAGAACCACTGTCTGAATATATGCTCTCACTCTTTCTTCCAGCTTGAGGACATCAAGATGACCCTTGAAAAATCTTGAGACAATTCCATCCCAGGTCATTACAACAGGGATTACTTTCACTTTTGCGTGATGAATTGCTTCAAGTTCATTTGCCAATAAGTCATATTTGTGGAACTTCTCAACTTCGACCTGCTTTAGGCAATTTTGCGAAGTAACCCCAACTTCGATAAGGGTGATTGTATTCCTCACTTTATCATGGACAAATATATCAGGTTTGTTATTCGCCACAGCTGTATCCGTACTAATCGTAGTATCCACACGAATCTCCACAAATTCATTGCTAACAACAGATTGAACTGAGTGTGTCTTTAGTCTCTTAGTTTTCCTTATTGACGACAGAGATGTAAGTGAATACATCTGACTACTTCGTTATGCCGTCTGAGATATGAGCTATTCAGCATTCTCCCGCACCTAGTTGCAAGGTGATCAACTGTTTTTCTTGCCGAGTTACAATGCGTGCACTTATTTTCTCCATTATCAAAAAACATGTTGCGGTCCTGAAGTAGACACAGTCTCCCTTCAGTCATGGGGGAATGATTTCCATTAACCAACCATCCAGAAGATTCACAAACATTTACTTCCGTGTCTTTCAGACATTGAAATAAGATAGAGTGCATCTGCTTCTTCTCAATTTCTTTAAGCAGATATTCATGCTGTATTTCCATCAATGTCGACATTGTCAAATCCTTTGCAATCCCAATGTTGTACTTTCTGGAAATGAATTCTACGATAGTGGCCATGTGGGTTTTCTTTGAATTAATGACCCGTAGAATTCCTTCTCTTCTCAGGCAGTAATTTGCCTTATGTTCTAAGTCATTATAAAATTGGAGGAGCATCCGTTCAGCTTTATTACTGACAGACTCCAGGCTTCTTCCAAATTTATTTCTTGGTAGATACAATCTTTCTTTGTTTGCGTGTTGGAAATGTATACGTCTGTCCATAAGAATTCGGCGAATATTCTTATCAATCTGCTCAAATTCTCCAGGCTCCACATCAATCAATCCAATGTAATAGTTATAAAGTGAGAGTGCATATTCATTTATCCCTTTAAACAGGTTAACTGAGTTTAAATCAGTTTTTGTCAAATTTTCAATACGCGTAGATGCTTCTTTATAGATTTTATTCATAATTTCTTCTTTAAGGACATTACTGTTCTTATCCTCAAGGACTCCCAAATATTGATATCCATCCAATCCATCAAGGAACCGGGCTTTGCCAGACAATAACTTCACATTTGTTGCGGATTTTTCAAAATTTCTCTCCAGCCCAGCTGCATCAAAAAACAAATCCACTTCTTCCATCATCATAACCATAGAATCACTATGGTGAGAGAACAGTTTTATATCATCAATAAAGAGGAGGTGATTAGTTGCATAAGTGGGTTCCCCATTTCCTGGAGTCCCCATCGTTATTTTCGGAAACTTTCCATTCAGCAATCGACTTAGAGGGTCCATTAACAAAGCAAAGATCTGCGGTGAAAGAGAATCTCCCTGTAGAATTCCTCGCTTTATTTTAATTTCTCCCAGAGTATTATTGTTTAAATTAAGCCTTATCTTCCATTTTGTGATAAGATTATTAATAAATCTAATAATCCAGAAGGGGAGACCAGAATTTTGCAATACTTGGCCCAAAAATTCATGATCGACCGAATCAAAGGCTTTTTTAACATCAATCCACGTAGAACATAAATTGTTTCCATTTTTTTGATTTAAACATTGATTGACAATAGCTTGTTCTTTTGCCCCTTGACACATTCTCCTTGTTCCCAGCTAATTTTCAGTTATTAAATCATATGAATCAACATATTCTGACAATTTTCTGTTCACACATTTTGTCAATAATTTATATAGATTCGGCATGCACGTGATCGGCCTTAAATCCTTTGGGGAATTACATACATCCACTTTTAGAATGAGATAGGTCACCCCAGTGTAAAACCACTCCTCAGGTGAATATTCATCATTAATAATTTTTTGAATTTCGGCACAAAGGTGTTCATGGATTGAAGAAAGTTTTTGATAAAAAAGTTGTACACTCCATCACAACCAGACGCTTTCCAATTTGGAAGCATCTTGATAGTATCAATAATTGCCTCTTCCGTAAAATTAGCATAAGAATTCTCAGATCCAGTTACTCTTTTGCTAACCAGAAAATTCTTCTCCCTTCGCTCAACCTTATCCCAAATACTAGTCCAAAAAGAAAGGCACTCATCTTCGTCGAAATTAATCATCCCCTTCTTGTTATCTCCACTAATATTTCTATAGAATCGCCTTCTATTAAGTTCGAAACACCAATTTGCCTTTCTAAATCCTTTTCTCGATTCATAAATTCTCAACTTTTTCTCAATAATCTTGATTTGGTCACACACAACGGAAATAACTCTTTCGAATTCTCCCTTCTTTGACTTCTTAAACCCATAAGCACACAAGGTATTGCGTGTATCTTCGTCAAACTGATTCTTCCCTTTCATTTGACTACCATTCGAATTTGCTCAAGTTGCTTTTTAAGTTTGGTAAGTTTGCCTTTCATGTTGTCTTCCCAATTACTTTTAATACTATCCCTCTTGGTAAGGTTCTCATAAGTGCACTGTCCTGCATATATGATGTCCGTGATAACATTAATATCCACAATAGGCAATGTACTCCCTTATTGCTACATTAATACCATTTAAAATTTCTATTTTAAGCAACTGGCTTGGAATTTTCCTAGTAGGGATACGAACGTTCCTTCCCATTGTAATTACTTTCCCAATTTGGCAACGAAACTCCTCAAAGCATTTTTTAAAATTTGCGACTTCAGCCTTCTGTACCTCCTCTCCCGGAAGGCCACAGAGTGATTCACTCGACTTGATAGACAGCAAGCATTTAAAATTAGCAATTGACTTCGATGTCCCGAATTTTGAGTTAAAAGCGTTTGTAATCAGAGGCCACGAGGCATCCTCTTGAATCTGGATTTTGTAGCCTCAACGACTTCCACTGCCCATTGTTTCTTATCCACAGCGTGAACAGTGTCAACAATACACTGAGCAGAGAGAAGGTGTTCTTTAAGATCATTTTTAAAAACTTCTTGTGCCTTGGACATAACCACATTCTCTACGCTCCGTTTGTTTTTTCTTTTAGTAACTTTCGTAGATAAGTCGATTGAAACATGTTTTATTCTTTTCTTACAAGAAACCACCATGTCCACAACAACGTTTCAATGATTATAAAAAGGAAGAATAATTAATAAAAGAATTATCAATTTATCATCGAAATTAGTTCAATTTGCCACAAGAAAGACAAACCTAAAGTTCAATAAACCTCGTATAACATGAGCAATTAAAGAATGGCACTCAGTCCATATGTGGCCATCTTAATGTAGCCCTCCCGAATTGCATAACTGCTGATGTCATTGTTCATCACTGTTACGTAATCATATAACCCATATCCGGACATTTGGGGTCTTTTTAGATATCTGTTTGTAATATATGATCATTTTAAACCTCCAAATATTATAAGCCGAGATTGCTATATTGAAGGCAGTGAAAGTAATGACTCCTGTAAATAACCAAAATATGGTTACGATAAATTGAGCAATATATTCAAAAATAAGAAGCTAAATGTTAAAAATGTAGAAAATATACTTTATTTGTAAAGTTACAATGATCGATTACATTCGTGTAGTTCTGCAGGAGGTCTTCAAAGTTGCTGGCCTTAAAAATGTTAGTTGTGGTCCTACTTGGAGTAAGGATAAAACGGCAATGAGAATTGAACTTAAAAAAGATGAAAAACTAATGATTGCTGTATAGTCCATAAATACTGCACCACAAACAAGTAAACGAAATTTATTTATTTATTATTTATAAATAATAAAAAATAAAAATAATTTTAAATTATTTTATTTATGGAGTTATTCATAATTAATATAACTGAAACAAAAATCTGTGAATCCGACATTCTCCATAAAATCAAAATATAGCCAACTATCTTCCTCTCATGGAGACTTGGGCGTACAAAATATGCGAACAAAAAATCTCGATTCTGCTACCTGCCAATAGGCGTACTGCATAACTCTTTAACCTCTATTTAAGCGATATGCCCACTAACAACGCAACACTACTCTCAAGTTACGCAGACGATATTGCCTCAAACACCGAAGGTACAGTCAGGCTCCAAACAAATCTAAAATGTCTCACTAATTGACTAAGACTTAACCATGTGATGTTTTTGTCAAAATCATCTATGATTTTATTCACCCCGACCGACGACAGTTTAACGTCAGCCCCGATATACACAGGAAAAAATACTCGTCCTCAAACATTCCAGTTTTTGGGGTCATCTTTGACCAATGCTTTTTCTTTTCTCAACATATTGACTTTACTCAAGCTTAAGCTATAGATAATGGATCTGGACAGTCGTGGGTTCGAATCCGAAGGAGGCTAGTTTTCTAGTTGGGGTTAATTCTCGTTATCGTTTCCTTGCTCACGAGGCGACGAGTTCTTCTGGCACGACACAGTTGAAAAATAGGGATCTCTCACCTTCCTTCCGGTCTTAGCGTGGCGTTATGTGTTTTTCTGCCAAGAAATAAAAGTCAAATTATCGTAATTCTTGGGAAAAAATTAAGACCCCTCTTAAAAATACCTTCCCGAAAAACAGATCAACTATGTTCAGACTACTACATAACCAAATTTCAACTTAGGCTATCAGATCACTCGAACACAATAAACTATCAGACTTCGCACCTCCACTTACTGAAAGATCTTTTTTCCAAAATTTTTTTGATTCAAAAATATCATTGGTATTGCAATGAATATGTGAATTGGCCGAAAATTCGAGAAACCCAATGTTTTTGACAGCGGTCATAAGTATTGTCTCTCTTTTTAGTTTGTCTCATTTTGGCAGCCTCAGCAGCTAAAATTGTCCAAAAATTATGTCAATGTTAAAACTAATGAGAAAGGTGCATTTTAAACGTCTTAAAAAGTAATTAACAATAATGGTTTGGTACTTGTGTATTTCAGACGTTTTTAAGTTTGCCCCCTTGTATTCGGAACTTTAGGAATTGTCGGCGAGGCCGCGTCTCAACTCCTCACTGACATTGTTAGAAGAATTTCCTTGAAAACAAACAACGGAAGGAGACGAACTGGCTCTTTTAGCAAATCTCGGTCGCCGTGTTCCGCGGAAACTGCGGCTTAGCTGTGTTGTTTTTTAGGCTCTTTACTACTCTTTCAGCACCTACTCTTGCTAGCATTAACAGATTATTCATAAGCATCCATTAACAATAATTGATAACGATTAACATTTTTTAAAAAACAAGTTAGTTTATGGACAGTTAGAAAAGGGAGTAAGATTGTTTAACATTGATTTCAATTGTCATAGTTTTAACCTTCGGCACGGTTTCATTCTCGGCTCGTGGCATAATTTTTATTTAGTTTTCGTAATTTTTTACACCAATTTCACCCTCTTACGTTCTGTCACGGAAGGGCAGATTTATCTAAGCGAACAGTCTAGATTCAGAGGCTACTTCTTGGACAGACATCACGGATTTTTCTTTAATGGAATTTTTGAATTTTTCTAAAAAGCCGCATTTTTGATTAAATCTTTATTTATTTCTTTGTTGAATAAAATTTTATAAATTATAGTTATATATTTCCAAAACTTCCAAAAACTAAAAAAATTCAAAATATTTGTAGAATCATATTTGCAAAAATAATGATTTGCAAAAATAAATGATTAAATTCTCATTATTCATTAGAGGACACATACCAGATTTTAAAAAAATAAATAACATAAATAAATATATTTTAATACTCATTTTACTGATCTGGCTATGTATTAAGTTGAAAACAGTACGCTATTGAAATGATAGACCATGAGAAAAAACGAAATTTATGTACTAAATCTGGCTAATTTTTAAAGAAATATTTTATATTGACAAGAATGTGGTTTTGCATTTTCAGATATTTCTCATGATCACACACATAATAATATAATACGCTGAAAGAGGGGATTGACGTTCCAATTTTTTGATTTTTATCTTAAATAAAAAAATCTCTTCAAAACCACACATTATTTCTTCACATATTTCTCATGATAAGACTTGTAAAATCACACACATAATCATCGAATATACAGAAGGAGATTGACATTCGAACTTTTTGATTGCTTATCTTAAATAAAAAAATCTCTTCAAAACCACATTTCGATTTAATTACCTTATCTCAAAATTACATGGTAATGCGTGGATAAAACCAAAATCGCTGAAAAAATATGATAAAGGAATATGTTTATGGCATTGAAAATAAAAATATAATAATAAATAGACAGAAAATAAATGTGTGCAAAAATCCAAAAAGTATATAAAGCGTTAAAATGGAAAAAATGATTAAATTATTGTAAGAATAAGGCCAATTTGATTACAGAATGTCGAATATTATAAGAAATTCTGTAAGTCAACAATATATTTAACCAATTTTAATTGTATAAATAGAATAAAATTTAATCAAATTAAGAAAACAACAAACAACAAAAAATTTCTCACAAAGAAATTTCTCACTGGTTATATATTTACATTTGGTTTCCCAGATAAAATTAACTATAATAAAATAAATATATTATAATGTAATTTCAATTATTCATTTCTGAATTTGTAGTTAGATTCTAAATTTTTATTTGGTATTAAATTATTATTATTTCAACCACATACATTTGAAACTCACTGTTCGCCTTGGAACATCATCGTCCAGACCTTTCCTGACAAATGTGGTGACCCCTCAAGGTAACTCTCCCTTGCCTCTGCTGTTTGTGATCTACCTCTAGTCTGGCTTGCGAGAGCTGATAAGCTTATATGAGGGGCTAATCACTGAAGTAATTTACGCTAATCAAATCCGCGTTCCTCAGACAATTGGAAATTGCACCGGGAAAACTCGGAGAATGGTCCCTAATTATGAATACTGACAAGTCCAACGTTGTCGATGTATTACGTTGAGATATCCAGCTTATGGAGACTGTTGAAAAAGCATGGCTCACTGTTGGAGACCGGGAGGACATAACGCGCACAAAAACTCTGGCCGCTGCTGCTCTAAAAACCGTCATTAAAATCTGGCTACGAGATTGTTTTTTGCACCCCTCTCTACCCTCTAGAACAGAGGTTTCCAAATGGGGAGGCGCGCCTCCCTAGGGAGGCGTTGACTCGTGTCAAGGGAGGCGCGAAAAGTATTTCAGAAACATTTTTTAGAAAATTATATCTATGTAAAAAACGTGACTATATTCCGATAATAAGAGTTATTAATTTAAAAATTATATTTTTTCAAAATTTATTTAATTTATTAGACAATTAAATAATTTTAACACATGAATAAATTCTTGAGTGGTTGCAAAAGAAAATTGACAAATAATAAAGATTTTGACGATGGTTCAAAAATCAAAATGATTGGAATATAATCAATACCACTCCAAAGACAAGAAAATACTTTCCATCTTACTTATTGTTAGGATTCACACGAATATACAAAAAAATATCTATGACATGTTTCCACTTTTAAACACCTTTTGCGCCATAGTGAACATTGAAGCAAACAAAGACATATTTGCTGAACATTTGGATTGTTTGTTGAAGCATTTTGCTCACTATTTTAAAGATCTCGACTGTAAAATGTTCGAATGGATACAGAATCCATTTATTGATGAAGAAGATAATCAATTTGCATTGACAACTTTTGAAAAAGAAAAATTGATAGAATTGTCATGCGATACATTATTGAAACAAAAATTTGAGAGAGAACCGCTAATTTCTTTTTGGTTGAATGTAAGAACGGAATATGAAATTTTGTCGAATAAAGCAATGAAAGTTTTGTTGCCATTTGCTACTTCATATTTATGCGAAACTGGATTTTCTGCACTAGCTGCAATTAAATCTAAATATCGAACTCGTTTAGTAGTGACTAATGAGCTAAGAGTAGCACTCTCTGCGATGACACCAAGATTTGAAAAACTTTGCGCCAAGATGGAAAAAAAATTATCTCATTAACTTTTTGTTTTAAAAAATTGTTTTTGATAAAATAATAATTGTATTATATTATGGAATATAAAGGGAGGCGCAAGATTGTACTTTTTCTCTAAGGGAGGCGCGTAAAAAAAAGCTTGGAAACCTCTGCTCTAGAATCTACAATGCTTTTGTAAAACCCTTTCATCTACATAAAGCATTTTCGATACCGAAACAAGGAATTTTGATTCCTTTCACAGAAAACAGCTTCGTGTCTTAAATGGGTTACACTGGCCTCAGAAAATCAACAAGTCAACCCTCTACAGGCTTAACAACTCGGGGCTATGACATTATAGACGCCCGCTGGAGATTATTTGGACACATCTTAAGAATGGACTCAACTGCCCCTATTTATCAAGCCATAGAAAAACACTTCCTGTCAAATGGGCCAAAATTTCGCAAACGATTCCAAACAACACTGCCGGCCGTTCTGCAACACGACCTTACTTGCGCGAGAAAAACCCTAAACAACTGCGACGACCTGGACAAACTCTGCAGACAGGCCCAAAACCGCGGAAGCTGGAAAACAATAATTATAGAAAGGTCGTATTGTGTGCGGCACGCGTGGGAATATGACTTATTCTGTTCATGTTACTACGGGAAGTGCTATAATAATTATTATTCAGCCAAGACCACCATTTAAAAACACAAAAAAACTAATCAGGTAATCCCAGCTTCTCTAAGGAGGATCCTCATTTTTTCCTGACGTTCTTCCCTTGTTCCCGAATTTTCTGTAGGGGCGCGGCGGGGGTGTCATTGGGTATGTCGTTCCCACGTTTCTTTGCAAGATCTCCTCAAAAGTAGCAACATTTAGTTGTTCGTTAGGTTTTTTAGAGTTGTGCAGATTCTTGATTGAATTTTCAAAATTTTTTCCCGATGGTGTAGCTGATCGTATTTCCCCACGATGCGCATGCGTAACTAATTGTGGGTTCAATGTGCTGCTTATATACGGTTTGGCAAATGGCGAGGCTCATCCACTGCCTGCATTTTTGAAGAAAAACTCTGAGTATGTTGAATTTCTTTAAACATCTCGTGATCACATCATTCACTTGTTACGAGAAAGACATATGGTGTTGTATGTTACTTGTAAAATATTTTGCAATTTTTAGAATGGTATCTCCACATCGTTTACTCCTGCTTTTTCGAGTCTTTTTGCTGAGGTAAGGATGGCAGTAATCGACTTTCCTGGACTTGTTTATAGTCGGTTTATTAATAACCACCCTTCAAGACCGTAGAAATAATTTTGCAGCTTTATTGCTTATTTTGCGACCTCTCGGTTGGAGAAAGGGAACCACAAATCTTCAGCTTTTGGCATCAGGAGATCCGTTGAAAAGAGCTGGTGTTCTATTTGGAAAATACTCCGAGCTCGATTTTGTACTTTTTGTATTAAATCTTCCTCTTCGCTTAGTAAGGAAATTAGCTATCGACTTTTTTTTGATGGAGGGGATATTGCTGAGAAATATTTTCCTAGTCAGTATTTTCCTAGACACGGAGTCAAAAGCCTTATGAATGTTCTCCGAGCATATAATCGTCTTTTTGGTGCAAGGTTTAATCATTAGTCCTTTAGAGATAAAGTTAGTCAGCGTTGCAATGACAGCATTAAAAAATCCAAACATTTAAATGTGACTTTTCCATTACGTGAGATCGGAATTGACAAAAGTTACCGCAAATTTAACGTTATTTTAAACAAATCTCAAAAAAATTAACCTTGATTTGTTATTCTGGGAGGAAACTGCATATTAGAGTGCATATCCTTAGAATTAGTTTTACACTTGACGGTTACATTTTTGTTTCAGAGGAAGCAAATCTATGGTTTTATCTGATGAACTAAATATTAAGAAAATTTTAAAATACAGTAAACATCTGATAATTGTATAACATTTGTTTACGTATAATCTTATGCCATTAGCCGATATATTGAATCATCCAATAATTTAATACAGAATATTTATGATAGCAATTCTTCGTTTTTCTTGTCCCTCCAAATTTGCTTGAAGCGAAGTAAAATGGATTTCCTCGTCTTCATTTTGGACGTCAAAATCTAATAGTGCTTCCAATTCCCTTTTTTAAATATTTTTTAGAAAGATCCACATTGAAAAAAATTTTGAATAGTTTTTGGTTTGTTGTATCGTGGATAGCATAGTTGTAATCACAAACAATGTCTTATATCAATATTGATAATTTCTACCAATAAAAAGTTTTCTGAAAAAATGTTTTTTGAGATTTTAAGCAGTACCTCACGGCCCTGGCATCTCGCAGGTCTGGACTGTGACATTTCCAAACTCACCATCTCGTCGTCTTTTGCGACTAAAATTGGTCCAATTAGATTTAGCCAATAACATAATTTCTTCTCTATTCTTCAAAATCATGAAACTTGTAAGTGAGAACAGTTGGATGTTGCAGATAGAACTGCCTGAGTTTGACCTCCATAAATAAACAAATTTATTATTTCAAATTTTTGAGAATGTTTATGATGACGAAGTAACGATAATGACATGTGTGATGATAATTAATTTTTAAATTACAAATTATAATTATGAAATTATGCGAAAATTTTTTAAAGAAAAAATAGTAAATGTTTTCAATGAGAGTATGCAATTAACCGATATATTTTGAATGGAAAGCATATAAATTATGGTTTTAAACATAAATTTATGCCATTAACCGATTTATGAAATTTACCGATATCCAATTGACTGATGTTCACTGTATATAATTTACGGCAGGCTATTTAAGGAACTTTGGTTGAAAATAATGCAGAATATTGGGGGCTTAATAATCACAAAATATAGCAATTAATAACAGTATAAAAATGAAAAGGCAAAACTGACTTGGTGTCTGATAATACTGCCTCTAGTTAAATTTACTGAAAATCAAATTTACTATTTATTAAAAAAGGCCATTTAAATGCTCACTGTTTGATTATTTTCCTGATATTTTTACAATACATCCGTCTTTAAATTATTTTGTTTTTATCGAAAAATAAATGTTTTTATCAAGACGGGGAACAAAAATCAACCAAAGGGACTAGAAGAAATCATGAAAGAAAACGGTGGAGACCTCAGGAAAAAAATCCATGTTCGGGATCCCCGATCTCTTAGACAATGCGCTGTAGAACACAGAGAAAAGATGCAAAGGTTTCTAAAAGAGGCTGGGATCACCTGAAATAGTTAACTGGGGCAAATGAAAAAATTAAAAATTAAAAAAATTCTTTAAAGACTACAAAAAGTGTTGGAAATCGATCTAAACTTCCTCTCAAAGAAATGTTGAATTCCAGTCTGATTAAAACCAGGATTGAGTAGTTAAAAACGTAAACAATAGGTTGGTAGGGCTTAATTATGTTGACCATGGTAAAGGAATTTTGGAATATGATTTGAAACCCAAAATGTACAAAGTACGCCCAAGATGAATTACTTAAACTGTTTCATGTTTTATTTAATCTGGAACTGATGAAAATTTTCGTTTTTTGATTTAGAGTTTTAAATTTGAACTTTTAATTTAAATTCAAAATTTCTGTTTAGAGATGATATTTTAGTCAAATAAAATCATTAAATATTACTTTCTAAAAAACGTTCAATGAACAGAAACGAAAATCAGAGATAAATGTGCATTTGATTCTTTTGAATATATCTTTCGTTCTTCTAGTAAATAACAGTTTCTTTAATTTAGAACTCAATTTTTCGTTCCTAGATTTTCAGTATTAAAGACTAGTTTATCAAAACATATTTTAAATGTAAGAAGTATCGAAATTCGGGAAAAGTATATGGCATTGTCCTGGTGACTGAAGGCAGGAGAATTCTCACGTGGCTGTTCCCTTTCCTTTGTAGTTTAACTAATCAGTTAGCAAAAAGGTACAATTCTCGTGGAACAGGCAATCGTCCATGTTTCGGGGACAGTCAATATTTTTACAGGCAACAGAAACATAACCAATTTAGATCTAATGATTTAAAATGAAATTATCTTTTGCTAAAATTTTATTGTGAGTAAAATTATTATAAAATAAATGTTGCTTAGATAAAATGGGGAATACAGAGGAATTGGTTTTATCGAAAATAATAGGATTTAATGGTTTGGAAATAAAACTCAGTTAATACATCTAGGGACTGTCCCTGGTGGCCTATTAGTACACAGGGATGAGGAGAACATTTTGTTTGCCTTGGGATGCACTGTCATTGTGGAGAATATCCTCACTGGTCAGCAGCAGTTTCTCAGTGGAAGCAGAAATAAAATAAGTTGTCTGGCCATCTCCAATGACGGAAAGTACGTGGCTGCCGGAAATGAGACTTTTATGGGATTTAAAGTAATTTTGGGATAAATATGTGCAGTCTGACATATTTGTGTGGGACTATCACACGAAAACATTGCACTGTAGTCTACAACTCCATAAAGTCAAGACTCTCTCACTATCCTTCACAGCCGACAGTTCATTTTTGATTTCTCTGGGCGACCAAGACGATGGGACGTTTATTAATAGTAAATATCTCGTAGAGTCGTTGTGTGGAGTCTCGACAAAAAAGAAGCCATTTGTGGCTCCCCCGCACAAGCAGTCAGTGCGGGCTGTGCTCAGATTCTCCTCTGCTCCTCAATTGACCCACGTGTCTTCATCACTGGGGGAAAGTGACATTCCTACGAACCAACCCATTTAGTGGCACCCTTCGAGTGTGGACCCTCCTTGCCGAAAAAAGGACGATCACCCCCAACGAAGTTTCCTTAGGCCAAAACAGACGATCGATCATCTCCATGGCGGTTGTTATGGCAAGAATAAATATTTAAGGCGGGAATTGGTATTAACAGAATTTATTGTGGGACAACAACTGGGGATATACTCGTGGTGGATGTTGGGACTTTTACCTTCAATGGAATTTTCCCGCGGAAGGACAAGTTTAGTCTCGGGGTGACTTCTTTGGCGGTCCTCAAATCGGGGAACCTGATTGTTGGAACGGGGGATGGAAAACTGGTGGAATTCGAACAAAAAAGCAAAGCATATTCAAAAATACGGTAATCAAACAAAATGAAATTCAAGACAAATTGATCTTCCAAAAAAAATAACATCGATCTCATTGCGGGGAGTAGGCCACCAAATGTATGTGGGGACCTCGATAGGACACGTGTATCGAGTGACCTACACGTCCTTCAACTGTGACCTACTCAACACGACCCACCAAAGGCCAATAAATGACATAACTTTTGCGCCGTAGTATTTGGTATAAAACTGTCAGATTCTGTTCTGATTTATTCCTCACGTGCTCTTTCGAGACAATCAGAGTGTGGCTGACCGAGGAAAACAAGGAGTTACTGAGGATACAAGTCCCAAACATGACTTGCAATTGTGTGGTTGTCACTGCCAGCGGGAATTGTATTCTCGGCGGTTTCAACGACGGAAGAATCCGCGGATTTTACCCGAAAACAGGCCGAAGTTTATTCACAATGGAGAACTGTCACAGCCAAGGGGTGACAGCCTTGGCGGGAATGACGGAGCCGGGAAAAATCATATCTGGGGGAGGTTGGGGACTGATTTATATTCGTAGGCGAAGGGCAAGTCCGAGTTTGGAAAATCAGTTCAGACTGGCAAAGTCTGTTGGTGACTTTGAAAGAACACAAGGCCTCCGTGACCTGCATAAAAATAAAAAGCGACGACAGAGAGGCCATTTCATCGAGCAAAGACGGGACTTGTATTGTGTGGGACTTGGAGTAAGGTGTGGTTAACCATCCAGTCGATTTGCCCGGAAACAAATAATATTTGCCACTACACTCTTCCATTGTCTGTGCTATGACTACAACCAAGTCCAGATTATTGCCAGTGGGACGGACAGACAAGTCGGCTACTGGGAGGTCTATGATGGATCAGCCATCAGACAGGTTATCAGTTCAGACGACGGGGCTATTAATGGAATGGATGTCTCCTGTTGTGGCAGGTACTTTGTCACTGCTGGGGACGACAAATTAGTCAAGGTGACCTGTCCCAACATGTCTTAGTTATGGTCCTATCATAAAGGGACTGTCCTCTTTCAAGGGAGAGGACATGGCAGTAGTATTCTTAAAGTCAAAATATGTCCCAACTCTAAGTACATTGTCACTGTCGCTGCTGATGGATCCATCTTCAAATGGAATTTTCCAGAAAAATTGATTCAAGAGGACTCCAAAGTAGAATTGCCACCCAGTATTGAAAATGAATCAAATCCACCAGTGGTTGAATCCAACCAAATATGTGCTGCATAATGCTCCATTAACATATTAACTTGACTAATAAATTTCCACAATATTTTCGTGCTATACACATCTACGATATTTTCCCGAGGCGAGGATTGTCTTTTCTTTGTACCGCTTTTTTCATCTAAAATAATAGTGTGGATTTAATTAAATAGTTATTCTTAAATGATTTTTTCTTCTTTTTAAAAAACATAATCACGTTTATAGAGATTGAGATCATGTCACAAAACATCGTAAAGAAAGTATTTCCATCTTTAACATTACTTCCAAGTCTTGTCTTCTTGCATAATTGTTCACGTGGGTGACATCAAAAACTGCAAGTTATGTAATCACCAAACGTCTGTCAAAGTCGGAATTCAATTTTGTTGACTTTTTACAAATAAAAAACTGTCTTAAACTCAAATTCATCTGGAATATTTAACATTTCTACCTTCGTACTCACTTTAAAAAAACTGCACTTTCCGTATTTTATAGCTTCGCACAGCCGGGACATACTTTATTTTAAGTAAAGAGTTTTTTTATTTTAGCTAATCGTAGATAGGGCTAGGGGAAGATCTCTGTTTTTGTCTTGCTGAAAGATCTTGTCAAAATTTCTTTGGGTTCCTGAATTAGGTCGTCGGTTCAAAGATGCGGACTTTCTTCGAACTATTGTCTCCGGTTTTTTATGTTTGGCATTAACGACTGTTTGGGAGAGTAGGGAGTTTTATGATTGATGGTCGTTTTATTTCTTCCTTCTTTGTATCCTCCTTTTATTTCAAAATTTTAAGTTTTGGGATTCCCTAAACTGGCAGGTCGAGATAGAAGAGAACTTTGGTTTTTTAAATAAAAAACTTCTGACTTGTTCGACCTGTGTTTATTTTTGATGGAATATCTGGGTAGGATTTGGACTGGGTTGTAGATATAGACTTGATTAAAATAAATTTTTTTCAATCCTCAAGTTTCATATTTTCTTATCGCAGGGAATTTATTGTCTGTTTGTATTTCACATCTATCCACGAAGGTAAATAATAGCCTTGTGACCGGAGGGAGAATCTGTTTGCTGATCTTTGAGTATTCGCAGTAGTTTTGTGACCATTCTGGAAAGTTTGAGGAAAATATGTTGACTTTTTCATCTTGTCTTTTTGATTCATTTGCTTTTAAGATCGCGGATGTAATCGTAGGAGCGCATCTTCCAGTTCATTTTGATAAAAATTCTATTTTTTACATTTGATTTATTGTTTTATATTTTGATTTTTGAGTTATATACAAAAAAACAACCAATTAATGGATAATGCACATAAATTTTTAAATCGTATGCGGACAAGGGGACGATAAAATTTCAAAGGGGGCGATGAACAAAAAAGGTTAAGAATGTCTTGTCTAGGGGATCCCAGTATCTTTTAAGCTTCGACATAAATCTATTTGTTGAGCACAATAATTTTTCGTAGACCCCGGAAGTATTTAGAATTTTCTGTTTTGAGTAAATTTTTAGAAGCCTGTCTATAAAAAGTGTTTGAGTTATCACTATTTTCCCGTTATTTTTCAAAATTTCAGATAAAGTAGAATTTCCTAGGTCCAGGCTTAATTCTCTTCTGATGCGATCAAAGTCCCCACTTCCGTGAGAGATTCCGTGTTTTAGAGGACACTAGTACTCCAACAACACGTTCTATTTGGATGTTGTTGAGAAGAGTAATGTCCTTATCAACTCAAATGGGAATGTTATGCGTAACTACGGCACAGGACTGCTTAAACTCAACTTAGTGGAATGCCTGAACTGTCATTTTGCTTTAAAATGAAGAACAGAGGCCTAATTTTGGTTGATTGTGTGATTCCCTAATCAAGATTCTGTCATGTTGGAGGACGTCAAGTTTCACTAGTGTGTTTTCTTGGCTGATTTTGAGAGGCAGAATGTGATCCAATTTATCCCCCCTGATGGAGAGTTTGAGTTAATGAGCTATCGAATCACCCTCTTAGTTATATTTGTCACTACTGGCCTATAATAATTTTCCTTTCAATGTGAATACCAAATATGAGAGAAATGAATCACAATTAGTGATTCAGGCCAGGATTGTTGTGTTGTTGTAGTGGACAAGCTAGTAGTAAGAATAATATTTCTGCAAAAAATGGTTAAAATACTGCTTCCAATGTCTTCCGATATTTGTATGTCTCAGATTAAGGTCAGTAGAGGCACGTATCAGTACAATCCCAACCAGAACTGCTTTGTATAGACTTTCGGTTAACTTCTTTTTACTATTATTATACATTCGGTTAAAGATAATAGTTGTTGTGGTGTTGTGCATGTCCGTTCCTAATGATATGAGGAAATCGAATCCTAGGGGCCTTCCTGCGAAAAAGGATAAAAATAACATAACAAGTGCAGGAGTGTCGTCTCTGGGGCTGGATAACAGCACAAGGACTAGTATTCATGACAATCCAATTGCTGGGAATCCTACTATTCCAACTAACTTGCATTCCCTTTCGGCCATTATCGATGATGCTATTTGTGTTTCTGAAGCTGAGTGGGTGTCTCAGATTGTTTATGCCACGAAGCAAAGAATTGGGAGGATACCAAGAGGTGGATGGAACCTTATCCGTGAGAAGTTTAATTCAAAATTCTCGAAGAGTGCAAGTCTCAGTCAACTCAAAGGAATGAGAGTGGATAATAATTATGGAAGCAATTGCCATCAGAAGCAATTTCTTGAGAGCTCAGAAATTTCCACTTTTAGAAAGTGTCTAGAAGAGTTGAATATACAAATTAAGAATATTGAATCGATTCCAAGGGATTCACGTAAACCAACTCCAAAAATTCAAAATAAATATTTGAAAACTGATATATTGACAGGATTGAATTCGGCGATATATTATATTACGAAAGATAATCATCCTAATGATATCAATAGCATTTCTGATATTCTATATGCTGCTCAATGTGCGTATTTATCTCTAACCATGAGAGACAAAGCACAGAGCACATGGGTAGAAAATATTGAAAAGAAAATTTCAAAATTATCTGCAGAATTGGAAATTGTTAATTCCCATTCCAATCAAACACTACCTCCATCTGAAAAGCAAAAGGTAATGGATGTTCTCTGTCGCTATGGGTATAAGAAAACTAAGAAAGGTGAGCTGTCGAGGATTCAGATATTATTGCAAGACCTGATTAGGATTAACAATAAGAAAATAGAAGTTCATAATTCAAGGAAGCAATTTCGTAAGGATAATCAGTGCTTTGAATTAAATCGAAAAAGATTCTATCGAGACTTAACAAAGAAAGAGGAAGTGACGCTGTATGGATTTGATGATGAAGAATGTGTCTCTTTTTGGCAAAAAGTCTGGAGCGAGAGAAATGAGAGGCCTCAATCTTATGACGTTGTTGGAAAACGAACTACTTGTGCTGAACATATGCTTCCAGAGTTTACGGAAGAGTTTTTTGGAAATGTTATTAAGTATCTTCCTGACTGGAAGGCATGTGGATGTGATGGGATATATAACTTTTTCATTAAGAAGATGGAGTCATTACATGGATTTCTGTGTCACGAGATAACCCGAATAATTAATGGAGAGTACATGCCTGAAAGTTGGTTTTACACTGGAATAACATATTTGATTCCTAAAAAAGATGATTGTGAGACCCCGAAGGACTTACGTCCTATAACGTGTATGCCGACATTGTATAAACTTGTCACCAAATGTGTTAATGTAAAACTGGCTGATTTTGTCGAGGCATTTGGCCTAATTTCAGACAACCAACTTGGAACGAGGAAGTATTGTCAAGGCGCCAAGGAGCAAGCTCTCATTAACCAATGTTTGAACAAGGAGTACGGGAATGGCCTTTATTCTGCTTGGGTCGATGTGAAGAAAGCATATGACTCAGTTGATCATGATTTTTTGTTTCACGTTTTGGATTGTTCTGGAATCCCGCTTTGGATCGTAAACTTTGTGAAGAGCGTAGTTAAGAAGTGGGCAGTAAAGCTGCATATGGAAGGTAGAAGAATTGGATCAGTGAAGTTAAACCGAGGAATTTTACAGGGAGACTCATTGTCTCCTTTACTATTTGTTATGGTATTAGATCCTCTAAGCAGGATCCTTAATTCCGTGTTTCCAAAACTTGAAATTAACCAGGAAGATCCCAATATGTTAACATATTCTACTAATCATTTGCTATTTATTGACGATCTAAAAATATTTGCTCTCAAACAAGACACTTTACTCAAAATGATGGAAGCTGTTAACGGATTTTTTAAAATTGTTGGTTTGGAGATGAATTCAGAAAAATCAGCGTCTAATTTGGAATCATTATCATGTTGTAAGACTATTGACGGAATCAATGGATATCGGTATTTGGGTGTACTTGAAGATGGTGGAAGCAATGTTCTTAAGAATAGAGTTATGGACTCTATCTTTGAGAATGTTAAGAAGAGGATAACTATGCTATCGAAAACAAAACTCAACTCTGTGAATCTGTTTCGTGCTATAAATGAATATGCATTGTCACTATATAATTATTATATTGGGCTAATCAATATTGAACCTTCTGAATTTGATGATATTGACAGACAAATACGGCAATTGCTTACGTCGCTCAGATTACATCTCAAACCTGCAAATAAAGAGAGACTGTATTTAAACCGGAAGGCTCTTGGAAGAGGGCTTTCATCAGTTACTTTCAAAAGTGAACTAATGCTCTTTCAGTTCCTTACGAGTCTGGAAAATATGTCAACTATATGCTTACGGAGGGCGGGGATTCTGCGTGTAATTAAAATGAATAAATGGCATTTGGCTATGATCGCAGGATTTCTATCCTCCAAATATGCAATTATTGATAAGAAGAGTATTACTATAGAGTCTCTAAAGTCCAGTCAGATACAATATTTACAAAAGAAAATTAGTTCTAAAGCACTACATTCTGTGCTTTTCAAATGTGTGGATGAACCTAATGTTGATTTACCTGCATCCTCAGAATGGCTATCTAATGGAAATAATGGGCCACGAAGCGAAGCATTGTATTGTCTTTTGCAAGATCGAAACTTGTTCTTTGCATCCGCTGACTCATTATGCAATCATTGTAAGAAAAGCAAGAAAACTGTTGACCACATGGCTACTCAGTGTGGTAAAATGCTCAACAGTGATTATCTCCGGAGACACAACGAAGTTGTGAAGTGTATTCACCTTAACTTGTGCCGAATGTATGGACTCAAAAAAGCAAGACGATTGAAGGGACATTCTGTTCAGTCAACACTGTCGACGGGAAAAGTTGAAATCAGGGTTGATTCTACAATCCTCACCGAAACAAAAGTAGAATATAACAAGCCAGATATCTTTGTCCACGACAAAGTCAGAAACGAAATAAATCTAATTGAAGTGGGTATTACTTCACAGGATCGCCTCAAGCAAGTGGAGGTTGAAAAGTGTCACAAGTATGACCTATTGGCAAGTGAGCTTTCGCTTCTGTATAGCTGTCAAGTAAAAATAATTCCTGTGGTTATGACATGGGATGGAGTTGTCTCGAAATGCTTCAAAAATTATATGAAGAAACTATCTATTGAAGCAGGAACGAGGACATACATCCAATCCGTTGTACTGAAAAGAACGCTCGAGAGTATGATGATCGAACACAAGCACGGAATGAAGGTATCTGGTGAAGAATACGCTTCTGCTTCCAACCGGTATGTGGAGATGGCATGCAAAAATGAAGACGACCCAATGAATGCTAAAGAAGATGCAATAGTTGAATCAGATGTGGTAGTGGGGAGTAAGAGGCAGCTGGAAGTAGACTCTTCTTCCAAAAGAAGGAGAGTGGATATCAGCGAGCTGGAGTGAGATCTGCTTAGTTTCTGATTAACTATTAATTTATTATTGGTTTCAGAGTGTTAAAAAAAAAAATACATTCGGTTAACTTCTGTATAATTAATTAAATCCCTCTCAAATTGGCCATTTTTGGTTCCTTCAATTTTGTTAGCCAATTTGAGAAATGGCCAATCAGAGAATAAAATCGACAATTTTTCAAAGAAACTTTTTTTTCATTTGGCGCTTATATTTTCTACAAGAAAAAGAGAAGTTAACTAAATTAGATGAGTCACAGAGCAGATGGACAAGTAATTTCCATGTAATATCGCGAACAATTTCCGCTGAAAAAGCCAGGTCGTTTCAAAACTGAAACTACTTCAGTTAGCATAATTTTTTTTTAATTAAAGAAAATAAAAAAAAATCTGATTTATTTTTCACGTCATCATTATTTAGAATTCCGAAACAATTTGAAATGATACGTTGCGATACATCTTCCCATGCTATTTTAACAAATATCTAAACATCCTTTAGTGTGAGCTTTTTATATGAACTATAAACGGATGTTGATGTTCTAATAAATGCGGCAATTCTTTTTCGAAGACGATGCTACCCAAGACCTGAAGCAACCCACCTTCGCTAGTGCTAGGCCTATGTGTCAAAAAGGAGCTGACCTTTAAACTCTCGACTAACCTTTCAGCCACTTAGCCTAGCTAGCAACTAACTTTGTTTTTTAATACGGTTTCAAAGCCAGTTCAGAAGATATGTGTTTAAAATCTATTCAAGACCACCAAATAATGCGTCTCTATTAATAATCATTCTTTAGCCAACGGGGCTGAAGACTATGCTTGGATGTCGGAATACAAAGGTGGTGGGTTCTATCCCGAAAAACGTAAATTTCCAGTTGGGGTCAAGTCTTGTCACCGTTCCCACCAGTGAGGCGACGAGTCCATCTGGCACGACACATATGTAGAAATGGGACCTCCTACCTCTAATCAATTTATTATTGAAATTTTATTAATTAAATTAATTAGTATTTTTAAGAATGCACCTATAATATTATAAATTATTATCTTAAGTCCACGTTGCTTTTTTTGTTGTAGTTCAGTTTATTTATTTGTGTTTGTTGTTTATTTCTATTATTATTTGAGTTAATGGATTAATCCGTCACCAATTCATTAATATTTTATAAATGAATTGTTGATTTTTGTATTTTATAGTCCATGACTCTCTATATATTTCATTATTCAAAAAATATTTCCCTGTCAACGGATTTCTTTTTTTCACAGGGAATTTTTTTAATTATACTGCTGGGAACAAAATATTTATGGCAGAAAAGCAGCAATTCGAAATTTTTGAATATATGTCGATTGATTATTTATAGATTGATTATTTATATGTCGATTTTTTATCGAAATTTTTGAAGGACTAATCACAATT
This sequence comes from Octopus sinensis, assembly GCF_006345805.1. Classification (NCBI taxonomy): domain Eukaryota; kingdom Metazoa; phylum Mollusca; class Cephalopoda; order Octopoda; family Octopodidae; genus Octopus; species Octopus sinensis. The sequence continues at coordinate 260,820 of NW_021835992.1, read as the reverse complement.
ATGGAAATTTCCCTTAAATGATAAAATTATATACGGTTTCAAAGCCAGTTAGAAGATATGTGTTAAAAATCCAGTCAAGACTACCAAGGGGGGTAAAAACTAATTATTTATCAATTGAACTTACTAATGCGTCCTCTCACTCGATTCTCCTCCTCTTTGAGCTAAAGCCAATCTCTTCGATGGCACACTTGTCCATCTCACAGGGTTGGCCTCTTCTGTGATCGTTCTCAAGTTCGAATCAATGGGCTCACTTGGCAAAGCCTCTTTCGTTGTTCCATTTCATATTTGTGGAGCTTTTCCACTTCTACTTGCTTCAATTTTTTTGAGAGGTGATTCCAATCTCTATAAACGTGATTGTGTTCCTCATTTTGTCGAGTACAAGGATATCCGGCTTGTTATTCTCAACCTTCGTATCCGTGTTTATTGTCGTGTCGACACGAATCTCCACAGAGTTATTCGCAACCACTGATTGAACAGAGAGACCTATTAATAATGTGTTTCTATTAATTGAGAGTGATACTAGGCTGAGAACGATATTAAAAAAAATTCATTTAAAGAAAAACAAGTCTTTTAATTGGTTCCTAAACTGGCCAAGTCTTTGCTATCTTTTTGAATTTCATGGCCATCTTAGATTCCATTATCACCATACCACTAGGTGAGAAAACTTTGACATAATATATTCTCGTATCTATATGTTCATTTAGAGAACGCTCCCGCGGTCCTTTATTATTGTCGGTTCTAACTCTTCGCAGAACCTTGTCCCCAATTTTATAAACACAGATATCATTTTTCCACAACAAATAAATAAACTGAATTACAACAAAAAAAGCAGCGTGGACTTAAGATAATACAGTCAACCCTCATTAATCCGAAAAATTCAAATCTACTTTTTCTTCGGATTTCGAATTATGAAGGAATCTAAAATTTATATGATTGTTGGAAAAATGATCAAATCAGTGATCAAAGAACCAATCTGTTTATAAACACAATTATTTATTGAAAAATCGAATAAAGTTCTTTTTACAGTGTTTATTGTAAATCATCCGAGATGTGTTTCAAATTTTTTACAGTAGCGTTTGTTGTATTTGAAAAAAGCAATTCAAACAAGAACTTGATTTAATGACAATTTAAATTGGCAATTTTTTCGCATCAATTTGATCATATAATGGATACTTTCTATTCTGTGGATTAGCATCAATATCTTGCTATAATAGAACATTATCCCCCACCTTAATCCACATCATAACACGCGATAAACAACCTTAATGCCGTTTTGGTCCAATTTCCGTTTGTTTTTCATTTTTCTCCTGCTTTCGTTAGATTCTCGTATGTTGATAACAAATTTTTTGTAATATTTTAATCATCGATTAATTCATTTTCAACAAATTGAATTTCTGCATCAACATCTTCTCCATTAAACGCGCAGAGAGCTTCCATTCCTTCATCACTTGGTGCATTTTACTCCCATAAAGATATTGAAAGGAATATGCTTTGTTGTTGCATGTCGTGAACAATTATAGTCATAAACAATTCCTGTGATAAAATCTTTATTGACGCCAAAATTTCTATTAGAACTACTTGTAGGTGAAATCCACCTTTTGATAGATTGATTAAATCTAAAAAGTTTGATAATTTATTTACTGTAGTTTACCTTTCAACCTAGCAATGAATCTGAGATGCTCTGGGCCTTACGCAAACATGTTTTATTTTCATTTTTTGCAAATTTCATTTACATGGGAATTCTTAAATTCCTTTCCGTTATCTGTTTTTAGAATAACTGGGAGGCCAATTGTGTAATAAATATTTTGTAATAAAGAAGAAATCTCAACAGCAGATTTATTTTTAATCAGCTCAACAACACCAAATTTGGAAAATGAATCAATAAGTACAAGATTTTGAATCATTCACTTCAACATATCGACGCAAATCGACAAGGTCGACAATTTCCAAAATGATTAGAATTATGCTCGGACTATTTTTAGATGATACAACCAGTACTTCAATCATTAGTAATTTTAGTTCTGCCTCTTCAATACACACAAATCGTAGTTTTAGGCCATTTCTTCGTATATAAACTTTTCCATCAACGAAAGAAAATGTTCCTGAATGCTGTTTGACTTTATATTTTTCCTTCTTATTCAAAAGTTCATCGAAACGAGCAAATGCCGGGTCCAGGCAAAACCGGTGACATTGATTATAACTAAAATTATGATTATGTATGATCTTTATTTTTTATTCGTTTCATGTGCGTTTTTTTCATTGTTCAGTCGGGAATTTGTAATTCAACAATTTTGATTGACAATATACTCGAAATTTGTACAATCTCTCCGTATGGAGACTCTAATTTTTGAAGAGCTAAGTATGGATTCCAAGGTGTTATGTCCGCAATGAGTCAGTTGATTAATTTTCATAGCCACTAATTGCATCTCCTCATGATTTCCTGCAGAAATGACTATTTTATGGTTTCCACGTGAGTCTCTAAGATCTAGCCGCCCGGATTCTTCGACTTTTGAGTTAATTTGTATTTTTTGTTTAGATATTCCAATGATCCCCTGCTCTTCCAATATTTTAACTAGATCATCATACTCTTGGACAGTTTTGACAAAATAGCGGTACATCAAGAAAAACTTTATAGAATATGCATGTTAAATTATCTATTAAAAAATTATAAAATGCTGCGTCTTTTAAAATAATGAAATTATATATTTCTTAATTTTAAATATAATAACTAAGAAAATTTAGATATAATTTTTATAAAAAATTCTTAAAATGTTAAATTCGAGCATTCGGTAACCGGTAGCGCCTGTGACATAATAAGAAAATAGTCAATACGAAAAATTCAACTAGCATCATAAATTAGGCGAATTGTTAAAAATTATTTGCGGCCCCTGTAATTTTTTTAATTTGCGGCCCCTGAGTAAAAAAATCTTGAGAATCAATGTATATTTCTGACAACCCATTTGTTTCTGCACTTTAAATGTCCAGGATTTTTTCTTTACGATTTAAAAAGAAAATTTCTCCGAGAACTATAAACGACTTTAAATCAAAATCGCTCAGTGACGACCTTCAAAAATATTCGAGATTAATTACATTACTCGGTTGCAATTCTTCGCGGGAACTGCCTCTCTATCCGCAGTGCTTCGTCGTCGGACTAACCCTCAAGTTCACGACATTAATTCTCTATTAATTAATTTGACTGTAAAAAAAGTTTATAAATTAAAAAAAAAAAAAAAAATTACATTACTAATACATTACAGTCAAAAAAAGTTCAATCATTTTATAATTATACTTAGGAAACAATTATTGAAGAGGAATCAAATGAGAAAAGAGTTAATCTTTTAGAAGCTTTCAGAGCTCTAGAGATTATTAAAACTTATCCTTCTCAGGTAAATGCAGATATAGATGATCACGAAAATATTATGCCGATTGGGGAAATGTTAAGAAAATTAATTAAAAAACATAAAATTTCTGATTTTGTTGAATATAAATAATTTTATGTAATCTATATTGTAAGCTTATGTTTCAACTATAAAATATTATTTAAATTGCCTCTCGAATCCGGCGATTTTTTGATCGGTCCCAAACGATGACATTTTATTTTTATCTATTAAATAAAACCTTCAAAAAATATTCGAGATGAAATTGATTTTAAAACAATTTCCACTATTTAGCAACAAGGAAATATTATAAATTCATATTGAATAATTATTAATGTTAATGTAAATGCAGGCATATTTTTGCAAAGAAAATCCCTACATCACAGGACTGTAAGAAATAATTATCAGAACACTCTCCGTCATAAACAAAAGAATATCAGAACACTCTCCGTCATCCATTCGTGAATAGGCATATTTTCAGGCCCCCAAAATTTTTACAGAGTGAGTAATCTAAATTCTCAATAAATAGTCCAAGTTGAGCGATTTGTGGAAACTGAAAAATGGCATTCAAAGGCATGAAACTTTAATGTTGAAATAAGATTGTTACAGATGTCTATATTCACTTTACATTAATTCTAAGCTATTCAAACTATCAAATGAGTTGTTTAGTATTCTTGAGTCTCCAGAACAGTGATAAGTCCATACAATGCTATCAAGTTGGTTAAATTCGAGAATATTGTTTCACTGGGAAATGTAATGCTCTCCCCTAATTTCAATTTCGCGTGAATGATCATCAACATTTTCTCCATCAAATGCACAGTTTGTAACAGACTTAATATCCGTCAATTGTTAAGTGTAATGACTGGTCATAAATTTAGACCTGTGTTAAATAAACAATTTGTTCAATTGCATTGCCATTAATTAAGAACAGGAAAATATTTAATGAATAATCATGTTAGTTCATTAGTAACATCCGAATTTTTAATTAAGGGCAACTCTCGTTGCATAACAGATTATCGGATATTGGATAAGGACAACGGTTGCAGTCTATTGTAAGTAAAATAGCCTACCAAAAGCTTCCATTGTTTTTAATGTTAATATTCTATTAAAACGTCCAGCTATACCAACTTTGTCAAGATACAAAGTTAATAAAATAGAATTTTCTCCCTCATTCATCATTTTATTATTATAATATCTAAATATACATTCCTGGTTGAGAATCATAAGTGGATATGCAAATTTTCTGACCTCCCCGAAAACTAAACTTTAAATAATTTATAATACTAAATTTGAAAGTTCTGATTACTTATTTTTGGAAGCTGAAAAATGGCATTCCTCGGCATTGTACTGCAATGTTAAAATAAGATTGTTACAGAAAACGTAAACCTTCTAAACGTGAAAACGCGTCCATGTTTACGTAACTCATGTTACTACAGTCATGCAATTCTCTAATGATTTAAAAAATTAAATTTACATTATTATTAATTTATTCAAACCATCAAACGAGTTGATTAATATTCTCCTTAACGAATTTCCATCACAGTAACTGATATTAATAAAATTTTTGTTACAAATTTGTCAAGCTGGAAAAATTGGAGAATATTTCTCCATTGAGAAATTTAACGCCGTCTCGAAGTCCAATAAATGATAGATTTTGCACAAAATTTTCTCCACTGAATTCGCAGTTTGACAAATAACTAATTAAAAATAAACAATTCTTCAAAAACTTTCGTGTAAAGTCGCATTCACGTTGAATCACTATGTTAACAAAAAGGAGGGAAAGTGAAATCATTATGATTATACGTCACATTTTATTGTCAGTAACTCATTGGTTAGACATTGTATTAATTTTTTTTATAATGAAAATATTGAATCAATTAAGTATTAATTAAAGTATAATTTTCTCAATCTGTTCATTACTTCCTCTATTCTGATATTCCCTCAGGTAAGGATGCCAGCCTCTTTCCTTGGGAAGTGCTATGGTCATATCTATTTGTCGATAAATAACTTTTATTCTTTTGTCCAGTTCGAGAGTCCTTTGGCATGGCTCAATTCTGTTCTTATAGGAAACAATCATGCTCTCAAGGGTTTTTTGATAGTGAGTGATTGTATATACGCATGTGTTCTCTCATTGATGTTCAACGATTGTGCATACTGTTGGAATTTTGAAGTGACAAGTCCGTCCCAAGTTAATACAATCGGTACTATTTTCACATTGGCATGATATATCAACTCCAGTTCTTTTGATAGAAGGTCATACTTTCTAAGTTTTTCTACCTCCACTTGTTGTAGGTTTGGGGCAGATGTTATCCCAACCTCAATCAGGAATATCCGGTTGTTCTTCTTGTCAAAGACAAACAAATCGGGCTTGTTATGTTCTAGTATTATGTCTGTTTTAATGAAGGTGTCCACTTTGATTTCGACAAACTCATTAACAGACACAGTTTGTACAGAGTGAGTTTTCAGATTCTTGAGTCCGAATTCTCGACATAAATGAAAATGAATACACCTAACTACTTCATTATGCCTTCTAACATAGTCCCCATGCAGCATCTTTTCACATCTGGTAGCACAGTGGTCGACAGTCTTCTTCCATTTCATACAGTGTGGACACATTAAATCGTGGTCTGCAAAGAATAAATTTCTATCCTGTAGAAGACAGAACAAGCCTTCTGACCGTGGAGAATTATTGCCTCTGGCTAGCCAGTGACTGGAATCTTCAACCTTCACGAAATCTTCCTTAGAATTTTTATAGAGAATTGAGTAAAGACTTTTTGAAAAGGTCTGATCCAGTAGGCGTTTGTTCTGCGCATATGACAACAGTTTTTTCCAGTAAAAGTGAATCTTTTAAAGAATATTTGTGCTTCAAGTATTCTTCAATAGTGGCCAGATGAGTTTTTTCCAACATTTCGGCATGAAGAATCGAAAAGCTTCTTTTGCAAGCACCACTTCTGCGTTTTAAGTCCAAAAGGAGTCCAAGGAGCATACTTTCACTTAGAAAAGAAATTGAGCGTAATCCTCTCCCAAAATTTTTACGAGGAAGATATAATCTCTGTTTGTTTGCTGGTTGGAGGTGTATTCTGTATTCAGTTAATTTTAACCGAATTGTATCGTCTACCATTTCGAATTCAAATGGCTCAATATCAACTAGTCCGATGTAATAATTGTACAATGAAAGAGCGTGTTCATTAATTGCTTTGAATAAGTTTACTCCGTTCAATTTAGTATTTTCTAGCCTCTCTATCCGCATAATTACTTCTTCCAAAATGATTTTCAGCATATTCTGTTTCTAGATTTTCCCAGTTGAGCTTACAAGCACTCCAAGGTATTTGTATCCATCAATTCCATCAAGAACTCTTGCCTCTTCTGACAACAAGTAGGTATTCGTGGGCGACTTTTCCAAATTTTTCTCCAGCCCAACCGCATGGAAATTCACCTCTTCCATCATTTTGACAATAACATTTTCACTCTTCGAAACAAGTTTCAAATCATCAATGAAAAGAAGATGATTTGTCGAAAACGGTGTGATCTGATTTTCTCGCCCCATAGAGACCTTCGGAAACTTAGAAGATAATAGGCGGCTCAGTGGGTCCAACACAAGGACAAACAGCATAGGTGTCTCCTTGGAGGATTCCCCGTTCAATTCGTACATCTCGAATATATTTGTTATTTAGTCTGAGTTTGACACTCCATTTAGTAATCAGCGACTCGACAAATTTTACAATCAATCCAGGTATCCCAGACTTTTCCAAAATTTGTAGTAAAAAAGAATGATCCACTGAGTCAAATGCTTTTTTAACATCAATCCATGCAGAGTGTAGCTTGTAATCGTTTGATCTGTTGATCTCTTTGTTAACTATTGCTTGCTCTTTCGCACCTTGGCATATTCTCCTCGTCCCCAATTGGTTTTCTGAGAGGAGGTCGTAAGCTTCCACATATTCACAAAGTTTGGTATTTACACATTTAGTCATCAGTTTATAGAGAGACGGCATACATGTTATAGGCCGCAATTCCTTTGGAGACCTTGGATCTTCGCACTTTGGGATCAGGTGTGTGACCCCTGTATAGAACCAATTTCCTGGAATGGTTTTTCCACTAATGACATTAAGGATTTGCTGAGAGATTGAATCATGAAGTGATGTAAACTTCTTCAAGAAGAAATTATAGACTCCATCACAGCCTGGGGGTTTCCAATTTGACAAATATTTAACTGTCTCTTCAAATAAACACTTTTGGACCTCGGCTGATACGCCTTCTCAATATAGCCCAGTTTTGTTTTCCATTGCTCAATTTTGCTCTCCATATTATTTTTCCACAGAGACTTTTCAAAATTCTTCGTGCTCAATATTTGATAACACACTTGTCCAACGTAAACGATTGTTGAAATCTGATACATTGAATTAGGGGGGTTCTCTTTGATATATGCAGCTACTACACGATTCAGACACTCCAGTAAAGGAAAGTTTAGTTTTGAATAGGGAGCTTTTTTGTACATGGTCGAAGGGAATGATCAATCAATAATATTTCTTCCAACTGTTGCATAAATGTCAATTTGCAACAAGAGAACAGGTTTGCACCACATCCACTTGAGAAATGACTCACTTTTCCTGATTCATCAATATTAGTGGTTGAATTTGGGGTAATCTCCAAATTTAGCCATACTATAAAACACAAGAGAATAAATTATTTAAAATTTTATTAAAATAATTCCTTGTTAGAAATAAATAATTAATATTAATAAATTAAAGAAAACACACATCGTCAATAAACTAACAAATGAACCAACCACCTACCCTTTCAACCATTGTTTCTCGCCAAAATTCTCATATAATTTAAAAAAAATACCTCAAAAACGTAGAATGCAATGGCCAATATTGACTAATTCTAAAAAAACTCGTAAATAAAGTGGTGGGATATATCTATTTGGGGACTAACCGTGACGTAGAAACAAAAATCAAAAAAGATGATTGAGACAATCCTGATCCTAATTTTGACCAAGGACGGAAGCCTATGAAGAGGTCGAGTATCTGAAAATTTGCGAGAAATGGTTGATCGAGTTTTATACAATGCGAGATTGTCCTCGAAATAGACTCGGTGGCCCAATTACCCCTAACCCAGGTCAAAGAAGATCAACTCAGGACCACCAGAATGAATTGATTTGGTTTACAAAACTTAACAAATAAAAAAATACATGTCTAGGAAAATTTACAAAATCAAGTAGTGTTCTGAACGATGCCAAGAGGCGCATGTCGCAGTATTGGAGGAGAACAAGTTGAACAATGCATAGTAGTAAAGCTTCAAATCACTGAATTATGTAATTGTGGAAGCGGAGTGGGCGGACTGAACTTGTATTTCTCAGTTAAGCCTGATTCATGTGGCAGAAGATGGACTACTTTGTTCTGCTGGACAATAGAATCAAATTAAGGAATAGTCAGACGAGAGGTATTAAAAACTATAAAAACACCTATAAAATTTACAAGACGTTTTGGGATTAATGCTTGCTAAAATAAATATGAAAACTCTAAAAAATACTTATTAGAATGTACTTTTTATCAAGTTTAAAACAAAAAATAAGTATAAAAATTTATGTAAAATATTAATGGTCATTTCTGCAAATAAAAATATACTCACTTTTCCTTTGCTCCATCAACTTCTATGTTCTATAATCACTTCGAAAATGAGGTGAATCTTCTAAAAAACATTAGTAGAGGAATTTGAAATGATTGACGTCACTTAAGCTTGTTTATTTTAATTTTTAAATGCTCTTTATTTATCAAATTAAAAATAATAACTTTTTCACATGTATCACTTTGTAATCTTTTCACGTGTTTTTAGTTTCTTATTCTATCTTTGATTGTTGCAAATGCTTCATTTTTATCATATTTTGTTTAGTTAAAGTTGAAAATTAATCAAATTGAGTACCTGTAAAATATTCTGAATATAGTTTATTTTACAAGAGAATTTGTATTTTATCAACTACTTAATTTTCATTCATTATTTATATGACAAACACGATTGTCTAGATCAGGAGTGTCAAACTCATTTCTTTAAGGACCGGATTAAAAAAATTTTGGATTGTGCTGCCCAGACTATTAATTTTTTGACTTAAAAATATGTTTGTTTATAACGAAGAGGTCAAATGCTTGCATTTACATCTATGTCGCCAATATGGAATTAAAAAGTCGAAAAAATTAACCCATTCAGTCCAATCTGTTACCAGCAATGAATTTGTGGAAATCCGAGTCGATACAAACCTCCAGACTGATAATGCTATCCCAAATAACAAACTCGACATATTTGTTCACGACAAATCGAGCAACACAATTACTCTTATCGAGGTGGGGATCACTTCACAAAATTGACTCAAACAGGTCGAAATTGAAAAGTTTCACAAATACGACTTGCTGGGAATGAACTGTAAGCGATCCACCAGGAAAAAGTAAAGATCGTTCCTGTCGTCATGACTTGGGACAGAATATTGTCAAAATACTTCAAAAATCATCTGTCAGTGCTTGGCGTGGAGGACAGGATGAAGACATACATCCAGACATTGGTGTTGCGGAAGACCTTAGAAAGCATGCAAACCGAGACAAGGCACGGGTTATCGATGTCTGTTGAAGAGGTAGCCCTGAATCTAGACTGCGCGTTGACATGAATCTGCCCATCCGTGCACTGAATGTGGGCCCTAAGAAGTTGAGATTGATGGAATAAAACACTGCGAAAACGGAAATCGAATTATAATTTCCAAAGAGAGAATTCATTTATAATATTTTACTAAAATTAAATTAATTGTCACGGTCCAAGTAAGGTCAATTCTCTAAATACGAGTTTCGAGTATTTCTAGAAATATACTTTAGGTGGCTTCTTTTCATCGCACGGGACTGTACAACGATAAAAAATTTTCATTCACAAAAATAAAAATGTTTATAGACGGATAGCCTGAAGATTGCCACTGACTATAGCCATGGAGACGTGTTTGGCAGAATAAGTTGTTTAAATCTGTCTTTGATCGATATAAAGAGGAAAAAGAAACAAGGAAATATTAGAATAAAAAATCAATCGCAAATATGTTAATGCAGGGAATATTGAGAAAATCCGACATTACAGGACTGCGAGAAATAATTATCTGAATCTCCTTAATTATAAAATAAAAGCTGTTTATAACAGGATTAAGACACCAAGGAAGATTACAATCGAAAAGGTCATTTTACAAGAGGCCAAATCTTACTGCTTGACATGTATCTCTCCAAAATCAAGTGTATATCTTTGTGATTAGTGCATGTAACACTAATTAAAGATTAAAAAAGGAACAAGGAAATGAATAATCAAGTTAGTTGATTAATAACATCCGAATATTTTATTAGGTACAATCCTCTCTACATAGAAGATTGGTTGAACCAGGATGGCGGCAGAGGTTGCAATCTATTGTGAGTATACTAACGCACCATATGCTTCCTCCACAATTAATGTTATCTCTTGAGTTGGACTTGAATTTATTCTTACACTTGTGTCATTTAAATACATTGGTAGCAAACTTTCACTATTCGTCACAATTCTTATATAAGAATATCTAAGTATACATTGTTGGTTGGGACCCATTGTTGAATTTGCACATTTTTTGCCCCTCCAATATACTACACAGTGAGTAATTTAAAATACTTAATGGTTAGGAAAGATTCTTGGGAATAAGTGAATTTTGGCGGCTGAAAAATGGTATTTGATGGCATGACACTTTGATGTAAAAATAAGATTTGTACATATATTCAAAACTGCGTAGACGTGCAAAGGTATCTACACTGAGATAACGAAGGTTTTCGCAATAATACAGTGTTCTAATTATTCAAAAAATTTAAATGTACATAGAGGATAATTGATCCAAACTATCAAATGAGTTGCTTAATATTCTCTTTAAGGAGTCTCCATGACAAATACTGATATTAATGAAATGTTGATTACAATGTCTGCAAGTTGGTTAGATTCGAGAATATTTCTCCATTGGGGAATGTAACGCCTCTACGAATTGAAACTGTTCTTCCATGTCCCGCAACATGTTCTCCATTGAATTCACAGTTCTTCAAATTTCTAATTTAAAATAAGCAATTTTCAAAAACTCTTTTGATAAGTCACAGTCACTTTGAATCACAAAGTGAACAAAAAGTAAAACAAGCGGAAGCATTATAATTAAACGTAATATTTTATTTTAAATAACTTAATTGTTAGACATTGAATTAATATATTTGTTGAATTTTATTTGTTAATAAAAAAATAGATTCGCGATAAATTGGCTTTTTTCTTTAAAAAATTATAAATTAATAGGATTGGTCGTACTAACGATCACGATTGCCCGCTCGTTTGCGAGACGTCGGAGCTAAGGCTCCTCCTAACCTCAGCAAAGTCTGACATCTTGGTCATTAATGAGATGAAGCTGAAGGAAGCAATGAAAGTGGAATTTGAAGACTACACGTCTATTAATATACCATGGAAAAACAAACTAATGGATTTTGAAGGAATAATTTTATAAACAATCCAGTTTTATCTAAGTTGTAAATTTGATCATCATTGTATCTCTGTGAAACTTCACGAAATTTAGAAATAAAAGACTCGATGTCAACAGGATCGTCTGTTTTCATTTATCCATGCAATTTTCGCATTCGAAATCCATGTTGTTTTTTAAATTTACTAGTTTAAATTAGTGCGCAAAAAACATTGCTTTACTAGAAATTAAGGCATCATTAAGAAAACCGCCTAAATATTAGACCCTAAATAAGATACCTCTAAACTCAATCAAATCCATCCCTCAACGAATTTTAGCTCAAGTTCAGGAATCTTAAGATTTGATACTTTTTTGAGGCTAGATTGTGTATCTTGCTATCTTTGAGAAGAGAATCTTTTTTCAAAAAAATGTTGTTGATTGTTTTTCGAGAAATTTTTTTATTAAACAAAAAAAGAAAATCTTTCGGCCAAATGTGATAAAAATGAGAATTCTCCTAAGATAAAATTTCTATTTTCTGATTAAAATCCAGACGAGTATAATTATTACGAGAAGACATGTGGGACAAATTTTATTAATAAAATTCAAATTTATTAAAAAAATCAAAATGTATGGCCAATTCTCAATTTTCCAAGAGTAAATTGTTAAAAATGGCCAATTTGAGAGGTGGCAAATTTGAGAGGGTTGAGTATAGTTTATTATTGTGAACTGAAGCATTTTGAATATACACGCTTTTTAATTAACAACGAAATGCCTTTTGGAGTCAAAAATACTTTCCAGATAGTATGAGCTGCTTATGCAATTATCAGCCTGTTAAAAAAAATTTGAAAGAGATATGGCCAAAAGGATTATCTAATTTCAATCTCTGAAAGATAAACTCTCCTCTTAACCCAAATAAACCTACCAAGCATTAAATATATTATTCAGTTAGTCAAAATGCACTTGTTTTCATTTTTTCCAGTATGTAAAGATATAAATTAAAATCTTGGCCAATTTTGAAGTGTCGAGCCCTCATTTGAAAGAACAATTTTTCATTTCATAAAAATGACCAGTCCGTTTTTAGAAAAATATTTAAAAAGAGAAAAACAGAACATGCATTGAGGTGACGAGAGAAGTGACTGAAGCGGAAAATTCTTACGCCAACTTTAGTACCCAGAAAATCAAGGTGACAATTGATGAGCTACAACCAATGGTTCTCCAAATGCCTAATTATATAAATATATTAACCTGCCTTGCTGTTCTCGAATGTACATTTGGATTGACTTGAGTTGAGCTATCGCTGTGTAAATGCTGGATATGGCTTTACGTTCCCTAACGACCTGTCTGGCATATACTTTACAAATGTCAATTTTATTTTCACGACCTTATTTCTTGATTTCGTTACCTGTGGTTGTTTTCTATGCAATAATCATTTGAACTAAAAAATTTTTTATATTGATGCAATTCTGTATGTGGCAAATATATTTCTATCAGTGACTGAAATGTACGAGCCAAACAAGTAACAAGAGGCTTTAAAATATTTCCAACATGAATTGTTTAATCCTTAAGTAATTCCTGAGGAAAATAAAACTTTCCTCTCTTGAATTCCTTTTCTATTAAATGATTCACAATGACATCATCTAGGAAAAAAACGTTCCCCGTTTATTAACATAACATATCTGTACTTATTTCTGTATGTTTTAATCTCGTAGGAATGCAAACAGAGCACTGATATTTTGTTGGTTATTACATTCGATAGTCAACAAAGTCACTTGAGAATTTTGTTTAATTATAGTTTTCTCGACCATTTTTGGAGTTATTTACTTTTTCTGTTCTCACTATAATTTACATTTAACAAAAATAAAAACTGAACAAGTATGAAATAATTTTTAAAAAATTACATTGAATTACCACACAAAATAAAGTATTATTTATTTTTTAGTTTTTCTAAAAAATGTTATATTTTTGGGACTTTTTGCGTATTTTGTTTTAAGTTAATTCCAAATGGATGATATTTCTGCAAATAAATGTTAATTTTTCAAAGATTCTTTTTGTTTGATTTTTTCTTTAATAAAGACCCAAAATTCTTTATGGATTTAAATCTAGGCTTTGTTGGATTTAATGGTAGCAACTCGATATTATTTACTTGAAAAAAACGCTTTGCTATTGCCGAAGTATGTTTCGGATCATTTGTTTGTTGGTAAATACGGTCGATTTTGTTCAGAAATGAGCTAAGATTATTCGTTACTATATTAACATACAAAACTCCATCCTTCTTTTCTTGCATCCAAATTAAATTACTGAATCTATTAATGCTTATGGCATCCTATACTATGATAATTCTTTTACCGAATTTTGCTGTTTTAGTACATTTTTTGTTAAATATTTTTTTTCTTTTGATTTCTCATTACAAAGTTCTTCCATCATTATTGTACGTGTTAAATTTACTTTCATCACTGAAAATATTTTAGGAGTACATCCCATATTTGGCAGAGTGTCAATCGTCAAAGATTATGTTTTTTGGTAAGAAATGGTATTTTCGTGGACGGATAACTATTCAAACAATTTTATTGTATTGCTTATCGTTTGAGAACCGAGTAATCATTGATGATAGAAATAACAGAGTCGGGCTTTGTTCCAAACTTCAGTTTTATGGCTCCAATACGATCTGAGACAGCCTATACGCGTGTCACACGGTCGTAAAAATCTATGTGAACTGCAAATCAATGTCCATAATGTCGGCAGTCAGCATCCAAAGTGATTATGTAGTAATCATTCAATTTCGGGTAATCTCCAATTTTAGTCATAATATAAATCTCGACGTATAAGCAATAGATTTTAATTATTTTTTCATTTTTTATTAATTTAAGTTAATTTTAATGGGATTGTCTATTGTTAACTATTAGGAGTAGAAATTCTTGGAATATCTTTTCTTTATCAACTACCAAGGTCCGCCACGTGAATTCGTCCAAATAAGATTCAAATAACGCTCGCGATGTTTTTAAAATAAATTTACGAGTTTTACCAAATTGCCTTTTTAGCTTTCTCTTCGCTCGCATTTATGTGTTCTCAATATTTTGAGTATGGATGGAGCGGTCCAAAGGGTGAACAAAATGTTCGGAGTGATTTATCACAGAATGTGAATAAATCCCTCCTCCAATGTGCACAATCCCACTATAGGCTGCCCAACCATCAGTAATGATATGGGTGCCGGAAAGTACGCGTCGAACAATAACTTCATTGAGTGTTTCCGCTGTCCTGTCTAAAGGATAAATGGAAAAAAGAACCTGCAACTTCTTCAAAAAACCACTTTCTAGTTTCCCTGTCTATTCCACCCAATACCCAATGGCCTGGTCGCCAATGACCTCGATGGTACTTTCTGTGAAAAAAAAATAAAATTAAATGAATTACGTAATGTATCTTCATTAACCACGAGTCCCCCAAATTTAATAGGAGCATTTGCAAGAGACACCGTAATAAGTTCTCTGCACGGTAAATGACTTTCTAAAATTAGTTTAAGGATGACTTACTAGAAAACCAGCTGTTCGTTCTTAGAAGTTTTGCATGGAATGCATAACCAAATTGCGTTGTCCACGTTTCTTTTTTACTTAGATAAACGACAGCGTCTCTATTTTTGAGAATATAGGTCTTACTTTACAGCGAACGCATTTCATTGTGTTAGAGATCAACCGCCTCTCTGCGCACCAAATTACACACTCTTCTATATTATCGCCGAAGAGCCTGTATAGAGACAATAACCGGTTATATTCCTGCATTATTTGCTCATCAGACTTAATTGCAGCCGCATCAACAATAGACAAACCCATTTAAAATTAAACAATCCCATTAAAATTAACTTAAATTAACAAAAAATGAAAAAATAATTAATATCTATTGCTTATATGTCGAGATTTATACCATGACTAAAATTGGAGATTACCCAATTTCTAATAGAATATGCTGTAATCCTTGTCTCTTGAATCCAGCAAATAGTGACACCACGGATAGATAAATTACGCGCGAGTTGATGTTTTTTGGTGATAAAATTACCAAAAGAGTATGGGAAACGGGAAGACATCTTTTCAAAGAGGGACGTCACCACCCTAACCCAAAAAGTGATTGCATGATTGAACTGTTATTGATTTTCCTATTTTTTCTAAGAAATTATTGAAATATTTAACACAGTTGAACTAGAAAATGTAAATAAATTTAAGACATAACAGTTTTTAATGTTCAAAAGTACCGCAACTCACATTACTTATCGCAATTTGCTACGCCCTTGTGTTCACTGTACAGTGGGCGCAAAAAAAATCCGGTTTTCTTATTTTTCGAATTTTTCAATATAAATTTTATATTATTTTTTTTTAATTTAGTATCATTTTGAAATGTAAATCGAGTATGTTTTTAATTTTAAGTATTTTTTTATTTTTCATAGAGATATCTTGAATTTAATTTTAAAATGCGCAAAAAAAACTCGGTTTTTTTAATTATTGAGTCTTTTATTCTCAAAAATTTGAAATTGTTGTCATTTTTGTTGTTGTTGGATGTCGTGTATTTCAGAAATTGTGAAAGGACAAATTATTCAACTTTATTTCCTTAATTGGACATATAAACAAATTTCAGAAGAAGTAGAAATTCCCAGATCAACAGTGGGAGATTACATACGTAAATACAAAAAATATGGAACAACACAGAGACTGTCCGGTTCTGGAAGACCTAGGACATTAAATAATGATGATATAAATACTTTATTGACGCTTGTTTCTGACAATCCGAAAAAATCTTCCCGTTGCCTGTCAAAGGATCTTCATTCTTTGACAGGAAAAATCGTCTCAAAACGAACAATTGGGAATTATCTGAAACAAAAGGAAATATATTCACGTGTGTGTCAAAAAAAACCGTATCTGTCTAAAATTAATATCGAAAAACGATATTCCTTGTCAAAAAAATTTATCGCACTGAATATGACGTCATGGAAATCAACTATTTTTAGTGATGAATGCTGTTTCGAAATTTTTAATCACAAAAAAAAAGAATTTTGTTATAGGAAAAACAACACACGTCTAGAAAAATCGCACTTATCTCCAACTGTTAAATTTGGAGGGGGAAAAATAATGGTGTGGGGATGTTTCGGGTATTATGGAGTAGGCAATCTAGTATTTATAAATGGAACTATGAACTCAGCAACTTATGTGAACATATTATCAAATAATCTGTGGGAGTCCGCTGCGAAAATGTGCTTGAATGAATTCATATTCCAACAAGACATGGCTCCTCCACACACATCAAAGATCACGAAAGATTTCTTTGCCGAAAGAAGCGTCAAACTATTGGATTGGGCACCGCAATCGCCAGATTTAAATCCAATAGAACATCTTTGGGCATATATTAAAAGTAAATTGTACGAAAATCCTCCAAAAAATATGCATGAGCTGAAAGATAAAATTATCGAAATTTGGGAAAATATGCCGAAAGATCTAATACAGAAACTCATAAACAGCATGCCGAGAAGGGTGTACGATGTTTTTATGGCTAAAGGACGGCATATTAAATATTAATTTGACATTTTTTTAAAAAACCGGGTTTTTTTTGCGCATTGTAAATTTAAATTGGAAATATCTCTTGAAAAAAATAATGAAAATAATCAAAATAAAAAAATAAGAGTTACTTTTCACTAAAATTTAAGATTAAAAAAAAATATTATATCGCACAATATAAAAAAATAGAGAAATTAGAAAACCGGATTTTTTTTGCGCCCACTGTATATGTCAGTTTCATCATGCTAATATCTGTTTGATACATTTTCATCATAATTATGTCTAATAATAAATTTATTCCCCACGATTATGTTTTACTCATCATATCTTTATTTTCTTATTTTCGCCTCTCGTTTGGTTTTTTCAGAATCCCCATATTCTGTGGTTCATCTTTCAAGATTTTATTTTTTTTCGTAATTTATTTCGGGTCTGCATTTGTAAAATTGAGTATTGTCTCAATATTTTTTAATGTTACCTGTTGAAGAATGGGTATACGAATACACTGTTTTTTGTGTTCTTTCTCCAACATTTATCTTCTGATTTCAATGATCCTGCGATTGTCTGATCGAAACGTTTAATAATTCTCTGACTCCTTAGATTGTTAGGTCTACTATGATTTTGCTAATCATTGAAGTGATTCCATAATGCTTTGACATTTGATTTTTTAGATTGCGTTTCATTGTCAGATTGCAAGAATCGGCATGGTCTAAAATCAAAAAAGATTTCTAAGAATTTCGCAACTTCACTTCTACTCTTAGTATTCAAAATTCTTGTGAACGCATATTTGTTTGATATAATAACAAAAGAAAAGATTTTAAACAATCAATGATCCTGGGAAGCCATTTGAAATATTGATTTTTTTCATTGACTTTGAATTTATTTAATTAGAAAAGTCTTAATTTTTGAAATCAATCAGATCTATCTAAATTCTCTCATTTGGCTGTGAACCTATAAAGTAGTTAGTTTTTCTACATACTTTTTCTACATACACGACCATATATTTGCAATCTTAATAATTTTTGATGGGTTCTTTTTCTACTGTTTTGTCGGTTATTTTATACAGATCATTCCTTTAGCAATCAGCTCTTCCGAACCTTTTATTCTTAATAATTTTTTTGATCAAGTCAGGGATAGTTAATCGCGAGATATTAAGCTCGTCAGATATTTTTTTATTGGTAAATTTTAACGAATTCAAGCTTCGAATCTTTCCTTTTCTTATTATATAAAACATTCGTAATTTTAACGAACTTTAAAATGCTCGGTTTTTGATTGCCCATGTGTAATTAAAATTTTTAATTTAGATATATAATGCAATACAAAAGATAATGATGTTAATTAGCACTTAATTTCAGAGAAGATCAAAATGGGCAGTCGATTGCTGATTATTCTCAATATTGGAATTTTCTGAAGATTTCCTGACGAGGACACTAACCATACAGTCAATTGCCGGTGTGATTTTTGAATCTTTGATATTTAAAAATCCAAGATAGCTGATGCAGCGCGAATAGTTTTACCATAAAGAGTTCCCTGCAAATATTAAATTTTGGCCGGGTTTCACGTCTCTTCTGATATGTCTGTTATCAACGTGTTTCGAAAGTTTTCAGCATAACATTAATTACCCATGATGATTGGATCGTAGAAATTTGATTCGATTTGGACAGCAAATGATTGTTTGGTAATCAATTGTGTGCAGATCCTCTGAATGAATGGAACAAGAATTGTTAACCAAACTAAACAGTTTGCACAGCAAGTAGTTTTCGAATTCTCAAATTAATCTTTCTTGGAACGTGGGTGTTTATTGACGAGGTACTGACAGGCAGGGGCAATGTTAAAGACATATTACTTTGGTGATAAATTTCTCTTATTCGTTTGTACAGTTCGAAAGTTCTTTCCCATGGTTTAACCCTGTTTCTAAAAAAACAATTATACTCTCAAAAGTCTTCTTTATAGTAAGCGATTGAATGTATGCGTACGTTTTTTCACTGATGTTAAGCGAACGTGCATAAAAAGGCCTCATGCAAATTATCTCACGTAAAAGATTATTTCGAAAAATTCGACGTGAAAGTATTAAAATATGGATCTGAAAATGTATTTAATTTCGATAAACCTTACTTTTTATTAAAAGAACTCCTCAAAAAACATTTGTTGAAAAAGGCGTTTGTGACGTCACATGTATCGACTCGTTTTCCTCGTCATCTCTTATCGACTCTGCGTCCCGCCCTGGCTCAGCCTCCGCACATGCCGAAACGAAAAAAATCGCAAAGTACGCCTCATTAGAGAACACCTGACTCTTCGTCCCCCTGACTTTCGAGACGAGTGGGATAATCGGCCCAAAAGCCCTGGAGTTCCTTTCCGAGATTGGTTTGATAATCTCGAGGAAGAGTCACGAGAGTTGTGAGTCAAGCTAGCTTTTTCAGCTCATTTCGCTGGCGATATTGCGCGAAAACTGCATGTTTATTCGCTCGTCCTTTCAATCAAAAAATTAACTACTGTTTATTAGAAAAATAGTGACTATTGTTTTTAACCAATAAAATTTCTCAACGGTAACAAAATTGGGAAAAACTTGATCCGTTAATTATTGGAAAGTACACAAAACCTCTGTGCCTAAAAAATTTTGATGCCCAAGAGTTTAGATTATTTTAATCGTGATCTAAAAATGCATGGATAACTGGAAATTAAAAATAATTACAAACCCCTGTTTATCTAATAAATAAAAAAAGATATCAACCTAGTCAGTATGTTGTTTATATGTCATTTCCCTTATAATATTTTGGTCATAATTAATGAGAAACACAGAATTAAAGGAAAATAAACAATAAATTAATCAGACCATTGACAGAACAGATTGAATACGTTCACCCTTATCATTAGTTCTCACGTCATCCACCACGGACTTTCCCAACACATCGAATAGTCTCACCATAAATTATTCTCTTTATATTTTTTACTAAAAATATCCGCCTGACGAGAGAGTTGGCGGACTCTAAGAATGACCCCTCAGAACTACAAAGGCCTCACACTCCTTAATAACACGATCAACTCTATTCTCATAGTTATACTTTTTGACTGGTTTATTCCGATTTCGTTTGGAAGATTCCATGACACTTGAACTGTAGTACTCAGCATTGACATTGCCACCGATTCTCTTCTCTGGGTCCTTGTCTATTTTTTTTAAACTGTCTCTTTTCTTAGCTCCTTTCAATTTTGCTTCTATTCTTGCTGATATAATAATAATTCATCCAGACTAATTTCAGAAATTATGTTAATTAAATTAATGATTATTTAATCAACAAGAAAAGTCAAAAATTGATTTTTTTATTATCTAAAACTCCTTTTTTCCTATTTTTCAACAAATTCTAAAATGATCCGAAAACATACTTTAATCCTGCAATCAGTTTTATTGTACTGTTTGATATAATGATCATCGCCGTACAAATTATTTTTGTGCAATATAATCCTTGTCGTCTAATATACATATAATTATGATTACTTTATAGCTTTCCAATTGATCAATTGTATGAATGTAGTTTCCTATGTCCATAATTTTGTTATAAATTTGTTTGTTTTTGGTTTCAAGAGATTTTTTAAATTCACGATTTCGGATTGACTTCTCCCTATGTATAAGAATTATTATGAATCTACATCGTTTGTTGTTTCGAGCTTTGTACATTTGTTTTCCAATTATTTATATTTTTTATTAAAACTGATTTTGAAGAGGTTGTCGAATACGTCCGATTGTTGATTTCCGGTTTAACTAAATATAAATATTTATTGCTTGTAATTTTTACCTCTTTCTAAAGAATTTTGCAAAATAGCATTTTCTTTGTCAATTCTTTTTTGATCATAAAATGGATATGTGGCACGATTCATATTTCGATTGATTTCGTCAATTCCTCATATTTATCGACAACGAATGCGTTTCGAATGGCCAGTTTCTTGCGGTTATACATTAATAATTAACTTATTAAATTTATTCAATCGAAAAATAAATTTTGTATTAAGTATTATTGACAGTGACGTTTTCTGTGTCATTTAACCACATATTTTAAAGTTTATTTTGGGTCTGATAGACACCATAATGCTTTATCAGAATTTTATAAAGTTTTTTTCCGATGATAGATACTTCCAATACACAAATGTCATCGTTTGAGGAATAAGAGAAATCACAACAAGCATTTCGAAATAGTATTAGTTTGTCTCACACATAACAGGCATTTGGTGATTGAATTCATTTCAAAAATTTCCAAAATGAGGGTCGATCTCAAATCCATTTTCTGAAAATAGTCAACTCCATTATATTTCGTATACCAAAAATCGTTTAAAATAATAAGCAAAAAACACGTGGAAATGAGCAGTTGGGCTTTTTCACAGCCATCTAATTCCTCCAAACAAATTAAACTGACTTGATTGCCCCGATAAAAACCGAAGGGCATCAATCTCAGCCTGTGTCACTCCCCCAATAAAAAAACTAGAACCATCTTAGTATCCACCACATTGGACCGCCGAAAAGTCAAGGAAACACTCGAATCGCCTATGTCAAACCAGAACTAACAAACTTCGTTTAAGCCAAGTCTTCTTCTCCTGCGTCTGCGAGTACAACACTGTGGGTCCGGGAACAGCCTTTAGTAAGTCCAGACTCCGATTTCTGAAAATGGCAGGAGATAATCGGGAAATAAGTGGAGCGTAAATTGCCAAGACATAGGAAGGATCGGACGGATTTACATCATCAATCTCATTGGAAACACTTATTAATAGCAACTGCAGTAGAAACAGTTATATTTCCATACGCGCGACACTTGAAACAATTTTCTTGATAATTCTTGTCCATTCTTCCTTGTTGCATGCTAAAAGTCTTATTGCGTCCAGATCATCGTCCGCGTTTGGTTGATTTGAACTCAGCATCTAGCACCTCCAGTAGTGTAATGCGCGGGCGCCCCCGATATTTTTTTCCACTTGCAGCAAAATATTCTCAATAGCTAAATTTGCGGGTAAAGTCGGCACCATCCGTAAGACATGTCCGAACAGTCTCTATCGGGCCTCCATCACATCCCGAATCACAGGTCGCGCTGAAAATTTACGGTAAAGTGCTCCATTGTTGAGTCGTATCGGCCATTGTACTCCGCATAGTATACGCAGTTGCCTTCAGTAGAATGAGTTAAGGTTTTTGGTTTTTAAAACAGAATTCCCCAACAGGAGGAGTTGTATAGCAAGACAGGTTTCAGAAATGCATTGTAGAAATGCAAAAGAAGCGCAATTAGCCACCCAATCCGTTTTCAGTTGGACAATTTAATTGGTAAGATAGTATAAAATTCTACAATTTTTGCAATACCAGAGAGAACAAAGTCAATAGAAACTGGAGAGATATGAAATAAAAGTATTTTCTTTGAACATTTCATCAAATGACCCAGGATTCATCTAGGTGATATTAAATTCATAAAAAAGCAAATATATAAAACATAAAAATCTCTTCCCCCAAAATTCGAACCAAACATCCAAGCATAAATGCTGAGACGGGATATGGTATCAAGAAATGTAGAGAATTTCCGTCACTGAAGTAAATAAACTTTTATCGTCATATTGATTATATAAGAAAACATTAGAAACCAACAAAAAACATTAATCATAAGTGTAATTATCGAAAATATTAAATTAAATAAATATTGATCGAATCGCAATACGAAACGGCTTACAAAAGTAAAAACGTTAATCAAATTCAATAGCATAAGGTTATATAGGTAAATCAAAAATAAAAACATACAGGGAAAGGTTTCTTAATGTTAATTAAAACTGCCAACCCCTTTTGATGGACCATACGTTGATACAATATCTACAGATAAATCAGATTCCGCTATCATTTCTGGATGTAAAAATAAATTAACAAAAATCAGAGATATTTTCAAATTCAAGAATCTTAGAGATAGAAGTAAAAAAGTTGAATGTAATAATTTTCATCTTTCAGAATTCTGAAAGCTTTTCAACATTCAGGCTAAACGTGTAATACAGTCAACCCTCTCTATAATGAACAAAATGTCCACGTCAAAACATCATGTTCACTATTGTCTATAGTGAACAAAAGGAATCAAAATAACAATAAACAATATTGAAGTATAATTACAAAGATTATTTAGAGATTTTAATCATGTAATCGGTGATTTTTTGAGAATGATTAGTTTGATAATTTCTTAAAATTTTTTGTATTTCGTATACTTTTCCTCTTTGTTCATAATCATTCTCAAGAAACCATAATTCAAGCGCCTTCGCATATTCACTAGCTTCATATTCACTAGCCATATGTCATCCATGCTTTTTTATTTGATTTGTATTCCACTTGTAAATTATTAATTAAATTTCTTCTTCCTTTAAAGCAGCGTGGATTTTTGGCTTTTCCAATAACAAATGGGTCAAGTTTTTCTCCCATCATACTAACGCAAAACATAACAGTTACTCTTTCTTTTATCGGTTTATTAGACAGATTTTTGTCCGAGTCAACAGCTAATGTTCTGTTCGACAAAAGTTTAAAAAACAATCCAGTTTCGTCCAAATTAAAAATATTTTTTGAACAATATTGTTCTAATTTTCTATTGAGGCTTTCTGTAAAATTTTCAATCACAGAGGTTTCAACAAATTGATTTTCCCCACATAAAGCACGGGAAGCAATGCAATATCGATTTTTAAATTTCTCAAGCCATCCATTTGATGCTTGAAATCCTTGAATATTACAAACTTTCGCCATTTTAGAGATATGGACTTCAAAGATATTCATTGATTGTAAATCCAAATGATCGTTTTTTAACGAACCATTCAAATAAATCTCTGTCGAATGGTTGAGACTTGGGCAATTAAATTTTCTTCTTTTTTGGTCATCTTGAACATTAACAAAAATATTTAAATAAATGATATTATACATTTTTAAACGTGGTATTCATTTTATAATAAATATATTAATGAGAATTACTAATATTTGTTATTGTAGATTGCATTAATATGGCCTGTTCACTATAGAGAGGGTTCACTATAGAGAGGGTTGACTGTATTATGAAATTAGGATTATTCAAAGATTCAGTCGTCGCTAATAATTCAAGTGAAATTTTGAATGCTTCAGGAGTTTGTGAAATAGGGAATATATCGCCCGAAATAGAATATATCTGCGAATCAGCCAAAAAGCAATTTTTCATTAAACATGATGAAGAGTTGAGAAAGTTTTCGTTTTGCAAATTTATTTTTCTCAACGGGAAAAAAATCTCCAAACTCATTTTGATAACAAAAAATATTAATAATTTCGATTAAAAATAATTCATAAGCTTTATTTTTCGTATCTGAAGAAACATGTTCATAAACAGACAAGAAATGCCTACAATAGCAAATAAATTTCAAAACTTCATATATTATTTTTGATCTTTACAATTAAGAAATGATTCATTGAAAAAAGACGATAGAATATTTCGAGAATTTTCGAAATTAAACTCGGAAAAGACCACAGTGACAAGTTTTTTGATAAAGAAAAAACAAAGACCAGTTACGTTCATTTTGTAAATAGTAATAAGAAGATGAACAATATTTGGTATTTGATACAAAAAGCAAATATTTTAAAAGTAAGTGGAAAAATTTTTTTAAATTACAAATATATAATTGATTATTATCCATTTCCCCTCCTCCTGTCTCTGAAAGACTATGGATAACAAAATTTTTTTAAGTGAAGAAAAAAAAGAAGTTAACTAAATTAGATGAGTCGCCGAGCGGATGGATAACAAATTAATAATTAAATTAATTTCTGAATCCTCTTTAACACAATTCTACTTTTTAAACGCATATTAATAACTGAAGAGATAATAACATAAGCAAAATTTAGATTTTAATCCAAATTCAAACATGAAGTATGAGCGATCAGATGGCTTAAAAGCAAAGAAGATGCATTACGATAGGTGGATAAATTTGAACAAATCTGAAAAAATGGAATTAATTGAGAAAGAGCAGATTCGATTCTTTTAAATTTCATTTGATTGAAAGAAGACAGCATTCTAACAAAAAACAAGTAAAAAATATTATTATGTCGCGACCCACGCTGGCGACCATCCCACGCTGGCGACCATCAGTTTGACAGGTTATGACCTTCAGTTTGACAGGTGATTTAAACCGGAAAAAATTCATTTTAAGAAATGGTTAATCTTGTCCACCAATCGCTAACATTCCACCTCAATTTGAGGTTCACTGGTGACGGTTTTACCCGTGCCAGTTTACCAACTCGCTTCGGGGGGATCGGGATCCGCTCTTGTGCGGACCTGGCCCTACCCTGCTATCTCTCATCCATGTCGGCTTCCAGGAATTCCGTTTGCTCAGTTCTACTTCCCTCTCTCGAACTTAATGAGCTCTCGGAATTCTCATCTGCATGCCGTACGTGGTGCTCACTCGACCTTGATTTTCCCACGATCCCTTCAGTTCAAAGGGGCTGGGACGAAATTCTCTGCTTGAACACATTACGAAAACTTCGCTCCAAGTCGGACCAACTCCAGCTGGCCACCCTTAACTGCGCCTGTCAGCCGCACACGAGTGACTGGCTCAAAGCTCTCCCCACTCCTAGTACGGGGTTACTACTGGACGACGAATCCTTGCGGATTGGGATCAGCTTACGATTGGGTTTGGACATCTGCCAGCCCCACCCTTGCCGGTGCGGGTCCTCAATTTCGTCAAACGGCTTGCACGCCTTGTCGTGTAAGAAGAGTGCCGGGAGAATTCCCCGTCACACTCATCTGAATGACGTTGTGAGGAGGGCTCTAGAGCAGTGTTCCCTCTAAGCTGCGCGCGTGCGCGGCCGCGCAGCAGTTTGCACCTTGCTGCGCAGCGAAATTTTTTTCTGCGCAGTAGAAAGTATAATATTAAAAATTGCTATTTTTTTTAATTTTTTATATGAATTTATATATTCTTATTTTCATTTCAAAACGAAAACGTGTCTATAATATTGATATGAGACTTAAAAAAAAATATTGAAATATTACTCAGGACTGTTTATACTGTTTTCAGTCGATCAAGTATAAAAAAAGCTGCATTTCAGGACCTGGCTAATGTTGTTGTTGAAGATGTCGTTTCATTTAAGCCACTAAATGAAGTGAGATGGATGTCTCGGCATTTTGCTGTTAAAGCTTTGATAAAAAACTACACAATTTTAATTGAATGTTTCAAGAAACAGGTTGAAGATGATAATGATCCGATTGCAAAATATTGCTTAAAACAACTTCAAAATCCTCTTATTCATGTTGCTTTAACTGTCTTAAATGAAATTTTGGCTGAATTAGCAGATTTGTGCACAGTTTTACAAAGAAGCTGTATATCGACCATAGAAGCTGTACAGTTTGCCAGAGCAAAAATTTCGAAGCTGAAATCTCAATATTTGGATGGAAATGAAATTTACTGGAGTGACAGTGTGAAGATGTTGTTATCAACAACTGGTTATGGAGATACAAATACATTTATGGATCTATTTAACAAGTGGAAATACAGTGGATCTTGATCGAGTATACAAATTTTGGATACAAAATAAAAACAGAAGAGAATATCCAATTGACTAGACCTATTTTTTTAACCATTGGTTTTTTAATTGTAAAATTTTCCCCCCCCAAAAAAATTTTTTGCACATGTCACTTTATAACGCTGCACAATGCAATGTGCCCAGCGCGCATAGCTACCACTCGCTTAGAGGGAACACTGCTCTAGAGTCGGCTGGTTTCCCTTCCACCCTAGAGCCAGTCGGCCTTTCCCGGAGCGACGGCAAGCGTCCCGACGGGATGACGACCTTTCCTTTTAGGGAAGGCAAGTCCCTGGTTTGGGATGCCACGTGTGTCGACTCTTTTTCGGCGACAATGCTTCCCAGGACTGTCGCAAACCCGGGTTCCGCCAGTGCGCTGGCTGAAGAGACAAAGATGACGAAATACCGGTGTATTTCGGACGCTTTTGAGTTTGCCCCCCTCGCCTTCGAAACCTCTGGAATCGTCGGAAAGGCTGCGACTCAACTCCTCACCGCCATTGGCAGAAAAATCTCCACAAAAACAAACGACCGGAGGGAGACGAGCTGGCTGTTCCAGCGAATCTCGGTTGCTGTGCTCCGCGGAAACTGCCACTCAATACGCAGCGCGGCATCGTTGAGCTGACCCTCAGGCTCTCGACAATTCCCTTAGCCACCCAATTGCTTACTTTTCTTATTAATTTTATACAAAAACAAATAAACATGATTGACAACCAGAAATGGTTTAGCGTCATTTTAGAAAAAAAATTATGGTTTCTCTCAAAAGATGTTAGCATGAAAAAGCGACTCAATTTAGGCTTCAGAAAAAGTGCAGTGAATTTTATTTCACTGTAAAACGTCCAATCATCGAACAAATTATAAAAGACTGAGAAATTTGTAAATTTTCCCTACCATTTATTTGAAATTCTCCAAAAAAATGAACACAACAAAGTAAATAACTACAAGTTAATTAATAAAAGCTTCATGGGCGGGAAGCCGACGCGATCGAGAAAGAGTTAGAGCGTACTATCGCAAGGGATATCCGCTCGAAAAACCATCTCGATTCGCGGGCGTCGCCTGTGATAGCAGACATGCGGGACCCGATCTCCTGAACGAAGCTGATTGCCTTACTGCCCAAGGAACCGGAAGTCTCAACCGCGAATGGAAGGAATTGGAACTCCTCCGTAAGTGAGGAGTACTTCCGCATCTTTTTGCATTCCGCGGTTGTGACAATGGATCCAGGAGCGAATGCGGACATCAGCAGGTTGAAAGTATTTAAAAAAAATATACCTAGTTGTCGGATTCTAATTACCATGTAACTGCAGGAAAACCCAATGAAAGATTCCAGGCAGATCTTATTGATGTTAGAAGATATAAAGAGTTTAACGATGGATCTAATTGGATACTGAAAATTATTGACATCTACAGCAAATTTGTTGTCTGCAAATCTTTAAAAAATAAAACTGCTTCTGGTAAGACTTGAAATTTAATTGAAGAAGTGGTGAATAAATTCCACAAATTGTTTTATTTAAATTGGATATTGTCAGAATTCAAAAACCAACTTATGGCTCAACTATGCGAGGAATAAATTTGAAATAAATTAGGGTGTAATTGAGCGCTTTAACTAAATAGTAACTTTTTCGACACACCACTCGGCGATCAATGAGACCCCCTTCAAAAGTTTAGGGGTATTTCTGGAATTAACACTGTGATTCATGAAATACCAGGTTATAATCTTATTTATAATTTAGATGAAAATAACGAGGCATCGTTTGTCGAAGATGAACTTAATGGTAAATTTACGATGTATTTATTTTTAGAAACGAATAATAAAAGATTGTGGGACGAATCCGTCATTGAAGCTACACAGATTTGAATCCCCATATGAAGAAAAGGGAAAAGTAAAAAATATAATGTCTAGATACAGATTAATGGTTAGTTGTCTTTCCTAACAAACATTTAGTTCGAATTACGAAATAGGTACTATGAATAGAGATAAAAAAATGTTAAGTTTTTTAATTTTTTAGCAATTATCTTTAGTCAGTAATTAGTGTCAAACTATGTAGGTCGCCCTGTCAATCTTGTCAACAATGAAGGTCGCTCTGGTCGCCAGCGTGGGATGGTCGCCAGCGTGGGTCGCGACATATTAGATGATCCATCCTTGAAATTCAATAAAATTTCAAACCAAGCTTACTACGTTAAGATGCGGCTTTGCATAATAAACCAAAAAACGATAATCTCTTGCAAGTCTAGTGACGACAGCATTCCTCGAAAGTAGGCATTCACTTTTCTATTGAGTTAAAAAATGAAAATATTAATTTGATTTCGTCCATGACTTTTTTCCTTCAATAAATTGATTTTACATATAAAGCGCTAAATATATCACAGTATAAATGACAAAACGGCAAATTACTAACATTCTGTACGTTGTGGACGATTTTGAAAGGCATAATCGCCTCGTCAAGTTTTATCTTGATTGATTACTTTTAGACCCATGAAAAACTATGTGAATACTTTATTAAAGAATTTAAGCTAATATTACTTATTAATAGGGCAACCAAAAGTCAATGATGTCAACTTTTGGTCAACTTGGTCAATTTTTCCATTTTTAGGTCAACTTTGTCAATTTTTGTATTTTTTGTCAATTTGTAATTTTCTGGCATTTTGAACAAGACAAAAGCAAGTTAGTGTCTCCATAAGAACCGTTGATACGTGACTCTCAATCAAGTCGGGTCCCTTTCGTTGTGAAGGCTTTGGCTCGAAAGGGTCACTTAAGCTGGAGGAGAATTCCTGGAATGCCTATCCTTACTTCGAAATGAAGCCCATAGTGTCGAGAGCTGCTTTAGTTTTGCCATCGTAATTGGCCTTAATGAAATCTCCGATTGGTCAGTGATCGAGTATCCAGCAAGACGCTGCTGCCATTGCTGGTGTGAAAGCCCCAAGCAGAGTTTTTGTAAGGTACGTAGAGGGTTTTGAAAAGAATTGATTTCGTCGGGAACATTGTCCAAAAAGAGTAACGCCTAAAAAGGCAAGGCTTCCTGGTTGTGAGGTCGCCATCCCAACCTTTTTACCAATATTGGTAGTTAAAAACGAGAGTTTTTCTGGAGTTATTGTTTCACGCAGAAGATAGTGGAATTATTGGTTATCTGAGAGATTTTGGTCGAATTGTCATTATCTGATTTGTTACTATGAAAAATTTATTAAAGTGTTTTTGTTAGTATTTCGAAGCATTGGTTACTTTTCTATCTACAGAAAGAATAACCCTTCCCAATACGACAACTATCACCGCACAAAGATAACTTTGCAAGAGAAAACACGGAACTTAATTATTCTAGTAATCGTGAATTTTTTGAGTTCACAAACTTTTCAATCGAGAAGGCCATTAATTTTTTGAAAATACTCGATCTGAAAGAAGATACCTGCAAAATAAAAGAATGTATTGAGAAAAGAATGAATAAGAATGAAACTATGAAAATTGTTAACGGAGAAGAAAATTTTTCCCCTATGGAAAAGTTGCGACTACTTCAATGTCAGGCAACTACATGTTCTGTGGAGCGTTCATTTTCAATTTTCCATAAAATTTTGGGAAAAGATCGGAATTTTAAACCGGAGAACCTTAAATTTTATATGATTCTTTATAACTCCTGATTTAAAAAAAATTCCTGGCTCTTTTTAGGTCAACTTTTTGGTCAACTTTCGTTTTTTTGGGTCAATTTAGTTGACTTTTAGAGTTCAATTTTTTGATTTTTTAGGTTAAATTTGTGGTTGCCCTACTCATTAAATTAGTTTTTAATGAAAGAACTAATGGATCTTTTCCCCAAAACTATATTAATTTTCTCACTACTATTTCTGGAAGCATATGAAATAAAGCGACAAATGACAATTTGAACAAATACTTTGAAAGCTTGAAAATGAGATCTGATTCAAAGGTTGATAGCTCGATGAGTCAATTCTGATCCTCTTGGTGACTGGTCCTCTGTTGGATTGGATATTTTTATTAGTTTTAATATTGTTCAAAGTGAAAATATTATTCTTTTTAGATGCATTTTAACTTGAATCGTGTATTTCTTGATGCCCCTTGGAGTGATATCATACGTCCTTATCAGCAAAGCAGTCGAGAGATATGAAAGAAGTCCTAAAAAAGCACACCTTCAAAAAGAATTCAATCTGGTTGCCATTTACAGTTGTCGTGCTGGGGGAACAGTTGTTTACTTGACCTGTTCATTATTGGTCACAGAAAACGTAAATGTTCAATACGGCTTAAACAATTAGACTCCATCAATTCAAACATGCTCGTTTAAAGAATAAGACTGTGTGATTAATATCAAATAAATTAATCCGATTAATAAGGCAGAACAATAATAACAGCCTATCTAAAACAAAAATCAAATCCTCGTTGCCAGTTTAAATTACTATAGCTCAAGTAGGGAAAAGAATTTTTTTATCTCCTGAGTTACTCTTTATAAAAATAACATTTTTAATTTTGTCGTGATGAAAGTTCAAATATATTTTGTTCATAATCTTTTTAGCAGCAGACAATGTAGTCAGTTTGGTTATAAATAGGCGCGTACTTTCCATTTTTGTCAGATATCCTTTCCGGTCGGACAGAATTTTCTCAGACATGGTGCAAAAGACAAAGTTTTAGTGACAAAAACGCATCTCACTGTTCGTTTTGAGATAACAACACTTTTCCCGCCAAACTTTGAAACCCCCCAAAATGACTCTTTCTTGACCAATTTTTTGTCAATCTGTTGTAATAAAAAACGTCATGAGAAATTGATTACAATATTGTTTTGTCCAACCATCACTACATTCTAAAATCTAAAATGCCTTTATTAAACCCGTCTTATTATACAATTCATGGTGTATTTCTGATACCGAATTAAAAAATCTTGATTCGTTTCACAGAAAAAAGCTTTTTGTCTTGAATGATAGAAAAAAGCTTTTTGTCCTAAGAAAATAAACAATTCATCGCTCTAAAAGCTCAGTATCTCCGAGTCAATCAGCTGAGAGCTGAACTTCACCCACTTATAAACTAAAGGAAATAGCAGAATTATTAAAAAACAAAACATAAAATTTATATATCGAAAATTAGTTGATTCGACTCGCGTTCATATTCCCAACCCAATTAACTTGCAAACACAAATGTCTAAACTTTCAGTAGAAGGTCCCCATATACAAACCTACAAACCCTACAAACACAGTCAACTCACAGAAGGCACTCCAATCCAAAGAGATCTTGTCCATGTTTTCACCAACGAGAGTATCACAATTTCTAAATGAGAATCACCAACTCAGTCTATGCCTAAAATAAACGCGAACTACGACATCACAGTGATGAACCGCCTCACAGCCACAGTCCTCCCTTCCTTGTAGTGAGGGTACAGATTGAGACACCACAGAAACTAGCCCGTCACGTCTGCAATAAATCCAACGACTGCCCAGACAGGTGCAGAGTCTGGAGAGGACGAATCTGTAAGTGAAATCTTTACTTAACAAGCCTGTAAATTAGCTCAAATGATAAATCTGATGATTGTGATGATAAAAATGATAAATGTGGAGTTGTTGATGATTTGTGTTTTGTTGAATAAAGTCAGTTTCCGTCAATTACCACACAAGTGCAGGAAGGAAACTGAAAAATAGGAGAAATATGAGCGTTAAGGACGGAGGTCGGCAAATTCACTATTCGGATTATGTCCAAAAGTTACCTGATGTAGGGGATTCCCGGCTGAGTCATGTTTGTGTGGTATTTGCATATTAGAAGTGTCCCGAATATCCCCCGTGATTCCCATATTAAATATGTCACCACAAGAGCGCAAAAACTTTGTTCACAAATATAAGTGGACCAAATATTCTTAAAATTCTGTATACGATTTTTTAGTTCATAAAAAGAATCTGGAAGAGAATTCCAAGTTTTGAAAATCACATCTTCAATTTTTTAGTATAAAATCAATATCATTCTTAATTTTACAGAATAGTTTTCATGTTCCAAGTTCTTCTGAAAAGCGAATAAACTTTGATGTCTATAATTCCTTACATGTAAAGTCCAATTTCGAACTCAAGTGTGTTAATTTCATGTGTGTTGCCAATATTTAAAAGCGGAATTCTCAATCTGATTATTCGTTGCAAGTTCTTCTACAGTTTTTTTTCGCGAATCACTAGTTGGATATCCCTTTTTGGTATTAAGATAAATCTGATTTATCACATGAAAACATCAACAACCCGTACACTATGACATACGATACATCTAACAAATCACATGAAACTCATTTTTTGCATGATAACAAAATATATTTTGAGTCAATAAAGCTATTTTTGATATTTTTAAATTAATGCCTTTTCGTTCAGCATTAAAACACCCTATGAATTAAAGAACATAATGAACTATGTCAAACATAATGAGTATCCTAAAACGTACGTTACGCCGAAAGTGTCAGAATTTAAAACTTATAAATGAAGAATTAATTCTTACACTTAATGGAAACTTTCGTACTGTTGTCTGTTCCTTTCAAGAATCCAAAATTAATTCAATTTTAACCAAAGAACATTATATTGGACATCCTGGACTTTCAAAGATGTGCCATTTAATTTCCCAAAAATAAATTGGTATAAATCAAAAAGTTATTCGCCATTTTATATCAACTTGTGATTCTCGCAACCATTTCAACAGTCTAAAGCAGGGGTGCGCAAGTGCGGCCGTGAGTCGATGAATGTGCGGCCTTGGTTTTTAAATGTGGCAAATGCAAGAGTTGAAGCATCCTTTAGAGTTGCTCATATCCTTGGATCTGCTGGAAAACTTTTTTCAGACGGCGAACTTGTGAAAAGATGTATCATGGAATCAGTTAAATGCATTGATCCCGACAAGGAGCATAACTTTGAAGCAATTCCACTCTCACGTGACACAATTCAGCGCCGACAGTTTCATATTGCCAAGCATCTTAATCTATCACTCCTACAAAAATTAAATTCTCAAACTACGTTATTTTCACTTGCCATTGATGAGTCAAATGATATATGTGATTCTGCTCAGCAGATCATATTTATTCGTACTCTATCCTTCGAGTTTGAAATACATGAGGATTTTCTATCCATGAAGTCACTACCTGGAAATGTACGGGGTCAAGATATATTTGAAATAGTTAAACAATGTTGTTTGGAATTCAAATTGGACATGACATGTCTAAGAGGAATATGCACAGATGGCGCACCAGCAATGTTGGGTAGAAAACAAGGATTTGTTGCACGCCTAACTGAATATGTCTCAGAAGAGTATAACAATAAATCAGTTATTGGTGTACATTGTATTATTCACCAACAAGCACTTTGGTCACAAATGAAAAAATTTGAAGATACACTTAATGAAGTAAAACAAATTATTATATATATCCGAAACAATGCATTGAGACATAGACAGTTTCGTACAATTCTTTCCAGTAGTGAAATATCTGCTGAAGACATTTTATACCATGCACAAGTTCGATGGCTATCACAAGGTGAAACAGCATGTCGTGTACTTGATTTACGAAAAGAAATATCAAACTTTTACTCATCAAAGTAAAAAGAGTGTCCTTTGGATTAAAAAATTTCTTAATTGACTTAGCATTTCTGGTGATGTACTCACATATATCAATAATTTGAATATATCTTTGCAAGGTAAAGACCAAACAATTGTCGAATGTATAAAAAAAATTAACGATTTTATGGATACATGCCGCCTACTGAAGATTCACATAGAAAAAAATGAATTACTTCATTTTCAAAAAGTCAAAAATCTCATTGATGACAAAATAATTAATTATGACGATCTTACACCAAATGGGATAATATATATTGTTCGCATGTAATTGAAGATATCCGCTCACACGCCGACCAGTTTCAGTTGGCAAGCATTAATTGTGCCTGTCAACCACATTCGGACGATTGGCTAAATGCGTTACCGATCTCGTCAGCTGGCTTGTTCCTGGACAACGAATCAGTTGGCATTGGAATTTGTCTACGGCTTTGCATGAAGATTTGCCAGCCACAAAATTGTAGATGTGGAAGACTCATCGACAGGAGTGATTTACACCCTCTCTCTTGTCGCCTCAGTAAATGATGTTGTGAAGCGCCCGCTTAACGCCGCTGGATTCCCCTCAATATTAGAACCGGTAGGACTGTATCGTGGGGACGGAAAACGCCCTGATGGGTCGACTTTATTCCCGTTCAATAAGGGACTGGCACTCGTGTGGGACGTAACCTTTGTTACTCGTTTTCCTCTTAATCGCATATAGACTCTGCCTCTCGGCCTGGATCTCCCTCCTCTCTTGGTGAAAGAATAGAATAGTGTTTATTGAAAGAAAAACAAGAAAGAAATCATCAACGCGTGTTTTCACGCTAGTTTTTCTTGTGTTGCACTATGAAATTTTGTATTTATAAAAATTAAATTTGTACACAGTATTCTTATTATTATGAACTTATTTACTCTTGGTGAAACAAAGAAAATCGCGAAGTATGCTTCCTTGACCGACAGTTGTTGCTTCGTCCACCTGACTTTCGAAACCAGTGGGGTAATTGGCCAAACTCCTCTCAGAGATTGGTTTGAGGAGAGGTCACTTCCAAATAAGTTTTAGAAGAAAAAATATGCTCGATCGGGTCAGGAGCTTCGACAGCGGCGATTAAATAAGCTGGACTTCGAATATTTGTTTTTGTAAATAAATAGAGATTTGATAAAGTCTTTTCATTTATTTCGATATACAAATTGTTAAAAAATTTTGATTAATTGAAATATAAAAAGATAGACTCATTTCTCGTTTCATGGAGTATATTTTCATAAAAATAGGTAAAAAATAAGATAATATATAACATCCAAAAAGATTTGAATGATCAAGATCAGCGGTTCTCAAATGCGGCCCCCGGGGCCGCATGTGGCCCCCAGGATTTTTTTTGCGGCCCCTCTAGAGCAACTAACTTTTTTAATTTTTTAATAATGTTTAAATTTAATTATTCATTCTTAAGGTTAAACATGTCCATAATTAATGATTTCATTAATCAATTTGAAGCACGTTTTGGGGTACATTTATATAAATTTAATTTTTAGAATTTTAAAGAATTCCTTCCTTTAATGAAAATATTCGCAACTCCATTCAGCGTGGAAATTAAGGATGCGCCTGCAAAGTTTCAACTAGAACTCATTAATTTACAACATGATATAGAACTGGCGGCATTGTTCAAAAATGCGTCCATTATTAATTTTTACGAATTAATTCCTCAAGACAAATTCCAAAATATAACACACAATGCATATATGAATATATCAATGTTTGGATCTACATATTTATGCGAATCAATATTTAGTAAAATGATTCGAATAAAAAATAAATATCGTAACAAACTCACGGATAATAACTTGAGTCAGCTTTTACGAACTTCTTCGACTTTACTTATTCCGGATTTCAAAAACTTAATAAACAAATAATACTTTCTTTTTAGTTGCAACGCCTTTTGTAGAATTTTTAGCTTGTATTTCTTCATAAAGGAAATGGAAATTAAAAAAAGAAAAAAAAGAGTCCAAAAACTCATTACTCATCAGCAGTGGCTGCATTTCGGATTGCAAGCGAGTTACCGGCTTGGAAAATATAAAAAATATCTTAATAATAAAATGGTATGGTGTGTGTCTGTCTGTCTGTCTGTGTGTCTGTCTGTCTGTCTGTCTGTGCACACCCACATTCAAATTGTTACAAACCAGATCAAATTGTCAAAACCTTCCCTTTTGTAGTTATTCGATAATGAGGCACAATAAAAGGTTGATATCCTCTAAGAACCTTCCTGTCAAAAAATTTTAATAAGAAAGAATATCCTCGATGATGAGGTCCCCCAAAACCTTCAAGTCAATTTTCTGCGTTTTTGTTAAAATGAACAACAAGAAAGTCCTCGACTCACATGATGTGGTCCCCCAAAACCTTCAAGCCAAAAAATTAAAAAAAATTATTTTCTGCGTTTTTGTTAAAATGAACAACAAGAAAGTCCTCGACTCACATGATGTGGTCCCCCAAAACCTTCAAGCCAAAAAATTAAAAAAAATTATTTTCTGCGTTTTTGTTAAAATGAACAACAAGAAAGTCCTCGACTCACATGATGTGGTCCCCCAAAACCTTCAAGTCAATTTTCTGCGTTTTTGTTAAAATGAACAACAAGAAAGTCCTCGACTCACATGATGTGGTCCCCCAAAACCTTCAAGCCAAAAAATTAAAAAAAATTATTTTCTGCGTTTTTGTTAAAATGAACAACAAGAAAGTCCTCGACTCACATGATGTGGTCCCCCAAAACCTTCAAGCCAAAAAATTAAAAAAAATTATTTCTGCGTTTTTGTTAAAATGAACAACAAGAAAGTCCTCGACTCACATGATGTGGTCCCCCAAAACCTTCAAGCCAAAAAATTAAAAAAAATTATTTTCTGCGTTTTTGTTAAAATGAACAACAAGAAAGTCCTCGACTCACATGATGTGGTCCCCCAAAACCTTCAAGCCAAAAAATTAAAAAAAATTATTTTCTGCGTTTTTGTTAAAATGAACAACAAGAAAGTCCTCGACTCACATGATGTGGTCCCCAAAACCTTCAAGCTAAAAAATTAAAAAAATTATTTTCTGCGTTTTGTTAAAATGACATGACATAATTCTTTTTTGTTAAATTTTCGTTAAAAAATAAAATAAAAGCTCTAATTGTTATCGACCATGAATAGACTGTGCAATTATCAGATTTTGAAAACCACTAAAAAGGAAAAAGCAAAAATTATTAGAGATTTACATAATTGATTCTTTTTAACTGCCGAAACTGACAAATTCGATTA
Organism: Octopus sinensis; assembly: GCF_006345805.1. Lineage (NCBI taxonomy): Eukaryota > Metazoa > Mollusca > Cephalopoda > Octopoda > Octopodidae > Octopus > Octopus sinensis. The sequence continues at coordinate 223,115 of NW_021835992.1, read as the reverse complement.
TGCTACTGTTTAGATTTCTTAAAAGATAGAGGCAAATAAAATTTAAATTAGTCATGTAAATTTCAATTTGACTATATTTAAATCTCCTTGATTTAACAGGCTTTAATTTTTTTCCTTATAATACTACAAAGATGAAGCTGATTATCATTTTCTTTACCGAAACAGACAAGTTCGATTATGCTAAAGTTTCAATTCCTTTAAACATAGAGGCAATTAAGTATAATGGCTTTGATTGGATAATACACTTTACATAAATTTCACTAAATAAATTTACGTAGAAAATTTAATATAAATTACTGATTCGCGTTTACAAAATCATAAGAATGTCCTATAAAGAGAGATCTGAGAATGTTAACAAACAAGAGAATATGAACCATATAACAAAAAAAGAGAAACGAGGGAAGATGTGCTTAAATGGTGAGGGAACTTAGACAACAGCTGAACAAGGTCAGGACTGCTGTTAGACTCAACTACGGGTAATGGAATTATGCATTCTAGGTTAATTGTTTGGGATGAATGTACGATGGCTCATAAAGGCGCATTCAAGCAGTTGACCGAACATATAGAGATATCAAGAATTGTAGCGACCATTTGTTTGGGGGAGCATTAGTTGTATTGGCAGGTGATTTTAGACAGACGCTGCCAATTATTCAAAGAGGGACGCCTGCGGATGAATTGAATGCCTGCCTCAAATCGTCATATTTGTGGACACACGTGAAAAAGGTAAGCTTAGATGTAAATGTACATGCACATTTACAAGGCGTTAATAGCATATTCCCACAAATCCTTCTAGATATTGGAAATGGGGCAATCACTTCAGAAATGCACGACCAGAAAATTAGGCTACCGGAAGAATTATGTATTTTCGTAGAAACAGCAGAAGAATTATTGAATGCCGTCTATTCCGAACTATCTGAACACTACGTGAATTTCGACTGGCTGCGTGAACGAGCTATATTAGCTCCACTTAATGATGAGGTACTTAATATAAATTTAGATTTATTAATGAAAATCCCTGGCAGAGAAAGAATATATAAATCGGTCGACGTTATTATGGACCATGAAAGGGCCTGCGATAGATTTAAGAGACTACAATTTCCGCTGAAGATAAGTTTTGCTATGACAATAAACAAGGCCCAGGGACAGTCTTTAAAGGTAGTAGGCTTATTTTTAGAGAACGAGTGCTTTTCACATGGCCAGCTGTATGTGGGGTGCTCAAGGGTAGGTAGAAGAGAAATTTATTTATATTTGCCAAGGATGGACGGACTGCAAACATCGTTTATCCACAGGCCTTAGAATAAGGTTATATCAAAGCAGGTCGCATTTATATATCTACATAAATTTATAGTTATTTAAGGAAACTGCGAGCGTAGCGAGCAGGGCCTCCGCAGGAGCTAGCTCGCAGTGAGCGAAGCGAACTGCTGAGCTAGTATATAATATTTTTGTGCGGCCCGCGAAGCTAATCTTAATTATCGATTTGGCCCTTGAGCTAAAAAGGTTGAGAACCCCTGATCAAGATAAATAAAAGATTAAAATATTGTCAAAATAAAACCAATTCATTTACAGAATACCGAATATTATAAGAAATTCTGTAAGTCGACAATATATTTAATCACTTTAATCACTTTTAATATAAGTATAAACCATTAATATTAATATAAGAGAATACAGTACCGCTCAAATGTTTCGGACCACCCTATTTTTCTCAATTTCCAAGTCAATCCTAAATTATTTTTATACGGTTCTTTAGAGAAACTTATTAGATAAGCTTAAATACATTTATTCTATTCTAAAATTTTCTTTAAATATTTTTGTTTGGCGCCAATTGAATATAATTGATTTTTGACTCGATCATATGTTCCGGACCAGTTGCAATCATATGTTTCGAACCAGTTAAATCTCTTTAAATTTAAATAATTTTTGATTCAATTAAAAACAAAAGACTAATAAATAACAAATGCCGCGTGTTTCACTGGTTGATCGGGTCGCTATCATCACTTTTTTTAAAGATGGAGCTTCACAAAGAGAAATTGCCGAAAAATTAAAAATATCCAAAACTGCTGTTCAAAGAACAATTTCCAGATATTCATCCGTTGGACTATATTCCGACAGACCCAAATCTGGTCGACCGAGATTGTTATCCCCAAGATCTGAACGCAAATTAGTGAGAATTTCGAAAGCAGACCCCACAAAAACGGCAAATCAAATTAAATTTGATATGAAATTAAATTCTATTGTAAGCACAAATACAATTAAAAGATGCCTACAAAGAAATAATTTGAATGGGCGAAAGCAATGCCCAAAACCAAGTCTTTCCATATGCCATAAAAAGGCTAGAAAAAATTGGTGCATTGAGAAATTAACTTGGAGCCAAAATGATTGGGGTAAAATTATTTTTAGTGATGAATGCAAAATAAATTTGCATTCAAACACAAAAAATTATGTTAGAAGGCCACCAAACTCTAGATTTGACTCAAAATATTGTTTAAAAACACGAAAATTTTCTCCTAGCATTATGGTCTGGGGAGCTATTGCTGCAAATGGATGGAGAAACATTGTCTTATGCATTAAAAATGTTGATTCCGCAGAGTATCAGAGAATTATAAATGTTGGACTCGAAAATTTTTATGATGAGACCATGTATCTCCAGCAAGACGGCGCTCCTTCCCATCGGTCCATGTCGACAATGAATTTTTTTCAAAGGAAACAAATAAAAATCTTAGAAACTTGGCCGAGCCAGTCACCCGAACTGAATATTATTGAAAATATGTGGTCGGTACTAAAACAAAAACTTTATGATCTGGAACCAAAAGATCTTCCAGAGCTCTGGAATTTGACCAAAAAAATTTGGTACGAGATTGATAATTCGTACATTGAAAAATTATACAATTCACTTCCAGAGCGAATAAATGCTGTTATAACGAACAACGGAGGAAATATTAATTATTAACTTTTTATAAGTTTAATAAATTTCGGTTTTTTTAAACTGGTCCGGAACATATGATCGAGTATAAAATCGATAATTTTAAAATTGCGCCAAACATGAATATCTGTCCAAGTTTTTAAAATAGAATAAATGTGTTTAAGCTTATCTAATAAGTTTCTCTAAAGAACGGTATAAAAATAATTTAGGATTGACTTGGAAATTGAGAAAAATAGGGTGGTCCGAAACATTTGAGCGGTACTGTAAAATTAAATTAGCTAAACTGCACAACCACGCAACAATGGACGAGTAGTAACGTGGTTAGTTTATTACATTAGGTTTTCCAAATACAATTAACTATAGTAAAATATATTTTGTTTAATATAAGAAAAATTTTTTTGACTATTTGGACACTGATTGTGGTAAATGTTAAAAATGATTACAAGACACAATAAAGTCGAACTCATTTTTATTTTAGCCAAAGCCGAAGAGAATTTCTGTCAAAGACAAGTTAGACATTCCCAATGCTTTAAAAAGTAAAAATATGTCTCAAAGGGACATATTAAAAAAATTCAAGACAAGCAAAGGGACGATTTCTCGAATCAATCGAGACATATATAATTTGATGAATGTAAAGCCCTTCAAAGAGTCCCGATAATAGTGATAACAGTTGTTTTTACTTTATTTCAAAAGTAATAATAAATATGCCTAATTTTCTATAGATTAAGAAATTATAATTTAGTAGTTTTCGGATCATTATTAAAATCTATTGTTAAAAAGGACCTCAAATTTCAAATTTAAACGTTCTAGTGGATGACTTGACAGTTTTAACAAATGGCATCAACTTTTTTCGAACAATTTCTGGTGAAAAAAAGTCTCGCGACACATCGATGTTGAAAAACTTTTTAAAACTTTTCAATTGTGAAAAAATCCACTGTATATTTTTCATAGAATTAACTGATACTTGTGTTGTCAAAAAATAAAGAAAGATTTGTTTTTCTTCAATGTACAAATTCAATTGGTGAGAAATGAAACTTTTGGTCATTGGAAAATACAAGTCTCCTCGTTGTTTGATAAATTTTAATATTGAACAGCATTATATACGTCTTGGATGACAAGTCATGTTTTTAATGCATGGTTTTATGTTAAAATGCACAAATGAAAGATGATAAAAGAAATATTTTATTAATTTTTAATAATGCAGGATGGCAAAAGGGAGATGATTATTCTAATATGAATTTTTATATCTGCCTTAAAATACTACAGTGCAACCCCTTATTGGGGCGACCCCGGACGTGGGGCACCCTCGGATTTTGGGGCACCCTCGGGTTTTGGGGCAATTTGAATTTCTATTAGGAGTTTTTCTGTTTATTCTTTATAAGATAAACCCCGTTATGGGGCATTTAATATTTTATATATTTTTTAGTTATAATTTTTGCATTTTATTTTATAATAATTAATAATAACGTGTTTCTGTTGTTTTGATGGATGTAATTTTGATGGATGTGAAGGTTCTGAGGGCTTCAGAGAACCCGATAATTCATTTCCCGACAAGGTCGTTTTGGATCGATTAATTTGACAATGGATCGATTAATTCAAAAGTACCAATTCGGAGCGAAAATAACGGATCATTTCCCGACAAGTAAAGACTAAAATTGTTAAATGAAATTAAGAATAAACATCTTTTGGTTTTAAATTAACAAAACGTTAGTTTTTTTCGTTAATATTAGAAAACCCCTCTATCTGGGGGAACCCCTGTTTTTGGGGCACTAGGTGCCCCAAAAAGAGGTTAGACTGTAGTTCGTTTTTTAGCCGCTTGATCTTAGGAATAATTTTCTCATTCAAAACTTGTTATTGACATGAATTGGTCAAATTTATATGCTTTTTTGAAGGCGGAGAATTAATATTAAATGTTATTCGCAGTAGATGAAATAATCTTTTAATGTCTATCAAATATAAATATGAGAAATGTTTTGTTAGGAATTGAAGATGCTTTGATGAATGTTAATATAAAAACGATCAATAATTGCTGGAATAATCTTCAAGAAAATGTAATAAATTAAGTGTAGAAGAAATCGAAGAAATTGTCAAGGAAGTAATACAGTAAACATCGGTTAATTGCATATCGGTTAATTGCATAAATCGGTTAATGGCATAAATTCATGTTTAAAACCATAACTTATATGGTTTCCATTGAAAAAATATCGGCTAATTGCATATCGGTTAATTGCATAAATCGGTTAATTGCATACTCTCATTGGGAACATTTACTATTTTTTCTTATAAAAATTTTCGCATAATTGCATAATTATAATTTGTAATTTTAAAATTTAATTATTATTACACGTCGTTACGTCGTGATCTTACACTTTCTCAAAAATTGGAAATAATCAATTTGTTTATTCAAGGAGGTCAAACTCAACCAGCTCTATCTGCAAGATTCAACTGTTCTCAGTCTCAAGTCTCACGGATTTTGAAGAATAGAGAAGAAATTATGCTATTAACTGAATCTAATTGCACCAATTTGAGTCGAAAAAGACGACGCGATGGGAAAGAAAAGAACGTAGAAACTGCATTGTCCGTTTGGTTTGCTCAAACCAGGACCAAAAATGTACCAATAAATGGTAACATACTAACCCACAAAGCTACTAGCTTTGCTAAAACAATGAAAATGGATGACTTTATTCCTACTTCAGGTTGGCTTCAGCGTTGGAAAGAAAGAAACAACATATCATTTAAACGCATTTATGGGGAGAAAAAAGATTCCGATATAAATGCTGCTGAATACTGGTGCCGTTGTGAATTCTATCACTCTTTTGGAGGCGCTACACATGCTCAAAATAGCTTGGAGGGAAGTCAAAATAGCAACAATTTACAACTGTTTCCGTAAGGCTGGATTCCATGAGGAAGTGGGGGAAAATATGTTTAGTGACATTGAATGTGACGAAATAACGATGAATGTTGCTAATGAGGATGAAGAATGTATCGGAATCATGTCCGATGAAGAAATATGTTTAATGTCAAGAGATATTTCTTGTGAAGACGATGAGGACGATGAAGATCCCATACCCGTGAAAACAACCAGTTCGGAAGCTATGGGTGCATGCAGATTAATACGCCAGTTTCTTACTAACAGCGATTTAACAAGTGAAATGGATATGGACAACTTCTATGAACTAGAAAAAAGCGTCCTACGCCTTTGCCAGAAGACTAGACAGTCCAAAATTAATGATTTTTTTAAACGTTTTTGATTATTTTCTTTTCTTGACTATAAAAAAAAATTATTGATTTTTATTAAAACATCGGCTAATTGCATAAGATTTTCCGTGGACAAATGTTATGCAATTAACCGATGTTTACTGTATCAGTAGAAATCTCTGGTATAGAAAATGACGACGCATTATATGACGGAGTTGTAAAATTCTAATCAAGTTTGGAACTATTTCTTATAATTAATGCGCTAGAAAATGGCATTTTTCAGTTTGCTCAAGAGATATTAAGCGCATTCTATATCTTTAAAAAGTTAATGATAGATCGATTAATTCAAAAGTACAAATGCGAAGATAAAAACACAAATTATTTTCCAAGACTAAAATTGTTAAATAAAATTTAAAATAAACATGTTTTTAGTTTTAAACTAACAAAACGATAATTTTTTTGTTAATATCAAAAAATCCCTCTATCAAAAAGAGAGTAGACTGTACTAAACAAAATGTTTGCAACTAACGATCTTCTTCCTTTCAGTAAAGGAATTCTATTCCAGATTTAAAAACCGAATAAAATGATCCCTGTGAATAACCTGCGACCTGTCATTCTACTCAATACGCTGAGAAAGCCCCTTGCTCTGGTGGTGCTTGATATTGACTGCAATGGTTACGTTGACTATGAGGGTTGTGTGATTTGTGTATCATTCAGAGTTCATATAAGTTCTCGCACAAAAAGTTGAAGTGACTAGTTTTTATTTAATACTAATTTATATCATGTGATTAAGCAAACTGATTGACAACAAAAATTAAACTTGCCCTGCTTTATATCACTCAATTCTTTGTTGGCCTGATTCAAACTACTGCCAAGTCCAGCGAACAAATCCTAGGAGCCAACACATGGTCTCATTGAGGACAAAAATATTGTGGAATTCTCTTAAGATTTTGATGAGTATGAGGAAGTTCTGTTGGTGGAAAGGTGGAGCAGATCTACGTCAACCCTTCCGTATTTGCTACTGTTGCATATAATGCTATTTGATTTATTTTTATTTGAAATTCTTATTTAAATAATTGCTCCTTTACACTTTATTTTAATTAGGCAGTGGATATATTTAATATAATGAGCATAAAAATGAAAATATATAATTAGAGAAACCAAACATTTATCAGAGAATTGCTCTATCTAGATTATGAACTTGATTTGAAGATTTTAAACTTAATGTTTCTTTAATTGTCGAATAATACTCGACAAATCAGCTTTTTGAGCTCAGTAACAGACATTTTAACACTGACAGGGAAATCCACCAAAAACGTCTAACGCTGACAACCTTGGGAGGCGTCAAGTCAACATCCAAGAGAGGATCTAAATCCCCGTGGATCTCCTTCAGTTCGTAAAACTGATGAACGCCCGTTCTGCATTCTCTTGGTCTTAATCACTCACTCTCATCCCGTTCAAAACACGCAGACTTAGAAAGTACGAAATGCACCAATCACTGGGAATCTTCCGCAGAATGTTCTATAAGTCATATTTTCCAGAATCAAACGTCAGTCAACGGAATCCTGAGGAGTTGAATGATCGTCAAAAACGGAAACGTGTTGAAACGTGTTGAGTTACTTGGGACCAATCCTTGGAAAGAGTGACGCAAAGGTTGATTTTCTCCAGTCGACACTCTGCACAGTCCAGGCCACGCAAATCCACAAACAGATTTTTTCCTATTGGCAGGTATATGAGAGGAGGAACTAAATGTAAGAATTTATTCAAGTCTTCAGAGTTTGAAAGTTTGTTTCCCGCCAAATAGAGTTTCTTCAATGACGGGAAATGAAGAGATCTCTCCTCCCCTCCCACCAGTTTGTCATAGTCGTTGAGACACAGCCATAGATTGGCAAAACTAAACATCTGTTAACATTTGGAACATCGGGAGTTTTTTAACCAGTTCATCCAATAAAAAGGAGGTTTTGCACGTGGGTAGAGTTTAAGGCAAGTTCTGTGAGGTTAGGATGAAGCGGAGTCTGAGAGATGGACTCAATGTCCGTGGCAAGTGCAGAGGGTTGATACTGAGGTCCAGGAAATGAAGTTTTGAAGACCTTATGAGAAAAATTGCGACCTAAGAGAACTGAAAAGACCCCACGTAACTCCACGAAAAAATCGAATTTCCACTCAAATCCAGATCGACGAAATGCTCGATCTAACCGAAAGAGACAAAGTCCACCAAACAACCAATTGCCCTTCCAGAAAGAAATAATCTTTTCATTTTGTCTATTTTTAATTTCCCCTGCTTACTTGGCTTTGGTGAAGTGGATAAGATGAGAACTGAATCTGAGTAGTCAAAAAATCACAAAATCTAGCATTTGTGATTAAAAAAATTAACACTTGCAATTATCAAATCTAGCATTTAAAATAGTGAAATCTATAACTTAAAATTAAAAAAGGAACTTGTCTAAACCGGACTCCGACGGGACCATGAAAATCGGCCGGTTTATAGAGAGATCCGGTTTATCAAGGTTTTGAAATTTATGAACATAATCTTACCAAAAGGACTTAAAGTAAGATTCTATTTTTAAGAAAATCTGTCAAAAAAGATTGTTTAAGGTTTGATTTTTTTCACAATGGCCGTGTTGTTCAGAATCATTAATTCTTTTATTGACGGAAGGAGAGAAGAATCCTCCGTGCAAGCGAAGTGCTGTATATCTTCGAGCATTGAGCGAATGTCAATGCGAGTTAATTTGGCTTCGTCTGCTTTTTGCGACTCGCCATCTTCGTTAGAATCACTCGGACTCTCCGCATCAGTTGGTTTTCGAGGAAGATGCTGCTCCAAGAAGGCATTTTCCCATTCGTCGGGATTTTCTGTGGCCAACGAAGAATCGATGTTCACAAACTCCTCGTCGTTCAGGTCAGGTCTGTGTCCTGTCAATTTGAAAATAGCAGACAGAGGGAGATCGTCATCTGAGTCATCAGTATCAGTGATATTATCCATCAGCCCATGCTGCACCAATCCAAGTGAGGGTATCAAGAATGGTGATAGATTTTGCCATTACAGTAGAACTCAAATTTTCGTCCATCTTTGCAAGCAAGTGAGTCATCAGTTTTTTTCTGTTCCAGGAATCTAGCCACCCATTGGATGCTTTGAAATCATCAAAGCCAAGGGATTTTGCGAATGATGTTGCTTTTGCTTGAATAATAGGGCCGGATATCATATAGTGAAGGGATCTAGCCATCTGAAACCATTCCCTAGCCCTCTGAATATGTCCAGATATTTAGTAGAGTTTTTCAGAATATCCGATACAGTGCTGGTTCCAATACCATATTTTTGGCTTAGATCTTTCTGTGTTAACTTGGATGTGGATTGATAATCTTTTATGAGTTGAACTTTGTGGTTCAGGTCGAGTTCACAACGAGCACGTTTCATTGATATTTTTTTTTTTTTTTTTTCATAATATGCACGATTGATTGTGTAGTCGCAGCATTCCGAAATTTAAAGATCTATTATTTGTGAATAATTTGATATGATCTCCGTTAATTTAAGTTTAATATCTGGATTATTTACATGATGTTTAGTATTTGATACTGAAACTCCATCTGACTGAAATACGTTAACAATTTCACAAATTATTTCGAAATTCATGAAATAATATTTCGCGGAAATTTAGTGCTTTTAAATGTTGAGAAAATCAGCATTTACATTCAATGTCAATTTAAAATTTGAATTGGTTATCATAATATTAACTTTCAAATAAGTTAAGATCTTCGCTTAGTCGCCTTCTATTCTATATATACTTGGTTGATATTCCAAAACCATCGCGTCCTGATGATAAGGTATTTTGTATAACTAGAACCGTAGGAAGAAGAGTGAAAATTCTGACGAGTCTTTTCAACATGAATGCGACAACTTATCCTACAAATCTGTAGTTTTAAAATGCTCTCATAAGTAAAAACACAATCAAACAAGGAAACTACGCTTCCGAAGAAAAGTTGGCACACCATTGAAGGAGTCGGATAACATGTCGGTGGATTGCTTCAATAATTGAAAAGGGGAAGAGAACTTTAAGACTTTTTTATTTAACCCAAGAATCGCCAACAGTTAATTAGAGTAATTAAATAGGTGATTCCAACAATCATGAAGATCTTTCTCAGCTTTTCCCGATGTCGGACTCTGAACCCAACGCAAGTGGAACTAACGAAGAACAATTTTCGTAAGGAATTGAATCAAGGTGATGTGCTTCTGGTTGCTAATTGACATATGATGGTCTTTTGACAGTTGGTTTAGTTGAATGGCTAAAAAGCCCTTTCCATATTTCTTAATTAGGTGGTCAAGCGGCCGCAGCTCGACATAGTGTAGTCTCAATTTTAAGGGGTTGGACCATGAGAGATTAATTCCCCATGCGACGCAGGCATAGCCAATTGTCGGTTCGATGAATTGTTTATAGAGAAAGCCTTAAGACTAGTTTTGTTTGTATTAATAATAATATATTGAATGTTAATTAAAAAAGTATTAAAACCACGACTTTTGAGTAGTGTGTAATCAAATGGACTCAATTGATGGTCAACTAAAAAAGCACGACTATTCTTCTGAAGTGACCGAAACAATACAAAACTCAAGAAAACTACTTCAAGTATAAAATTATAAACAACAAACAGAGCCAATTCCCCTTAGCCGTGTCCAACCTTGTGGAACTTGAAAAGAAGTCAAGAATGGCAAACGACTCAGAATCGACAGCCCGTATATTAGTAGAAATAGCCTCAATCCACCAAAAAAGAGGGGAATGGAACGGACTGTGTGACATAATCCCCGTTTTGTGTCGAAAGAGAGCCCAATTCAAACAAGCACAACACGCCCTAATAAAAGAAGTCTTTGAATATGTGGACAAAACCCCCAATACTGAAACAAAAGTCAGACTAATCGAGACTCTGCTGCAAGTGAGTGAAGGAAAGGTTGAATAATCCCAACTTTGGCAGATCTTTGCAGAAGTGGAGAGAGCAAGACTGACAATGATGCTGTGTAAAATAAAGCAGCAGAAGGGGGACGTAGAGGGGGCCTATGACCTTATGATTCCTGTCCAAGTGGAGACCTTCACTTCTCTCGATAAGCATGAAATGAATCTCTTCATTCTCGAACAGATGCAGCTCTGTCTTAGTCTTTCCAAATATGACAGGGCGGCCATCATCGGGAGGAAAATAGTCCCCTCCAATCTCGAACCAGTTTGATTGTTGGTTTTTTGACTGACCAGGATTGGCGGTCGTTGTTTTATACATATATGATTTCGATTGAAAAGCATGTCTGTAACTACCTTGAGGTGGCCAAATATTATTTGGCTATTCTGGAAGCGATCCCTCAGTTGGAATGGAGAAAGGTCTCCGCTGTGGTTTAATAGAGCAGACTCTGGCCAATGCAGTGAATTACGCAATATTGGCCCCACATTGTCCCCAACAAGTCGAGGTTCTTCACCAAATCAACTCAATCAGAAGACTTGACTTGCTTGTTGAACACAAGTTTGTTTGGATTGTCAGTTTGTGAGGAATATTCTTCAAGTTTTTATTGAGGCTGAGATTGTTGGCTCAGAACAGTTTTTTGCAAGGTTTTCAGACCTGTTCTGGAAGGATCCTCTGTCTTCGGGTACGTTTGGGTGTGGGGACGTGGAGTTAGAGCAGTTGAGGATTCGGATAATCGAGCATGTTGGTGTTGGTTTGAGTATTAGAGAACATGTGGGTGATAGCCAAGTCGTATGGCTGTATTACCATGTCTCGGGCTGCCCAGTTGTTGCAGTTGTCGGAGGACGAGACTGAGAAGCATTTGTCCAAGTTTGTGGTTGATGGGAGAACATGGGCGAGGATTGACCGGATTAAGAGAGTTGTCAATTTTAGAAAAGTGGAGAAGTATGAGGAGACGTTGGACAGATTGTCATCCACAACTGAACGTCTTATGATGAATGTGTCCAAAGTTGTTCATCTTATTAACAAGGAGGCACTCAAAGCTCTCTGATTTTTCCTTGTTTCCTAATAATTTGGGCTGTTCTTGTAGTTGTCATTCAAATAATTAACAATTTTATGTTAGGAGCTGTGTGTATTTTAACTAGTCATTTTACATAACTAATGTCCACTGTTGTCAATAATCACGTAACTAAGTTGAAATATGTTTTCAGATATTTGTCAAATTCAGAGAATAATTAGGGGTAGCCCAGGGCTGGGCTAGAGCAGGGGTGTCAAACTCATCTCGCTTCAAGGACCGCGTTTATAGTAATTTTTTATCAAGGAAAGATTATTTATTTTAGGCAAAAACCAAAAAAAAGAAATCTAAATATTTAATCACCATCTTTTAATCGTGTTAGATTTACTTACGGATGATTGACATCTTTTTTCCAATTCAATTTTTGATATCTCGGGCTCATTCAAAAATTCAGATTTTAATCGTTCTTTCAAATGCGAAAACATTTCATTGATATTTTCGGTAACTGCATTTCTGGTCAAAGAAATCTCATTAAACAAATGCGAATTATCAAGCTGCTTTCACAAGACATTGTTTGATGAAATCATCATCACAATATGATTTCTCATTCATTGCAAGTATTCTGCTGATTTCATAACTTTACAGTAACTGATGCAGTACTTCGATTGTGATTTTTTGTGAAATGAGCCTATGACGAAATCAGATTATTTCTTAATTCGTTAAGCTTTAAAACACGCGTTGGACCTTTTAATTAATAAACAACTTGGTACCTTTGAAATAATTGTATAATCTATGATTGGAATTTTAATGCCTACTTAAGTTTTATTCTTTGGTATAGGGATTAACTGGTTACATATCCAAGTATTTTTACATCAAATGTTATACAAAAATAGAGAAGTTCCCATTTTTTTGAAACACTCTTTTCATCTTGTCATTAAAACAAAATTTGGTCGTAATTAAAACTTTTTATATTTATTTGTAAAAATTGGAAAAATCAACCCTGACCCGATTCTTACCGACAATCGACCGGGTTAAAGCCCATTGGCATCGTCGCCAATTCTCAGTAATCTTCCAAACAATGTATATGTTACGGGCAAAGTCATTAATCCGGAGAATTATGTTAATTCCCTGGCATTAATGTTAATTTAATTTAGAAAACTCGTTATTTAATCTTATTCTCTTGTTATAAGTGTATTTGTTAGATTTAGATGTCTGGATTTGAAATTCAAGAATCTCTTTTTTACCAAAAATTTTGAAAATTAATCGAAAAAATCAAATTTTTAATATCACTGAATATTGAAATTTTTTTACAGAAAATGGAGAAAATAAAAACAAAACTAACTAAAAAAACTCCGAGACAATATCAATGGCCACTTCGTTCTAACGTATTACAAATTTCAGAAATTAAAAGATTGATTGTGCCCGGATTAATGACTTTTCCCGTAACATATATTCCTATCACTCAACCTCAGTCAATTTTAGAGAATCTACCCTTGAATGAAACACCAAACGAAATGTTACTCGTTGGTTGTCTACGACGTTGCAACTCGTTCAAAGTCGCAGTAGAATCAGAAATCTGTTTGGTTTTGAAAAAGTGTTGTATTTTGCCCATTGTAAGTTTAGGACAACAATCACGACTTGAGTTTCCCGAGACTGAGTCTCTTTGATTTGTAATTTTACTGACAACGAACTCAACTACTCCATGCATGTTACGTTACTTTGTTAAGCAAATCAACTGTAGTTGTTGGTTCTAAATCAGGAAAACACAAACTTATAAAAAACAGAAAAAAATAAATAACTTTAATCGAAGTAAACATTATCTTACAAAACCGCTGGAGAAATTTTACAAATACGACCTGCTTGCAAACGAACGTTCGGTTTTTCATAAAACAAAAGTATCGAATATTATCGTAGTCCTGACATGGGATAAAGTTGTCTCAAAGTTCTTTAAAAATCATACAGATAAGTTATCCATTGAAGAAATAACTAGGTTATGTTAAATAGGATGCTAAAGAGTATGCTTATTGAAAACAGACATGGAATGAAGATAGACTACGAAAAGTACGCCCTCCTGCCAATCAACTTGCGAGAATGGCATGCAGGGTCACTCAGATAGACAAAAGTTAAAAAAAGAACAAGGCAGTTCATAGTTTGTTCCATATACAAGCGTACGTATAGTCACAACAAATATTTGTGACTATAATTTTAATCACGTTTATTCCTCTATGAATGACTGTTTGACTCTGACGTGGCTTAAAACGTAAACATGACTGTTTGAACTACATATTCCTATGAGACAATGGATGACCTGAATTGCCTCAATAAACTGCATAAACACAACCTTACCAAAGAAAGCAATAAAGAACAAAAACTAATAGAACTAGGTGACTAAGCCTGTGCCCTCATCTTCTGTTTGTAGACCTTCCTCTCGACCTTCTCACTCAACAAACCACCTCCCCACTTACTCTTAATCTGCAACATATCACTCCCAATGAACCTCCTCTCCCCGTCGGTTGTACTTGTCCATGTAAACCTCACATAGCTTGGCCACCGTCTGGGCAGTCTCAGGCAATATCGAATCCACTGCCACCACAGAACAAGTCTTTCTAAAGACCAAAGCCCCCAAAACAGACTTTCCCTTGACAATACAGTAAGGCACACCCATCCTCCTACACAACTCAGGCAAATGGATGACCAACTACTCTCATCAACACACACAACCTCCACTGGGTCAACGTCGTGGGCTATCACAACCAACTTGGCACGTTTCTTCTCCACCAGGCCAGTCACACACCGAACTCCCTGACGGATTTTTGACTCTGCGGATGTCTTGCTAGAGGGTGGTCTGTACTTCTTTAGAAGACCCACCAAATCTCGGGCTGGGCTGATCAGAAAAGAGTACTTTGTTCGGAGTTTAGAGTGTCGGAGAACTGGTGGATGGCAGGGGGGATTTTTAAACGTTTTTTGAGAATTGATAGGCGTCTCTGGTGAGTAATGTATTTGGGCCATCGGAAAATGGGAGAGGTCTCGTTTGGGCTGGATATCCTGACCTGGCAATTGGAAGTGAAATTACCTATTCCGAAATTCTTCTTACGCTCCCGGATTAATGGGTGACGTTTGGGCTTCGTCTTCGCCTCCTTCAAAATTTTTGGTGTTGTAATCTTTTTTGTAGTTTTCTGGAATAAGCTGGTTAGATTTGTAATTATTATGTGGATAATTTAATTTAATACCAACAGGCATCACAAGAACACTGAACACGTGCTGAAGGTATCTGTTCAATTGTTTGAATATATTTATTAAATTAATCATTTTGTTTTTTGATAATAAACTTTATGTTAAAATATATATGATAAAAATCGAAAAGTATGTCTCTTGTATTTACATATTTTAACGTTAGTTATTAACTTTGAATGCACTATCATTTGATTTTTTGTTTCATTTATGCATCAAAGAATAGTTCATAGGCTTACATTTTGTCTATTTTGCCTATTTTGCTCTTCGAGATACATTGAGACCCCCATGGAAGGAATTTGAATAATATTTATACACAAATTAGTTTTGATTTTCTAACATAGTCTATTAAAAGAGTAGTGAATACACACTTCTTAATGTGATTGAATATATTTTGAGACGTTTTGATTGCAGATTGTTAAAGGCCATTTTTAATCTTTTTGCAGAAAAATACATTTGATTTTTATCACAAACAGCAATCCTTTCGAATAGATTTCAGCCTGCTTTGATTGCGGAATAATTTTATTATTAAATTCCGGAACTTAGAAACATTTTTCTCTAAACATCACTCATTGTAAAAATCGGATTAATCCAACTTTAGTATAGATTTAGAACTTGATTTAAACAAATAGCTGCTATAAAAAAAGACTCTGTAGAATGGTTAATCTCAACTACTCTCTGTTTTATTAAATTAATAAAGGGATATCACCTGTGTGTTAAAATAAGACCAAATAGAGTGATTTTTGATTAGGAAACATTTACTATTTTCCACAAAAATTGATGTTTATTTTGGTAACTAGATGGATAAGAAACGTGGTCATTCTACTTGTGCTGGATACTGACTTCTCTATTATCTGAAAAATCAAATTTTTTTTAAATAAGTCTCTATTATCTGAAAAAATTGTTGACCATTTCGGTCTGCATCCTTTATCGTGCAGGAGTGCCGGACTTTTTCCGAGGTACTTGGATGACATCATACGGAGGGCCCTCGACTCGGCGGGATTGCCTTTGGTCCCCGAACCATCGGATCTTGACCGTGATGACGGGAAACGTCCTTACGGGATGACCCTTTTCTCTTTTGAGGGCGGAAAACGTCTCGTATGGGACATTTTCTGCTTCACACTTAACTTTGTGTGCTCTGGAGGCTAAATCTGCTGCTAAGAAGGCTGATTATTTAAAGCTGACAAAATATTCCGCCTTTTCGGATTAGTTTTTCGTGATTCCGATAGCGGTGGAGACGTCGGGTGCTCTTGGTCCAAAGTCAGAAAACTTCAGCACAATAAGTCAGATTCCTGAACAGCTTTTTTCATTTAGTTCTATTTCTAGCAGCAAGCAACGTCATGATATGCTAGAGTCATGGTTTTCTTCCACAACCCAAGGAGTCAGTTCGGCTTGGTGTTTGATTAAGGCTGGGAATTAAGATTTTTTGCATTTATCGTTGCCGTTGTGGGAGGTATTTTTTATGCACGGTTCCAACGGTCGTGTATAAGTGCCGGCAAATTCTTTGTCCCTAAATCACGTTGTCCAATAGGCTCTCTGCTTTGTTGATTTCTCGTCGATACTGCAACCCATTAGGGTCAACAGGTGCGACCGAAAACGCCTGGTTGGAATGAGCATGTACATTTTTGATGAAAGCAAGCCTCTCTTCTGGGACTTTACATGCTCCTAGATTTTTTATAAATCAAATATGATTTATATAATATATTAATTCAGACAAAATAATAATTTTAGTCTGGCTGGCCTATAATATTGAAAGATATAAATTTATGTAAATTATTCATCAGTTATGTTATTCGCGTTATATTTGTTCGTGTTTTCTACCTGTGCTGATTTACACAGTGATCTAGATGAAAAACACTCAAATAATATTGAATTCTATCTCCCGGAGACTGGTATATAAATGTTAAAATAAAATTACACTGCTTGACTTTACGTATTTATTAGGTCACAAAAATTCAGATGCCCTTTTTGAAGAAATGAATAATTTATTAATTCAAAAAGCTATAGTAAGTCAGTCTTATTTTATTTTAAAAGTTGGAAAAAGTATTGGAATTGTCTTTTGATGATTTTATGAACTATGTTCAAAAAGGCGAAATGATTTGGGTTATCTATTTCTGGGACAGGAATTCGGGACAAAATTGCACTTACATTAAAGACACATTGGAAACTGTGGCCGAAGATGTTAAACCCAAAATCGGAACAGTCGATGTTTCCCAGAACACCACGTATTTCAAACAATTTAAAGTTGACTTGTTTTGACTATCATGCATTTAGAGAACCATATCCCCAGAAATATTTTTATTCGAAAACGGAAAACACAAAAGATATAGAAAAACACTTTTTAAGGACAGACCGAATCCATTGATCCAATGGATAAAACGCCAAATTTAATAAAGGCTAAACTAACATATTTTAATATGGGGATTTTTTTCTTTGGTTAATAAATCGAGTTTAACATTAACGTTATTTTTAATTTGAATGACAACTGCGAATACTCTGTTTTAAAGACACAATTATATTCATTTAATAGGGAATAATTATCCTTTAACAAAGCAACTGTCATAAACGTTAAATTCTCAAACCATCGTTTATTTTGATAAAAAAGTAGCTTGCAATTGATTATTGATTGGCATTTAGAAAACGATTTCATAAGCAACAAAGCACAAGACTATATTCACGTGTAAGTCGTGACTTGTCGACGAAATAGGATTTTGGGTTAATAAACGAGGTTGAAATGACCTATATCAAATAAGTCAGTAAATTGAATTTATTCATTTTCAATCAGCTTTTTTTCTCAGTTAATGTCTCGATACAGAATCCAGGGAATCGCCGGTTAGAACGACAAGACAAATTGAAAACTAACCAGATATGTTAATAGGAGTGTTAGTTCAGAGAGTGAGATCACATAACAAACACATTGGTAGGTTTAGAGTAGTTGGTGGGGATGATTGACCTATCCAGTTAACACCACGCTGACTTGTTTATGTTCTGATTTAAAACAGACGGCATTCTGACAGATTTTGACCCCGCGTTAGGGAAGAATACATTACTATTCCGTACGGGCTTGTTTCCGGTCTTGACAGGATCAGGCATGTGAGGAGGAAAGACAGAGAACGTGCCTGCCTTCATTCCTCCGTCCTTCCTTTAAACGCACATATTACTTTTTTGGCTGGTGAAGAGTATTTGAAGACTTGGTCAATTTTGGGGGACTTTTCTTCCTTATAGAGGGGACCCTGTATGGTGGAGGCGAAGGGGTTGGGGTCGAAGTAGGGGTGTGAACGAGCCTCAACTTTGAAGACATTCCCTTTGACTAGTTTTTTATGCTCCTGAGAATCTTTCTATTCATCAAGAACGGGGAATGACCAATTTCTGTTGTTTGTAGTTCTCGTAGGGCTCGGGGGAAGACTTTGGGTAGGGATTGAAACACACATTGGCATATCTAAGACATGACAGTGACCATGACCCATAGCCGGTCCCCTTCTTTATATTATTAGTCAAAAAATTCTTTTCTTTGGTTTTTGTGCTTTTTCTTTCATTGTACTGAGGACTGAAGTATTGCACTCTTCCTCCAAATGAGCCCAAATAGCTCCCCGTGCTTGCTCTTTCTATTAGAATCAGTCGTTTCTACAGCTTTTTTCCTGTCCCAGAGTCCAGAAAGGGTTTGCCGACTTGTAGTTTGAGTCCCTCATTTCGGAGTATCCTCCGTCTTTTGATTCCGTCTGAGTAAGACTCGCCCTCAAACACGCGGTCAAATTTATTGGAGAAATATCCGTCGAGTTGTCCACACCGACTCTTTGCGAACTGCACAGTGAATTGTCTCCCTTTGTAGGCAGAGTTGTTGAACTCCACTACGGCTATTGACTCTCAAATACATTTTTTGGGGACGTAAGGGTCCCCTATTGTAGTGTAGCCACTTTCCTTAAAAATGCCAAGCTTTTCCAAATCGTTTTTCATTGTAGCTTAGAAACAATTTTTAATTTAAGGTAATCGGTGAATATATTTATTATTTTTGTGGTATTATGAGTAATTTTCAACATGTCGTTAAACTGCATTTTTTAATTTGTCAACTAAGAAGGGATTCTGTCTCGGGAAATAATCACGACCAGCCCGACGACACAACACGCACAATTCGGGAATAATTATCACTCAACCACACCAGACGTAACTTTTAAATCTCAATTAGCTACAGGAAGGGCGCCATCGTACAGTGGAAGAACTTGCAGAGACATTGAATGGGTGGGGTGTGGTCACGAGTAAATAGGGAAGTCCTTTGCATGTCATTCTAACTGCCTTTTGTGGGCCACAGGAGTTATATGTCACAAGTATTGTTGAGTATGTCTTTTTATAGAACTGACTGGTCAGTGAGTGGTGTTGAGGACACTCTGGGTATTGGGGTATCTGTTCTTTGTAGTCAGGTTTTTTGTCTCGCTTTTTCCACTATCCATGCTTCATAACAGTGGGGACGAACATGGGGTATATTCTCCACTCAAATGTGAGGGAGATAACGTGCATGTGCAGTCTGTGAGTTAATCTTGTCTTATATTCCCAGAATGCGAGTCCCTGACCAGTCTGGTGGGTATAGTTGTATAGTCGTTACTTTCACTAAAATTCTACCGAGGGGGCATTAAAGGAGGAATTGTGTTATTTTCCGTTTTGTACTGTTCTAGAATATTGTCCAGATTTGCTACTTTCTAGTTTAGACAAACATTACAGATCTCCCAGACAGGTCTTCCACTCCACTGAATAAAAAACCAGAACTGCAGTCTCAACCAAACCAGACCAAAGTAATTGTAATAAACAAGAGATACGAATATATCATATACTGATTACGTAATAAGGAGAATGTGTGGTTCGATTGGAAGGGGGTTGAGGGGTCGATGGTGGTGTGTTATCAGTGGGGGCAGACATTCCACTTTTACTGCGTGGACAGAGGGAATGTCGTCGAATGGAGTTTTCTAGACTGCACTGTATGCTTGATGTGTAATACTGCTGAGAATAAATCGGGCTTTCTGATGTGTGATGACTTCATTAAGACACCACAATTGTTTTCTTCTCCCTCCACTCCACTCTGTCCCTTCTGGAGTGTAGAAATTTCGTTTTTGAGGTCGTTCTGTGTACTGTAACTCAATGGAAGCTTATTATGTCGCGAGCCGAGCGCGCGAGCAAGCCAAGCAAGTCGACACCTGTCATCCATATAATTTCCTGAGACCTGTACTCAATAATGAGGAAGTTGATTTTCAAAAAACATAAAAAGTATCGACTCAAAAAGAAAACAGAAAATTTCCTAATTAAAAAAGGGAAACAATTCGAATTCAACTAAATTCGAATTCAACTACAATATCTTAGAAATGTAAACGTCCTAGAAAATGTAAACACCTTAGAAGAGATGAAAATAATTGCACGTGAGATTTATGAAGCCAATCATTGTATACATAATGCTTTGGAAGCCTTATGTAGGCAAAGATTTTTATATTGAGGCGACAGATCATTTGCTAAGTTGTTAAAAATGCAATATCTGCAAATTTTCAATTTCAGTAAAACAATATGATGATTCAACTCATATTGTTGCTGATTCGCCTAATATAATAAAAGGTTTCAAGTAGATTTAATTGATCTTAAACGATGTAAAATTAGCTTATTTTGTAAATTTAAAAATGAAAACAACGATTTTTCTTAGTTAATGTCTGTAATAGACGTACATTCGAAATATGCGTTTACAAGGAGTCTTAAAAATAAAAGTGTAGTAAAGGTGGCGACTAATCTAAATGATATTCTTATGGATTTTGGTCCCAGCAAGTTTCTTCTAGCAGACAACGGAACAGAATTCTGAACTTCAATACACTCCCGAAACTAACAATAAATGTTTTTAGTTCAACTAAAGATAAATTCGAATTCAACTAAAATAAATTCTCCGTATTATGAGAATAAACAGGAAGATGGGAATGCATGTGTCAAAATATGAATCAATCATAGGAGATATAGTATTTATTACAGTCAAAACCCCTATACTTGCTGCAATGTGCCTACCAAAGAAGGGGAATTGTTTTTGAAGTGTTGGGACTGTGCTTGGTCGGGTGATGGGCGAGTGATGACTAGAGCGATAATATAAGGAATCAAGTGGAGGCAGAAGTGATGATTAGTCTGGGCTACACCTGTCCCACTTGTCGAGAGATGCCGACTGATAAACTGAAATATGAAATATGTCTAACGGAGAAGGGACATGACTATTTCTGCAATAATTATTCGACTTGAAAAGCAAAATGTGATCACAAGGAGGACATTCAGGCCGTGGGTGGCTATGTAGTTTGCACACGAATAGAGGGTTAGTGAATGTCATCATTGTAGGGCAGGAGGAGCAGCAAGAAGATATTGTTGGATAAAGCATATCCTCCACATATTCGAGTATTGTGGTTGGTGGCATTGCAAGAATGGTTTCTTAGGCATAGCTGACACGACTGAGAATCACCCGTCTTCCCAGTCTGTCACAACTCGGCAAATGAAGAACCATCACCCCCATTCCTTAGTTGTCGACACTACCCAGAGAGGAACGAAATAGATATATTTGCGAGTCGGCTGATGTCTATTGCACAATGTCTGGAAAACGTTTAAATTCACTATTGCGATTATCTATCGTCACTTTTAATGTCAGGGGAATCGCCAATACACATAAATAAAAACAATTGTGCCAAGATTTTGAGAGATACAATGTATCAATCGGATGTAATCAAGAGTCAAAGGTCTTGGAATCAGCTGATGAATCACATGGAAACTACCATCTAATCCTACTTCCCAGGATATTGAAGCACTATGGGCAGGGATTCGCTGTCCATAAGACTCTAGCCCCGGAATTCATCGTGTATGGTGTGTAAATGATAGAATCTGTGTTTTTTAAATAAAGACGAAAGGAATTATCTCCATTATTAATGTCTATGCCCCACATTCTGGGATTGTTGTGAAAGACCCAGAAATTTTAACCATATTCTACTCTGAGCTAACCAAAGTCTACACCGAACTTGAATCCTCTTTCATAATATTCAATGCCAAAGTTGGCACTCAAAAAGGATTAGAACAATTCATGGAAAGACGCGGTATAAGAAACTTATCTGGGTGCTTCCTCGCGAATTTCTGTCCGTAATATGACTTATTTATATGTAATACTGTTTTCAGCACCCTTCACGTCACAAGACGACATGGACTGCGGCTCACAGCGCTTATCGAGGAAAATGGAAGAGACTCGTTACTAACATTGTTTTGGCTGTTGGACAAGTGGGACTATAATTATTATGGCCCTACAATAAGTGCGTTAATAATAATCTTTTCGAATGAGGAAATGAAACCGTCTCGTTTGATTTTACATTTAAAACCAAAAAATCATAATTCAATTGGAAAAAAGACAGACTTTTTTTAAAATTAAAAAGGATTTTGAAAATAAAAACACCTTACAGTCAATCATTAATAAAAATATCTCAAAATGTCTGGATTATTTTATTCATATAAAATTGCAGAGATAATCGCAAAAACTGGTGCATTATTATTTTAAATTATTGTTAATACTCATTCGATTGAAGAAAATGTCATCCGTAAGGAAGCGATACGAAAATTGGAGTGATGAAAAAATTCAAGTGGAGATACAAAAATAAAAATTGAGAACCACTGTTCTATTCCATCCCTGTGATGGTGGAGTACTTCATGGCTGAAAATGATAAAAATAGGCGTTCTACTCCCCCCACCTGGATGGACAGAGTGATGGGGGATCATATGAGAGAAATCGTGCACTTTATGTGGCAAAGGAAAAGTCTCTGCTGGCGGAGCTGAATAAAATCGTGAGTAGTCTGCGGGACTGTGAGGAGGAGATTAGCATATCGGAAACGAGGAAGAATATTACAATTGTAAAAGTAGGCGTCCAATTTCCGTGAGGGATGTGCAAATATTAGAACAGTCCACGATATACGTCAAAATATACAATCCATGCTGGAAGCACTACACAAACAATACAGTGGAATAGTGGATGCATACCGCAAACGACAGCTGGTGAAATTGACTTGTAAATGTTTAGATGTACGGAGTTAGGTGGCATGGGGAGGATTTGTACTGTTCTATGTGCATTGACGGACAATGTGGTTAAAACAACATTCAGGCGGTCTATTGAGAAACCATTATCAGAGGGTAATACCTCCACTATTACTTGATACAATTCATTACAATCCTCGACTCCCGAAGTGTACAACCAATAAGTCCCATCGATAATTCATGGTCTGGGATCACTTAGTTAGGAACAATAAATAAATAATTCATGGCCAGATTAAACTGACTGACCCTCACCTTGACCAGCCACTATTCACTTCTTTCAGAACATTGTGAATGTCCCTCCATTCACGTTCTAGATATACCACAAGTCGAAGGCAAAGTGTGGGAGACGGGATACCCCACTATTAATCCACCACCGTCATAAAGACAGTCACCTTCGATACCAATGTTGCCCACTGATAGTCCCCTCCCCCCTCTCGTCACATTACACAGTGAGACCAATGAATTTTGTGTGGAGGCATCATCTGAGTGAACTGAGGACATGAATAGTCCATCAAAACTGACGGAGGCAGTCAGAGACGACACGAGGGTTACTCTGGTCTTGGAGAATTCTACAATGAAAGTCACAGAACTTGTGAGGCAGGTCAGTAAATTACTCAACGTGGACTGTCTTCAGTCAAAAATGTAAATCTGGTTGTGGGTAATCAATCATAGCAGATGATGTAGTGCAGTTGTATAGTTTTGTCAGGAATGATATAATTCGTTTATTCCAGTGCTGTCCTCAATGCACTGTGCTCCGTCACTGTGGACGAGACTGTGACGAATTTGTGAGTCCATTTTGGTTTATGTAGGGATTGGTTGAAGACTACTGTGATGTACAGTGAATACTCCCAAATTCGCCATTTTGGTTTCGTCATTTTTTGCGGCGAATTTGAAAAATTGCGAATTTCAGAATATAATCAATAATTTTTGAATGTGAGTAGAACTGTTTAATAATTCGAAAATAGCCAAAAATCCTTTCACGCATCTTCGAAATATCGTTAATTGTCCTCCTCAAAATCTTTACTTTAAAGAAATGAGAAAATCTATCAGCAATTCTGTGCAGCATTTAAATTATTTATTTTCATCCTTATATCGCAAAATTAAAATTTTTTGTTGTATTGTAAGTCTCGTGTAATTAGTACTAAACCCACGTTTCGCCATGCTTTTTAAAAATGTACTATTTATCAATATTTTTTTATTTAAAAATTTTAAAAAAGTGGTTATGTCGAGTTATTATAATCCAATCAGGATACTCTCAGCCACCGTCCACAAATAGTGATGAATGGACTCAATGTTTATTATAAATATTCCACACTCATTTGCTCTCAGGTCTGCAGTCTGATTTATTTAGTCGAGTGCTGTGCCCAGTCGGGAGATACTCGACATTGCCACCAACGATCTGCCCAACTGGGCTGGGAGACTACTATACCCCCAAGTTGAGCAGTGGGTGCATATTAACTGTGCATTGTGGGCTAATAATGTCTATGAAACGACATCCGGAGCACTCATCCAGTCCAAGAGTCCCTCAAAAAGTCTCGAAACAGATTTTTGCTGTGTGTGCTCTTCGTGGTGTGTTTCTGTCCTCGTTGTTACAACTTGTACAATGTTGTGTGCTCGAGGAAGGATGAATTTTGCTTTTCCCTTCTAAGGTCGTCTATTCCTTTCATTCTAGTCATTCTACTGCCTAAAGCATTTAAATGATACAATTGAAGGACAGTTGGTTGACATTTCCGTCCTCAAAAGTGTCCATATTTCGGGAATGCTGATCAGACGAGTCTTTCGAAAGAAGTGAGAATGAGGATTGGGTCGTTGGTCGTCATTTGTTTTGGAGAATTGTCCTCACCAAATATTGATAGCGGGAATTTAAACTTTACTGTGCAAATTGACATTTTGTTAGAACAGGTTGGATATGAGGGAATTTGGCACTGTTCGTATCCACTAGATCGAACTAGTAGGGGTCTATTGCATTTTCGAATAACCGAAATGAATCAAAGACGACATTTCACTGTGTTTGATCAAACGGACCCAGAGAATGTGAAGAGATACGAGAGTGGGAGTACTGGTAATATTAGGAGATGGATTTATGAAAACAACGTACCACAAACCCAGTTAAATGACTATAATTTGACTCCAAGCATTGAAGGGTTGTTTGGGTTTACCAGTGAACGATTGAATCAGCTAAATTAAAATGGGTATACAGTCAACTCTCTTTTTATTGCCACAACGGGACCGACAAAAATAGTGACAAAAAAGGAGGTGGTAAGAAGGAGGTTTAAAGGTTGAATGTCATCTTATCATGTTTTTTTAATTAGTTTGGTATTTTTTGTTTGGAACGGGTCAGAATAAAGAAAATAAGTTTTTATTTGAGAACATTTTTAGGAACAACAGTTAAATAATCTAATAATGTTTTTTTCTTTTTCTCCGTTCCTTGTTTAGTATGTTTTCGATAGTTTGCAATGCAACTAAGCAATCATTTGAAAAATATTCAGCCCAACAAAAAATGTTTTGAAATTGTTAAACTTATTCACATCTTCCAATTCAATTTTCGAATTTTCAGTATCTTCTATTTTCATTTCTCAAGTTTTCGTCATTGTTAAGAATGCTGTCGTTCTAGTTCCCCCTGATCAGCTACATCAATAATGTTTACTTGATCTAGTAATTCTCCATATCCCTCAATTTCACACAAAAATCAATAATTCCACTCGTGAGGTCTGTTCTATTCCAGCAATTGTTGGTGATCTTCAAAGAAATGTCACTCCAAACATATGATTTAAAAATTACTCATCTTTTATATTAATCTGTTTAATTAGCAATTCAGCAGGTATTTGGGAATCAATTTCGTTCACAACATTAAAGAGTTTAAACTGATAACATCGAGACTTGAAGCACTCGATTATTCCTGGGTCAAATGGTTGTAATCTTGTTGAGTTTTTTGGAAGGAATAATACCTCAATAAATTTACTGTGTTAACTAATTTTATGACTTGAAAAATTGTCCAACATCAATAATATTTTTCTTTTTAACTTCATATCCATCAACCATAAATTGAATTCTTTTGAAGTCATCCACGAAGTTTGGTTTTATAAATATCCATAAAATGCTGAATAATTGAAGTTTTTGAATTTTCTAAGTTTTTTGAATTTTCCAATTATAAAGGAAATTGGTTTTTCACTCCCATCGCTATTAAAGCAAAATAGAACTGTTATTCTTTCCTTGTATTTTTTATATCCAGATCTGATTTTCGAATACTCTTTGAAAAAGCAAGCTCATAAGAGTGCGGTCTCACCACAGTTAAATATGTCTGAAGGTTTGCATGGAATAAATTTTTCTTGAGAATATAAAATAAAGTCATCATAGTTACAATCTTTTTTTTCAAATCCTTCGTCATTACATGCTCTCATATGAATTTTGTGACGTTTTTTAAATTTCACACCCAGCCATTAAATACATCAGTTTCATTTGAATTGGAACACACATTTCCATATAAGGACTTTGCTTTTTCCGTGAGGATTGCATCATTATAAAAGCCACCACCAGCTTCAACCATATTGACACTCCTTTAACTCAATAGTTGTGAATTTCAGATTTCGTGGTATAGAATTCAAATTTTCATTAGCAAAAGATTCTTTAGCTCTACTTCATTATCAAGATAATTTTTGATAGATCGACGTTTGATTATTATTATTATTATTAAAAGCACTCCCGAGAAGTCACAAAACTAATTAAGCTTCCCTTGTGCCGCGTGAACAACAATACTGTCCCACAACCTTCTCCAGGTGCCTCTCCTCTTTGCCAATTCTCTCAGGTTGTCGAGATCATCAGCAGTTTCGAGTATCCTCCCGATAGTTTTGAGATCCTGATTTAACACCGATGGAGGTGTTGTCCTTGGTCTTCCTCGGAATGCGTCTCCGCATTGCATGAAATATGTTTCCATAGCAATGTTAGCAGGAGTGGCGACGTCCATCCGCAGAATATGGCCAAATAACCTCCATCGTGATTTCAGGATTTCGATCGAAAGAATTTCTGAGTTGCATAATTTGTATAGGTTGTCGTTTGTGATCTTCTGCGGGTAGCGGATGTTGAGTGCTGCTCGTAATTGAGATCTATGAAAACTGTCTAGTTTCTGATTTTCCAATTTTGTGAGTCCCCAGGTTCCACAGTTGTAGGTAAGGATTGGCAATAAGAACGAGTTGTATATCCTTATTTTCGTTTTTCCAGTTAGTTTCTTTTTAGTTCCCCATAAAGACATAAGCTTTCTAAAGGCTCCATTTGAAAGGATTTTCCTTCGGGTAACATCCTCTGTGTCTCCCAGGAGCGTTCCCAACTTTTTGTGCCTTCTCCATGATTCATCAATGCGTCTTTCCGATCGTCTTAAGGATATATATTCGGTTTTTTCGGTGTTCACAGTGAGAAACCATTTTTCGAATTTGTTCGGGAGCATATTATATATATTTGAGAATTTCTCCGTCGTCCGACACAAAGTCCAAGTCATCTGCGTAGGATATCTCGTGATAATCATTTTTTATGACTGATTTAAAGTCCCTCAGAGCGGCCTCAAGATACACAATAAAAAGCACGGGAGATAGCGAGTCTTCTTGTGGAACACCCCGTGTTATTTCGAAGTATCTTGATGTCGTCTTTCCGACTTTAACAGCAAGTTGGGTATTCACTAGGAGAAGGTTTATCATTCTTGTTTCGTCTGAATGGGAGAAGCTCTTTAATACTTCCATAAGGAGCCCTCTGTGAATGGAGTCGAAGGCCCGAGTCATGTCTACCCCAAGAATTTCAATACACTTTTTATATTTTTGGCACAGGGCACCAGTCCATCTGTATGTCCAAATTACATCAGCTGTTGATCTTCCCTCCCTGAATCCACTCTGTCCATGGGATAGAAAACTGTTTACTCGGTCTTTGATTCGGGTCAGTATGATTAGCGATAATGTCTTTCTCAATGTTGATAGCAGAATAATCGGCCTCAGGTTGCCAGGAGGTCCTCTCGGTTTCCCGGGTTTTGGTAGTGGAATTAGCAATCCTTTTCCAATATCTAAGTTTCCGTTTTCTTTAATTGCTTTGTTCAGTATGTGTGTGATCACTTTGGCCAGCTCGATTGGTCCAAATTTGAGGAGCTCTGCAGGAATGTCGTCAGGTCCGGGGGACCTTTTGCAGTTTAATTTCTTAATGGCATCCATAGTTTCTGTAATATTAATAGGACTGATTATTCGAGTGTCTTGAATGTTCAGAATTTCATTGAATTCACTATTTTGGTTGAAGATTTCGTGAAAATATTCCGAAATGATTGCAGTTTTTTCAGATTCACTAATGACTGTTCTTCCAAGTTTATCATGCACAGTAATATGGTTTATTCTTTTTCCTCTGTTTATTAAACGAACAGCTTTAAACATCCTCGTTCCATCCTTGTATTTTTCAATTTCAGCCACTTGCTCCTCGACTTCTTTTCGTAATTGACGTTTTTGTATTGTTTTGATTTTTGTTAATATTCTTCCACGTTGTGTCTTCAGTTCCCTTTTCCTATTTACCGTCAATGTTTTGTTTAGCTCGAGCCTGAGTCTTTTCTGTTCAATTGAAAGAGATTCGCTTTCCAGATTATTGTGCAGGTATTTTCTTTTATGAACAGGTCCCAAAATAGATAATGAGGTCTTCTTCATTGCAAGAACAGTCTCCGTCCATATCATGTTTGCCGGCTGGCTTATGTCAATTTTATTAATTTTTCTTCTGAGATTTTCACTGTACTTAGTTCTCTTTGATTTGTCGTAAACAAGTTTCTCTGTGTCGATGGTTTCCATTTGTCCTGTTCTTTGTACACCAACTGTCCCATGTAATCTCTTTAAAACAATCCTAGTCACAATCACTGCTGGTTTCAAGGCCATCATAGGATCTCGCATCTGACAATATGTTTTTCATAATTCTTCTGCATAGGATGTAGTCAATCTGGTTATAAATCGGGTAAATGTTTCCGTTTTTGTCTTTTCTTGCTCCTGTCCAGGTAGTTTTATGCCTTGCTCGGTGGTCGAAGGCGGTGTTCGATATGAAAAGGTCAAATGCCGAACAGAATTGAATTAAGGACTCTCCGCAAGAGTTTCTGCGATTTCTCCCATGCGACCCAATGCAGGTCTCTCCAAACCGATTCCTTCTTGAATAGCAAAGAAAATATTTCGGAAACTTTAGTATGTTTTAGATTTTTCTTTTAAATTCAGAGATTTAGAGCAATTATTAATTATCAGCGACATAGTTTTTCTAATAGAAATGATTCACCAAAACACGAGACAAAAACACGTGATTAATTTTTTAATCAATTAATTAAGCACTTAACTAAATTAATTAATAAACATTAATAAAAAATTTAACAAGCATGAAAAAAGTAGTAAAATAGAAAAATGATAAAAATGGAAAAACATAAGGAATTTCAATTTTTTCGGTGAAAAAAGGAGAGTGGAAATCATAGAGGTAGTAAATTTGAGAGGTTTGACTGTATTCCTTTATTATCAGAGGATCAGTAATTTTCATTTCTTATAATATTAATATTCTAATTGGCTGGATATCTTGACTGCAAATCAATTTGGCATATCTGAAACAATTCAGCAATTGCAAACCTCCAGGCTGAGCAGGCATATTTAACCGTCGGGGCAGTCAATTGTTGGTAGACCTTGCTGACACAATCTTTCAGGGGGAAGGGACTCTTCTTTAACAGCGCTTTCAAGACGTTCCACTTCCGAAGACCTTTAGCTAGAGCCTCCTCCACGTGACTTGAGAACGTCATTAAGGAGTCGAAAACTACGCCAAGAATCTTCTGGGTACGCGAAGAGGGAATAGGATTGTTTCCAATGAATATTTCCAGTCCATCTTGAATCTTCTATCAGTAGTGAAAAGTGTGAACTGGGATTTAGATGCAGACATACACATCATATTTGCAGATAGCCAATCACATACACGGTTGAGGTGTGACTGGACCATTGCAACAGCCACAGGAGATTTATCTCTTGCAGAGATAATCAGGTCGTCCGCATGGGATAAGAACATAATGTCTGGGTCATTAGTAATGGGTAGGTCATGTAGAAATAGGTTAAAAAGGAGAGGAGATAAAGGGGAGCCTTGTGGGACACCATTTGGTAGTAGTCTTGATCTTGAAGTAGTATTGTCAATTCGGACCCTTCCGCGTCGGCCAATTAAGAAATTTTCCAACCACAGTTTGATGTTCGGATGTAAGTTCGAATCGAATATCTTCCGCGTTGGGAGTTTCCTCGGGACAGAATCCGTTTGAATGATATTGTTTAGTTTAATATTCTTAAATAAATGAATTATCCCTGATCCATCGGGTGTAATAGACATGTAGTTTTATGTGGTATTTCCTAGTTTTTGTAGTTCTTGGACTTTAATATTTTCCAATCATAAAAGGTTTCATTTTGTCAGGTCAATTCAATTTGTGCAAAGTAAAAAAGGAATAAGCAGTAAAAATGGTAAAAAATAGAACATAACCGAGAAACAAAATTTCAATTTTTTCGGTAAAAAAGAAGAGTGGCAAATCTTAGAGGTTGTAAATTAGAGAGGTTTGACAGTAGGAATAGTTACCTGTAGTAATATACGGAATTGCTAAAGAAATTGACACTTATATTTGGTCCTCCTCTCTCTTTACTCACAGGTCTGCCGGAGCTGTTTTCTACACTCTTCTCTACGCACAGTCCACCACTCTCAAATCCCTTCAGACCACGTGCTTTCCGAGGGTCACTTCTGGTCTCCGTCCACGAGGGGGAGGGGTCAGTGTCAGAGGACCCGTTTTTGAAACAAAACGTGATTGAAACGTCTGCCTCCTCCCCGTAGTTGTGTATCCTCCATATAAACACACAGGCAGGCAGGGACGAATCCTTAAATTATGGAGTCCCCTTCTACTTTGTAGTTGTGGGGGATCACCGGGGAGATCTGTTGGCATACATTTCCACGTCGAGAGATATTTCCTGGGGAATTCATCTGCGGAGAGAATGCTCTAAAATGTCGTCTCTCCATGTCTTCTTATAGTCACAAGGAACTGGATTGAAGGGACATGCCTGATCTGCCTTGACTGTATTCCTTTCGTACATTCCGGGGACTAAGCGAGTGAACTGTCCTCGATATCCCCGCCCTATCGAGCCACTCCCGAGTCCCCCCAGAGGGCAGTCTGCGCTGAGAGTGCTGTCTTACCGTAAATTGGTTTCAGAGGGACGGGCTTGAAAATGTTCATTATTGGCCTCCTTCCGTGAAAGGTTTCGGAAATAGTCTGGAATAATGTCCTGGAGTATATTTATAACACTTGCCTCATTCCGATCCAAAAAAACTTGATTACTTGTGCCCAGGTGGGGCGTTGTGATGGTTTGAAGGGGGAATTAAAAGTCTGACTCAGAGGAATTCTCCACCCAAAACTGGGAATGTCATTGTTTTGGGCAATTTGGTAATACAAATCAGTACTTGCATTCGTAAGAACACTCATTCGATATTTTTATTATTTTTCAAATTTAGGTTATTTTTAAATTAATTTAATAATATATTTTACATAAAGTTTGTTAATAAATTAATATTTCCATAACATATATTAAATAAATTATTTATACCCAACTTGTTGGTGCCTTCTTGTGATAAATTTAGACCAATGGACGATGCTGAAATTCAAGACTGGGCATTCGACTGGTGTCGATACAAAATTATACTCAATTCCATATTTTTTGACAATTGTCGAGTCTTCTCCAGACAATCCACCACTCTAATATCTCAGAGACTCAAAAGAGTACACCGAATTCTGGAAATTTCTGTAAAAATACTGCAGATTTCGCTCACATCGAACAGAAGCCTCCAAAGGTAACCAAAACTCAAATCAAGTCATCCTGGTGGCCGGGGACACGGGTTGTGGGAAATCCACGCAGGTCCCGCAGTATTTGATGGAGAGTGGATAAAATTGCGTGCACACAACCCCGGAGAATTGCCTGTGTTTCTCTAAGCAAGCGAGTGGCTTTTGAGACATTCAACCAACATGGAACAAGCATAGGCTTTCACGTCAGATTTGAACGAAACAAGTCAAAAGCGACCAAAATATTGTTCATAACAGAAGGATTATATAATTGACGAGGCAGTCATTTCAGACTAAATCGCTCTTCTGGCCTTCCGATGTTGTCAGACTGAGCAGGATACTTAGCGAGACAGGGAGTACTGCTCTATTCGTGAACTGCCGAACACTCAAAACCCAGCAAATCAAATTTATTTGCCAAAATTTGTTTACGATCGGTGTCCTTGATTTACGCTATTTAATCAGATGGGCCATCATTGAACATAAAAATGTATCAAAAATGTCAAAAAACTCGTGAAAAGGAATACTTACGCTTTTTATGAACAAATTGTACAAAAGATGTCCTTTGGAAATCTTATGAGGAATATACACCTACTTACTGCTGCTAGAATGCATATGAGCCCCCTTTAAATTATGAGGCCCTCATACAATCTAATTTTTGAGAATATGAGGCCCCACACTCGGAAAATCAAAACAACTTTCCGTAGTCGAGTTATGAAGAACGCCTCTTTCCTCAATATTACGATGATCTGTCAAACTATAACTTCTTTTGTTGAAAATCATTAAATAAAATATATATATTAATTGTTATATTTATACACAAAAGCAAATATTATATCACATGCCCGACGCGATACCATAGCATTTATTTTATTTTTATTTATTTATTAAACACCAAGACCACAGTTAAGACCAAACTAATTAGCGTGTAATCCCGACGCACTTAGACGGAGATCGTCCGGAAAGGTTCAATCCTATGCAAAGTGCATCGTCCTGCGACGACGATGTCCCAGGGGGTAGAAGAGCTATTGGTCCTTTTTCGGTGAGCATTATGTGCCCCCTCGGGGTTTCCAAATCCAGTCGAAATCTCCAAGTGAATTTGGTGGACCACGTAACGCCTTTCTAAGGCCGGATAGGAAGGAGATCCCTTTTTGACATACTGTGTCGTGCCAGATGTACTCGTCACCTCACGGGCAAAGGAACTTCGACGAGATTAACCCCGACTCCAAAGTAGTCTCTTCTGGATTCGAACCCACGACGGCTGAATTCCAGTTTAAAATTTTAATTACAAATATTTAGATGATTGAAATATATATTTACTTAATTAATAAAAATTTTTTCAATGGTTAACTATTATCATTAAAAACAATAAATTACCTTCTCAAAGTCTTTCATCAACGAATCGGCCTCTCTTGCTGGGTCTCGTGCTAATAAGGCTGAGCTTTCGAAGTGCCGAAAATATCAGTCTTTGATGGATGACTTTTGGTTTTGGCCAATCGTTGTCGAGACTTCCGGCGTCTTTGGCTCCGGAACCCTCACTTCCCTAAAGAAATTGGGACATCTTTGTTCTTCGCGGTCCAAGGACCCTAGGGAATTTACTTTCCTCATTCAGAGGATCCTGCTGGCTGTCATGCGTGGCAACAGCTGTTCCTCCGTCTCGCTGGGAGAATTTATTAGTTTGTTGACTTTACTTAGTAGTTTGACCCATCATATACTAATTTTATGTTCAAATAGATGAAGTTCAACAAGTTTCTAATGAAATAAATCAATTTGAAAAACTTGACGAATTAACTTTTAATGTTTTTCGTCGATTGAGGGAAGATTCCTTTTCTATTCCGTGTACATTAATCAAAGCCATTGAAAAAAAATATTGACAAAATTGGATTCTTGAACATCTTTTAAAGCCTTAAACGGTTGGTTAGACAGATTTAAGAAGAGACATAATCTGGTTTTTAAAACCATTTCTGGTGAAAAAAAATATAGCAGACAAAAGTAATTTTCCAACTAATCGATGGAAGCATTCATTCATTCAATCGACCTTTAATGTGTCAAGTTGAGTAAAAAAACTGCATCTGCTATCACAAAATGGGCGTGCCCCTCATGCCTTCTCCCGAACTGCATCTCACCCCCTGGCTCCCCTGAACCCTCTAAAGAGCCAACTAGTGCTAGTGCTCATCAATTTGATGTCAACTCATTCCTCATCAACTTGTCCAGCTTCCGAAGTTCTTTGAAAATCCCCCTTCGCATTCCAAAGTCAGCTAGGATACAAGTTTCTAAATGTCTTACTTCCTTCATCAACGATGCGCTCACGTCCAACAGCAATTGCAAACCTCCAGGCTGAGGTTTGCAATTGTTCTCGTTTTATTCTGGGAGACCTTTGGTCTGGGATTCCACTTGTGTGGATACCTTCTCAAAGTCTTTCATCAACGAATCGGCCTCTCTTGCTGGGTCTCGTGCTAATAAGGCTGAGCTTTCGAAGTGCCGGAAATATCAGTCTTTGATGGATGACTTTTGGTTTTGGCCAATCGTTGTCGAGACTTCCGGCGTCTTTGGCTCCGGGACCCTCACTTCCCTAAAGAAACTGGGACATCTTTGTTCTTCGCGGTCCAAGGACCCTAGGGAATTTACTTTCCTCATTCAGAGGATCCTGCTGGCTGTCATGCGTGGCAACAGCTGTTCCCTCCGTCTCGCTGGGAGAATTTATTAGTTTGTTGACTTTACTTAGTAGTTATTCTCTAGTTGGGATGAAAAAAAAAAAAATCAAAACCAGGTGATTTGTTAATCAACCCGGTTTTCCAAAGTACCTTTCAATTTGAGCAAGTTAACAAGTTTCGGATTCAATTGATGATCTCTGTTGCTATCGCAAAATTGATTTCTGTGTCAATTTCTTTAGCAATTCCGTATAAAAACCTTGGTCCAATAACGACAACTCCTGTTTTAGAGGGGACACGTGTTGTTGCGAAGGTCGAAAATTGAGAGACTGGGGTTGTTTGCAGGACATTACATGTAGAAGAGAACAGTGATTGTGGACTATATCGGCAGATCATTCGGAATGAGGTGGCCCACTAAAAGAGAAGGCCTACAAGGCGAATGATTCGTCAACTGTAGAATCCTGGAATATACATGTTTCGGTGGAGTGACTAACAAGTGATTGATACCTCGTCTTGTGGAGGACTGGCTTGGTATCCCAACCATTCCTGTCGCCCAAATTGTTCAACCGAACTGATTCAGCTAAGCAAAGGATCGGCAGAGGGACGAGATTACGTACGACTAAATGTTTATTTATTTATTATTTATTTATTAACTCCAAGATCACCGAGAAAGATAGGTCAGAACTAACTAATTAGGTGATCCCTGCCTCCAACCACAGCCGTACTTTCCTTACATGATCTTCTGATGACCCGACCGTAATCCGGAAAAGCCTTCTCTTCCTTCTGCAGAGGAACTCAATTGGAGTGCATTTCTTTATAACCGACCGAAATTCCTCTGCATGTGCCACCTTTTCCTTGAGTGGGTTTCCCAGTTCCTTGCAGAAACGTAGGAAACCCTGTCCATTCTTCTGCGTCGCCTCCTCGGAAGCAAGACTGCCAACTGAGGTGTCAGTGTGGAGCATAATCTTCCTTCTGAGTGAGTTCAAACGTTCCGCTTTCGAACAAGCAATAGCAAACCTCCAGGCTGAGCAGGCATACTCAACCGTCGGGGCAATCACTTGTTGGTAGACTTTGCTGACACAATCTTTCAGGGGGAGGGGACTCTTCTTTAACAGAGCTTTCAAGACGTTCCACTTCCGCAGACCTTTAGCTAGGGCCTCCTCTACGTGACTTGAGAACGTCATTAAGGAGTCGAAAACCACGCCAAGGATCTTCTGGGTACGCGAAGAGGGAATAGGTTTGTCTCCAATGAATAGTTCCAGCCCATTCTTGAATCTTCTGTCAGTAGTAAAGAGGGTGAATTGGGATTTGGATGCAGACACACACAACATGTTTGCAGATAGCCAATCACATACACGGTTGAGGTGTGACTGGACCATTGCGACAGCCACAGAAGGAGATTTATCTCTTGCAGCGATAATCAGGTCGTCCGCATAGGATAAGAACATTATGTCTGGGTCATTAGTAGTGGGTAGGTCATGTAGAAATAGGTTAAAAAGGAGAGGAGATAAAGGGGAGCCTTGTGGGACACCATTGGGCAGTAGTCTTGATCTTGAAGTAGTATTGTCGATACGGACCCTTCCGCGACGGCCAGTTAAGAAATTTTCCAACCACAGTTTGATGTTCGGATGTAAGTTCGAATCAAATATCTTCCGCGTTAGGAGTTTCCTCGGGACAGAATCAAAAGCCTTTTGTATATCAATAGATACTAAGGCCGTCCGTAGGTGTGTTCCCATGTTAAAACCCTCAGTGATAAACTGGGAGACAGAACACAAGTGGGTCGTTGTGGAACGGTCTGGTCTAAAACCGTGCTGGAATTCTGGCAGTTGTAGGACAGGAGAGATTCGCATTAATACGAGCTTTTCCAGTACTTTCGATAAGATACAAGTTATTGAGATTGGGCGGTATGAAGAGGGGGCATCCTTTGGTTTCCCAGGCTTTAGGATTGGCGTAATTAGGGAGTTTTTCCATATATTAGGTATCGTACGTAAGTTGATGGAGTCGTTATATAGTCTTGATAGTACGGTCCGTGGTGATTAAAGAATTAATTTACGTGGCGGCATGCGGTTCACCTGTTGTTGTGGTGGCGCCCAGTGCATATTCTGCATGAAAAAGAACCGTTCTACCTTCTCCCCCCCTTCACGATTTTGGGAGGGGTTGCCTTCCAACTTCCCTTTCTCTTTCCTACATCTGGCTGGCGACGTGGAACTGAATCCGGGGCCCGATTCTCTGACTATCCTACAACTGAATATCAATGGAGTACGAAGCAAGGTCCTGGAGCTACGCTCCCTTCTATCCCGATTAAAAGTGGACATTGCCCTCATCCAGGAGTCTAAACTCTCCGCGTCATCCCCAACACCTCGGTTCCCTGGCTACAGTGTACTGCGAAAGGACCGGACGAGATGTCTTGGTGGAGGACTATTGACAATTGTCAAGGATGGGCTTGTGTTCACCGACGTTACAACATTCATTTCCTCCCTGTGCCAAGACGATCCTATCCTTGAACAAATCTCCATAGAAGTTCCTCTCTCACCCTCAAGACATTTTACATTATGCAATGTATATGTCCCACCGCAAAGCTCGACGACCTCTTTTATCTCAAAATACACACCCAACTTATTGAAACTCGGCGGACTGAAGGACTTGCTGCTATGCGGCGACCTAAATGCCAAGCATCCGCTCTGGCTCCGGTCTCAACCGGCCGACATTCGTGGCGAATATATCCTTTCCGTACTCAATAAGTTGACTATCCTAAACGATCCATACGCTCATACAAGGACACCAACTAAATGTTTAATAATGGTCTAATAAGATTCCCTGCATTTACATGGCCGCCAATTGTAGAAAGTAGATGTTTTAATAT
Organism: Octopus sinensis; assembly: GCF_006345805.1. Lineage (NCBI taxonomy): Eukaryota > Metazoa > Mollusca > Cephalopoda > Octopoda > Octopodidae > Octopus > Octopus sinensis. Next base: position 185,402 of record NW_021835992.1, on the reverse strand, counting down.
ATAATAAAAAATTGTTATAATTACTGCACGTGTGGGCGATGTTGGAGCAAATATTTTACAAAAAGAGAACTATTAGAGAAAAGCCAATGTATAGACGTGTATAAGCACTGCAGCCTTCCCCAGCCAGACACACCCAACAAATTAATATGCAGTGCCCTTCCCTACGTCAACAACATTCCCCACCTCGGCAACATCGTGGGGTGTGTCCTCAGTGCTGATATGTACGCAAGGTAGACCAAAATCCACATCCAAGATATTGCCGCATGAGTGACTACCCCACTCTCTTTATTTGTGGCACAGACGAGTACGGAACAGCCACCGAGACCAAGGCTCGTCAGGAAGGACTCTCCCCCTCCCAAATATGTGAAAAATACCACAAACTCCACTCAGAAGTGTACGACTGGATTGACATCAGTTTTGACATTTTCGGAAGGACAACCACTCCCTTGCAAACAGAGTACAGTGCTTTTATCCATTTTAGAATTACTCAACAAATATTCTCACAACTCAATCAGAATGGCTATATTTCCTCCCAGTGGGTCGATCAACTGTACTGCACAACATGCAACATGTTCCTTGCTGATCGATATGTCGAGGGACAGTGTCCGAACTGTCAATATAATGACGCTCGAGGGGACCAATGTGATTCATGTGGCCGACTAATCAAGGCCACTGAACTGATATCCCCCAAATGCAAGAATTGTAGTGCCAGTCCAATAATCCGCAGTTCTAATCACTTATTTCTAGATTTGTCCTCAGTTTGTCATTTTTCTAATTTTTAGTTACAACCACAACTAGAAGAGTGGATGGCCACCTCCAAAGGGCTGTGGAGTGCCAACGCAGTCGCCATCTCGGCCGCCTGGATAAAGGAAGGACTCAAAAGTCGTTGTATAAGCCGAGACCTCACATGGGGGACTCCCATCCCCTTAGAAGGCTTCACAGACAAAGTTTTTTACGTTTGGTTTGACGCCCCAATCGGCTACATTTCGATCACAGCCAATTACTGTCCTGATTGGCAATTGTGGTGGAAGAATCCAGCACATGTCCAACTGACCAATTTCATGGCTAAAGATAACGTGCCTTTCCACTCGGTGGTCTTCCCTTCCTCCCTTCTGGGCACAGGAGAGGACTACACGCTCGTGTCTCGCATTAGTGCCACTGAATATTTAAACTACGAGACCACCAAGTTTTCCAAGTCACGGGGAATCGGAGTTTTTGGCTTGGATATAAAAAATTCGGGGATTCCTTCCGATTATTGGAGATTCTACCTCCTCATCAATCGCCCCGAAGGACATGTTTTACCACTTTTGTAACATTAGGACTCCACATTCCACTGGGATGATATGTTGACGTGTATTAACAGTCATTTGGTCAACAATCTTGGCAATTTTATCAACCGGTCCCTAGTTTTGAACATGTGTAGGGCTATTGTGTTTTGCAACAAGTTCTTTGACTCGGTTGTGGGCAGTGTGGTGGTCGCAGAGGAGATGGCTGAACTTTTAGCTCAGATTGGTCCTTTGGTGGAGAGTTATCACACTAATATGAACAATTGCAAGTATGTGTGTCTCTATTATCAGGTTTGTGGCTTCCATTTACGATGTCCTGTCCATTTCCCGTCTCGGCAATGCTTTTATCCAGTCACAACAGCCGTGGGTTAAAGTAAAGACCAGTTCAACCAAGTCTACTGATTGCCAATAATTGAGTAGGAGTGAGGCATATAACTGTACATCACTCATGTGCAATTTGGCCTGTTTGTTGGCTTATCTCATCTTTCCCTTCATTCCCCAGTCAGCAGCCAGTTTGGCTCGTCAACTCAACCTCCCCGATGATATTTCCACTTTGTGTGCCCCCACTCATTTCCGTCCTCTTTTGAGAAAAGGACATCAACTTGGCGAGGCTGTTCCCTTATTCAGGCTGATCACTGCGGATGAGATCAGTAGGCTTAAAGATCTTCATGGTAGTTGATGTTTTCTTTTTGATTCTTATTTTTGTTTGTCACTCTTTTTTATGTTAAAATCTGTCAATTGTTCTTAATGAGGCATTCATTCCTTTCTACTCCATAACCGACAAGAGTAACATTGCGTTGGCTTATTCCACAATATTCATTATCAATGGAGCTGTAATAAATGTTAAAGCTTTTTAAATAGAAACTAAAAGAAAAGTCTGATGCTTCCAAAATAACCGTCAGCAGACCAATATTTATTAGAATTTGTAAAAACAAAATTTAGAACTTTCGAATTTTTATAGACGATGGGGATTTTGAAATTTGTCGAATATTAATGATTTTAATTTTCTTTCAGGATAACTACAGCATAAATTAAAGGTAATTTGTTTCTCAGACTTATTAAAACTAAAACAAATTTGAGCATTTTTTACAAATAATTTGGAAGGTGTGTTATTCGTATCTAAAACAGCTTCGGAGCAGCTTAATACGTTTTTTCCAAATTTTACAATTTTCTCAGTAAAAATTTCAAAGACGGTAACATGGAAGTGTTTGTGAGTATCTTTCACCACATAAAGTTGTGTATTTCAGATTATGTTTTGACTTAAATCTCTGAAGACAATATTTGGACCCTTTAAATTCACCAACAAATGCTTCAAGAATATCATTGCCGTATTTATTAAATAATTGACTTTAATCAAGGAACTCTTGAAAGACATCAAAAAGCATCGAAGCAAGTCATATTCATTCAGGAACCTTCCCTTGACAGTTGTTACATCTGGTTTAGTCTATCACCGCCGTCTACCCTCAAAGGCCGAGTGGGAAAACTTTTGACTCGTCATTGCCGATGCCGTTGTCAGTCAATCTAGTAAATTCAAGTACGCTGTGAAAACATCAAACGCCGCTTTAACCTCAATGACGTAAATATTGAATCAGAAGGTCTCAGTGAAAGCACACACAACTCAAAGTTGGCATACAAAACTGAGAAGCCGAACGTGTCCTTTATTTTTTGCGTTTTTTTTGTCATAGCTGTTTCTCCTACAACGGTTGGTCTTACCGTGGAGCCAGAACACAAATAAATGTAATAAATATGTTTTACTTATATCATAAATAGTTTATTCCTACTGATTATTGTGATTTTGTCGAACAGATTTTGTAGTTATTCGTGCGTCATTATTAATATGGGAATTAAATATTTCATTCACCCAAACGGCACTAGTTTCTACCAGTGCAAGAAATGCCACGTCCCCTTCGCGAATCGCGAGGACATTCAGTCCCGCAGGTTCACGGGAGGCTCCGGGCAGGCCTACTTGTTCAAAAAAGTGGTCAACCTCCGATTTGGTGATGTACAGCCATGTCCTCAATGTCATATAGACTAAACACCAAGTCATGCTGACCGGCCCTCACTTGGTCCAGGACGCCTTCTGTCGCGGGTGCGGGACCAAGATTGGTTGGAGATATGAATTTGCCTTTGAGGAGACTCAGCGCTATAAGGAGGATTCGGTCATCCTTGAAAAGGCACTCATCGAGCACTGCAATGACCCTTTGGACGGAGGATTTCTTTCCTCTTCAAGCACGTCCAATGTTGCCAGTGTCACCTTATTGTAGATTTTACATTGATTTTTATTTTTGTTAATATTTTCAAATCAATTCGAGGGGAACTAATTGCTGGCCCATTGTAGTGATATAATATTGCTAAGAAACGACGAGGCGTATTGCATTTCAGTCACTCATACTGCTGTCCGGTTATGACAGACAAAGGTGATTCTTACTCAACTAATTCGATAACAACTCACTTATGTAATTCGAAAAATGGAAAGTTTTATATTAAGGCAATTTTAACGCTCTTACTCTGTGAGTCATACTAAGGGTTCGTTGTGGCTCAGACACTTCCTTATCGATGGTAACCCAATTCTTTTTTATTCAATCAGTAGAATTACAAGTTGGTAAATATAGGCTATTTTGTTACCTAATTGTGTTAATGTGAGAAAACAATACAAAAGAATAAAATAACATGACATCTTAAATTATACAATCGTATTGTCAAAAAAATTAACATCATTAATGAAAAAAGTCAAAATCATTATTTATTGAAAATAGTAATCAATTTTATTTCCATATCCATAGTACAGTCGAACCCCGTCCCAACAAAAAGCCTGCCTTCGGGCACCGTCGCTTTTTGGGGCGATTTTATTTTTTAGTAAATTTTTCATCAATAATTTCCAAATTTGGAAATTATCAAAACCCCACTGGGCACTTTACTAATTTATTTTAATATTATTACATACTGATAGATTCCGACATTTTTTTATTTAATTTCGACATGATTAGTTTTTATTGTATCTTTTTGTTATTTACATACTGATAAAATAATTAAATTTAAAGCTGCGTGATTTAATGCGTCAGGTGACACTTTCTAGGGAAGAATTGGAAATTATCAAAGAATTCAAGTCCAATGAAGACGATTTGAGTGTCTTCGATAACAAGAGCAAGTTCCAGCGAATGCGGCTTAAGAGAATAGCCAGATCAATTGTCTTTAAGGATGAAATTACTTACATTCTCGTTGATGATGTTCTCAAGCGTTTCTTTTGTGTGGAGGACCATTAGCTAAAAATGAAATGCATTAAGGTTTATTGAAAAGTGTTATTTCATTAGGCCGAGCACAATAAAAATCACTTTGGGAGGGACAGGCTGTATAGCAAGCTAAGATGCAAGTATTATAATTTGAGAAGGATAGAGATTACAGAGACTATCGGTAGATGTACCCTCTGTCAAGTATGTTTCTTTATTTAAAATTAGTCAAAACGATTAGTGAGCACCAAACCAGAGATCAAACCCATCATTGCGAGCAGACCACGTGACCGATATATTGCAGACTTAGTCGATTTACGACGTTATTCATCGTTGAACGACTCATATTCATGGGTATTGGAAGAACTATGCGAGAAGTATAATATTTCACACATATTTGGAAGACCACGGGCCCCTTGGGTTCAGGGACAAATAGAAAGGTGTTTTCTGCATTAATTAATTTTAGATTTAATAAGAGTGTAAAAGGTTGGATTTCCTCTACCAGTGAATCAAAAATTGTTTAAGACGTTATGTCAATATTATCAATGATATTGTCGAGGATTATAATTACACTATTCACTCGACGACAAGGCAGATACCTTTCTTTCTGTTTATGGGAATCAAGAATTGCAATTTAGTTAGTGAAACACATCGAAAAGAGCTTATGGGGCATAACAGTGATGATTAGGGCAATTTTTTTTTAACCTAAAAACTTCGATTTTTTAACCTAAAAATTTTAACTTTTTAATCTAAAAATAACCAAATTTTAACCTATAAAACAAAAATTTTAACCTAACAAATTTTAACTTAAGAATCATTTATTATACAAACATATAACATAATTCTCTATATTTTCAATATTAAAATTTCTGTTATCCCTCATAAAGTTTTTAATTTGAGAGAAGCATCGTTCTATGGAAGAGGATGAAGGCTGACACTTTAAAAGCATACAATATTCTTCAGGAGAAATTGATGAATTTGTCATTCTTATAATTTGACATAAATCATTTTTTTGTAATCGTTCATTCAAATATTTTTCAATTATATCTGATTCGTCGTCAAATTTTAAATTCTTTAGCTCATTGTAAGCTAACTCTATTGAGGAGTGAGAACTTTCAAATTTGCACAATAATTCTGCTATTATTAAACTAGTTTTACCTGGAATTGTCGAATAATTTATAACAATAGAACTTAAGCTTTTTACTAGAGATTCATCTCTTAGGCTATTTTTTGCAGCCTGAACAATGATTCCATCATCAGGAATTGTTTTGAAAATGTTTATCACATGTATTAAATTTTTTGCATAATAAAATGCAGCAGTTAGCCAAGTACCCCATCTAGTTAAAACTACATGAGGTGGAATTCCAATTTCATTAAATAGTCGTTTTCTCTTGTTATTTTTTGTTATTGCCGCTTGAATTGATGCAATAAGAGAATCAATTTCAGGATAAATAGTCCTGATTTTCATTGAACAATTATGCATCAGATGAGCAACACAAGTTACGTGAAATAACCTTGGATATAAAAGCTTAAGAACTTTTCCAGCTATGTTAAATTAAAACCTGCTAGCATATAGGAATTATATGTTAAATTAAAACCTGCTAGCATATATTTAGCGGAATCTGTTATTAGGAGAAGGAAATTTTGTCTTTCAATTAAAACGCATTTAATCGTATCGTCAACAATTTGAATAATTGTTTCTTTGGTAGAAGTTTTATCAATTTTTACGAAAGAAATCAAATAAGTTTTATCGGGATTTTTAAGTATCCCCATTAAAACTGCAACAAATTTTTGACTACGAATAGTGACCTCGTCACTTATGGCGAATACAAGTTGATTTCTAAAAAATTATATATTCATAAACCTAAACTTTTCTTGAAATAATACAATATATTCAGTTTTCAATTGTTTAACGCACATTCTTGCTTTGTATTGGGAAGGAAGAGGCAAAGAAGTATTCTTGAATAAATTCTTTAGAGGAGGCATAGTCAATTTATGCAAGGGTATATCGCATTGAATAAATGCTTTAGTGACTTGCATTGACCAGTCATCATTGGGTAACTCGTCCAAACAAGGCTGATAGAAATTATTCTCTAAAAATTATATTAATTTGTAAAAACTTAATAAATTTGAGTGCTTCTTCGATTCTCGGTGAGAATTCACAAAATGCTTTTTCTCACACCTGACTGTGCATAAGCAAAGTTGACATTGCAACTCGCCATTCTCTCGTAATAAAAACTCCAGCGGATATTCAATAACAATTTTTTTTGCCTTAAAATACATTGTTTTTGCAGTTCTTGGCATACTAAACACCCACGCGCTATTTTAAATAAAGTTAAAATTTTTAACTTTATAAAAAAAATTTTTTTAACTTTTTAACTTTATTTTTTTCTTTAATAAGTAACTATTTCATTTAAAAAATACTTTATTTTTACTTTTAAGCCAAAATACACATTTTCATATATTTTAACTTTTTTAACTTAAATTGCCCTAGTGATGATACAGAAAAAGAGGATTTGGAAAATGACAGTGATGACGAACTTGAGAAAAAGAGAAAGGAAGGAAGCTTTCAAAAACATTGTCGGTATAAAAATGAATAAAAAAAGAAAATGGAAAAACGATGAGGATAGGCCATCAGAAGGCGATCTTGTACTTCTACGTACAGATAATGACACCAATCGGCCAAGATATCCGTTATATGACGGAATTGATTTCAGCAAACACAAGATCATCAGTGTGAAAAACGATCAGTATTTTTTAGAAGGAGAAAATGGTGAGATTGTACCAAATGTACACATCTCAAGACTTAAAACAATTAAGAAATAACTTAAACTCTATAAAAATTTATTCAAAATTAAAATTTTCATTAACTTTTTAAGTATTAAAACTTTTTAAGTATTAAGGGTTAGGATTAGGGTTTAGATTAGGTTTGGAGATAAAAGTCAGTTTAGGGTGGAAGCTAAGTTTTGGGCTAGACGCCAGGTATACGTTGGGATTAGAGTTAGGGGTTTTTTTAAGACAGGGGTGTCAAACATGCGGCCCTCAGTGTACTTTGCCAAACATAAGTGCGTGCGGTCTGATTTAATGGATATAAAATGCAAAAAATTATTTTTTATTTTTTTACATTTAATTAAATTTTTTAATTGTATTTTTAAATCGTGTTTGTTAATGTCACGTGCTTCTACTGGAATAAAAAAGAAACGGTGCTTGAAAGATGAACGGAGAATGTTAAAAGATAAATGGGAACTTCTCTATTTTTGCACAATGGTTGATGGAAAAATATATTGTTTGATATGTAACAAGTTTATCGCTATACCGAAAGAATACAACCTAAGGGGCATTATCAATCTAATCATTTATCATAAAATTATTTCGAAGGTATTAAGTTGCTTATTAACCAAGAAGGTCCAATACGTGTTTCAAAGCTAAATGAATTGCGAAAAAATTTATCTGCGTTAAAAAATCATTTCACAAAAATCATAATAGAAGTACTGCATTAGTCACTGCAAGCTATGAAATCAGCAGAATGCTTGCACTAAATGGAAAATCATATTGTGATGGTGATTTCATTAAGCCAGGCATTCTCAACCTTTTTTGTTCATCGCCCCCTTAGATATTTTATCGCCCCCCTTTGAAATTTTATCGCCCCCTTGTCCACATACAATTTAAAAATTTTTGGGAATTGTCCTTTAATTGGTTGTTTTTTGTATATAACTCAAAAATCAAAATATAAAATAATAAATCAAATGTAAAAAATTGAATTTTTATTAAAAATTATTAGTGAGACCCTTGATATTGATGTTTACTCGCTAAATATTCTATGTCGGGTTTAATTCTGCTCAACTTTAGGCGCATATCGCCTCTATAACACACTTCCAGTCCATTTCTTTCACATTGTGTATTAAAGCGGTTCTCAACCTTTTTTAGACTGGGGACCACTTTTGCACTATAAAATTTTGTGGGGACCACCTTAAATAAAATAAACATTTTTTGGTATTAGCGCACAATTTTTGGCCTCGTCAGGGCCAGGTTTAGACATGTTCGAATATTTATTATAAAATAACATGAACATTATGAAAATTATGACAGACGTTAGAAATGTCAGTTGACTCGTCCAATTGAATACTTATTCTGCATTTACTTTTATTGATTCTTTAAAAGCGATAGAATAGTTGTTGTGGTGTTGTGCATGTCCGTTCCTAATGATATGAGGAAATCGAATCCTAGGGGCCTTCCTGCGAAAAAGGATAAAAATAACATAACAAGTGCAGGAGTGTCGTCTCTGGGGCTGGATAACAGCACAAGGACTAGTATTCATGACAATCCAATTGCTGGGAATCCTACTATCCCAACTAACTTGCATTCCCTTTTGGCCATTATCGATGATGCTATTTGTGTTTCTGAAGCTGAGTGGGTGCCTCAGATTGTTTATGCCACGAAGCAAAGAATTGGGAGGATACCAAGAGGTGGATGGAACCTTATCCGTGAGAAGTTTAATTCAAAATTCTCGAAGAGTGCAAGTCTCAGTCAACTCAAAGGAATGGTTAAACCAATGAGAGTGGATAATAATTATGGAAGCAATTGCCATCAGAAGCAATTTCTTGAGAGCTCAGAAATTTCCACTTTTAGAAAGTGTCTAGAAGAGTTGAATATACAAATTAAGAATATTGAATCGATTCCAAGGGATTCACGTAAACCAACTCCAAAAATTCAAAATAAATATTTGAAAACTGATATATTGACAGGATTGAATTCGGCGATATATTATATTACGAAAGATAATCATCCTAATGATATCAATAGCATTTCTGATATTCTATATGCTGCTCAATGTGCGTATTTATCTCTAACCATGAGAGACAAAGCACAGAGCACATGGGTAGAAAATATTGAAAAGAAAATTTCAAAATTATCTGCAGAATTGGAAATTGTTAAGTCCCATTCCAATCAAACACTACCTCCATCTGAAAAGCAAAAGGTAATGGATGTTCTCTGTCGCTATGGGTATAAGAAAACTAAGAAAGGTGAGCTGTCGAGGATTCAGATATTATTGCAAGACCTGATTAGGATTAACAATAAGAAAATAGAAGTTCATAATTCAAGGAAGCAATTTCGTAAGGATAATCAGTGCTTTGAATTAAATCGAAAAAGATTCTATCGAGATTTAACAAAGAAAGAGGAAGTGACGCTGTATGGATTTGATGATGAAGAATGTGTCTCTTTTTGGCAAAAAGTCTGGAGCGAGAGAAATGGGAGGCCTCAATCTTATGACGTTGTTGGAAAACGAACTACTTGTGCTGAACATATGCTTCCAGAGTTTACGGAAGAGTTTTTTGGAAATGTTATTAAGTATCTTCCTGACTGGAAGGCATGTGGATGTGATGGGATATATAACTTTTTCATTAAGAAGATGGAATCATTACATGGATTTCTGTGTCACGAGATAACCCGAATAATTAATGGAGAGTACATGCCTGAAAGTTGGTTTTACACTGGAATAACATATTTGATTCCTAAAAAAGATGATTGTGAGACCCCGAAGGACTTACGTCCTATAACGTGTATGCCGACATTGTATAAACTTGTCACCAAATGTGTTAATGTTAAACTGGCTGATTTTGTCGAGGCATTTGGCCTAATTTCAGACAACCAACTTGGAACGAGGAAGTATTGTCAAGGCGCCAAGGAGCAAGCTCTCATTAACCAATGTTTGAACAAGGAGTACGGGAATGGCCTTTATTCTGCTTGGGTCGATGTGAAGAAAGCATATGACTCAGTTGATCATGATTTTTTGTTTCACGTTTTGGATTGTTCTGGAATCCCGCTTTGGATCGTAAACTTTGTGAAGAGCGTAGTTAAGAAGTGGGCAGTAAAGCTGCATATGGAAGGTAGAAGAATTGGATCAGTGAAGTTAAACCGAGGAATTTTACAGGGAGACTCATTGTCTCCTTTACTATTTGTTATGGTATTAGATCCTCTAAGCAGGATCCTTAATTCCGTGTTTCCAAAACTTGAAATTAACCAGGAAGATCCCAATATGTTAACATATTCTACTAATCATTTGCTATTTATTGACGATCTAAAAATATTTGCTCTCAAACAAGACACTTTACTCAAAATGATGGAAGCTGTTAACGGATTTTTTAAAATTGTTGGTTTGGAGATGAATTCAGAAAAATCAGCGTCTAATTTGGAATCATTATCATGTTGTAAGACTATTGACGGAATCAATGGATATCGGTATTTGGGTGTACTTGAAGATGGTGGAAGCAATGTTCTTAAGAATAGAGTTATGGACTCTATCTTTGAGAATGTTAAGAAGAGGATAACTATGCTATCGAAAACAAAACTCAACTCTGTGAATCTGTTTCGTGCTATAAATGAATATGCATTGTCACTATATAATTATTATATTGGGCTAATCAATATTGAACCTTCTGAATTTGATGATATTGACAGACAAATACGGCAATTGCTTACGTCGCTCAGATTACATCTCAAACCTGCAAATAAAGAGAGACTGTATTTAAACCGGAAGGCTCTTGGAAGAGGGCTTTCATCAGTTGCTTTCAAAAGTGAACTAATGCTCTTTCAGTTCCTTACGAGTCTGGAAAATATGTCAACTATATGCTTACGGAGGGCGGGGATTCTGCGTGTAATTAAAATGAATAAATGGCATTTGGCTATGATCGCAGGATTTCTATCCTCCAAATATGCAATTATTGATAAGAAGAGTATTACTATGGAGTCTCTAAAGTCCAGTCAGATACAATATTTACAAAAGAAAATTAGTTCTAAAGCACTACATTCTGTGCTTTTCAAATGTGTGGATGAACCTAATGTTGATTTACCTGCATCCTCAGAATGGCTATCTAATGGAAATAATGGGCCACGAAGTGAAGCATTGTATTGTCTTCTGCAAGATCGAAACTTGTTCTTTACATCCGCTGACTCATTATGCAATCATTGTAAGAAAAGCAAGAAAACTGTTGACCACATGGCTACTCAGTGTGGTAAAATGCTCAACAGTGATTATCTCCGGAGACACAACGAAGTTGTGAAGTGTATTCACCTTAACTTGTGCCGAATGTATGGACTCAAAAAAGCAAGACGATTGAAGGGACATTCTGTTCAGTCAACACTGTCGACGGGAAAAGTTGAAATCAGGGTTGATTGTACAATCCTCACCGAAACAAAAGTAGAATATAACAAGCCAGATATCTTTGTCCACGACAAAGTCAGAAACGAAATAAATCTAATTGAAGTGGGTATTACTTCACAGGATCGCCTCAAGCAAGTGGAGGTTGAAAAGTGTCACAAGTATGACCTATTGGCAAGTGAGCTTTCGCTTCTGTATAGCTGTCAAGTAAAAATAATTCCTGTGGTTATGACATGGGATGGAGTTGTCTCGAAATGCTTTAAAAATTATATGAAGAAACTATCTATTGAAGCAGGAACGAGGACATACATCCAATCCGTTGTACTGAAAAGAACGCTCGAGAGTATGATGATCGAACACAAGCACGGAATGAAGGTATCTGGTGAAGAATACGCTTCTGCTTCCAACCGGTATGTGGAGATGGCATGCAAAAATGAAGACGACCCAATGAATGCTAAAGAAGATGCAATGGTTGAATCAGATGTGGTAGTGGGGAGTAAGAGGCAGCTGGAAGTAGACTCTTCTTCCAAGAGAAGGAGAGTGGATATCAGCGAGCTGGAGTGAGATCTGCTTAGTTTCTGATTAACTATTAATTTATTATTGGTTTTAAAACGGGATATAGTTTTTTGATTCTTTTAATTAATTGCTTCAGGATATCAGATGACAATTCTGAAATTCTACGGGAAATTGAATCGTTGGATAATGGTATGTCCTTAAGTTTGGTAACTGCATCCGGACCAAACAAAATTCGAGCCATTTCAAGAGCCGCTGGTTTGATTAATTTTTCACCAGAATTATGTGCAGCTTTGTTTTTTGCGATAATCATTGAGACCTATTTGTTTTAGATATAAATTAAAATTACAGCATATGATGCTTCTAATCTCGGTTTATCTTGATATTTATTAAACCACTCAAGCTTTGGCTGTGAATCAAACTTCGTTCTTTTGACTTTAAAATATTCATGTGAGGAAGAATTTTCTGGGTGTACAGACTCTTTGTGGCGCCTAAGTTGAGAAGGTTTCAGTAAATTGTTTCCCAAAATTTTATGGCAAATCATGCATTTTGCCTTTATTTCATTATTTGGGGCAATGAATTTAGTGAATCCAAATTGTACGTAAGAATCCGACCAAAGACGACGATTCTTGTTAACCATAAATAGAATGATAAACCACGCTAATCAAATCAGATTAATTTCAATGTTTTTGATTTATTCTTAATTGTACAATGAGTTTTAACTTTAATATATTTTTATTTTTCGAAAATTCCTGGGGACCACTAAAAATTTTCTGGGGACCACGGTTGAGAACCGCTGGTGTATTATGATTGACAAAACTAAATCCACTTTCAACTAAATAAGTGGTGGGGAATGTCAATAGTACATTACTCATTTCCTTCCATAAATTTGGAAATTTCATTTGTAGATCTTTTGATTGCCAAAATTTAGAATATATCATTTTTTCGTGAAATTATCTCTTCTGCCAAAACCAAGTCTTCTTCAGTCTGCAAAAATGCGACTATTGCATCGTAAAGATTAACAAATCTTTCTAAAGCATTTCCTTTTGAAAGCCATCTTACTTCCGTGTGTAATAAAAGTCGAATAAAATCTTCACAAGCATCCTTACAAAACTTTCTAAAAAGACGATCACATTTGCTTCGTGTTTTATTCTGTTAATTGTTTTAATTACAATATTCAAAGATTGATGTAAATCAGGACATATAATCTTCGATACCAGTTGATGGCGATGTAAAATACAATGAACCGTAATGACCCATGGATAATCTTTTTTAATAAGAGCAACAAATCCCTTATATCTTCCAACCATTGACATAGCACCATCAGTCGCACATGAAACCAAATTTTCAAATAATATTCCATTTGTTTCAAAAAACCCTTTTACTTACTACGGAATATATTGACATTCCAGTTGTACAGGTTTCCAATAATTCGACAAACAATAAATCCTCATTTAATACACATTCATTATCGAAATACCTAAATTTTATTAAAACTTCGAAAATAACCTCACAAATCCCATTAAAACAGCTTTACTATCTACAATGACGCTTTCATCAAGTTGTAATGAAAACTTACTTCGCTTCAGTCTTTCAATAAGGATTTCCTTTACATTGTCACCCATTTCATCAATTCTTCGACGAATCGAATCATTGCTAAGAGGTAAGAGGTAGACTTTTAATAATTTTAGAAGCATCTTGATGCATTACATCCAATATTATTACTTCCAGTGATGGAATTATTACATTTTCTGCGATAGTATGAGAACTGGAAGTTTTCGCAATAATTTCAGCAATTTTATAAGAAGCGATGTGCGCACCCACAACTACATATAAATAAATGTTTAATAACCATCATGTACTGGCTTTGTGAATAACGATTTGATCGTTTTCTTATTTTCAAATTCGAATATTTTATTAAATATATTATCGCCCCCCTGTACAAAATTATCGCCCCCCTTTACAAAATTTTCGTCCCTAGGGGGGCGATTCGCCCCCGGTTGAGAACACCTGCATTAAGCAATGCCTTGTAAAAACAGCGAATATTATTTGTCCAGACGACGCCCACTTGTTCAAAGATATTTCATTAACAAGAAATACTGTTGCCGAACACATTAATGAAATGGCATTGAATTTGAAACACTAATTAAAGTCTGATTTGTTAAAATTCGAATATTTTTCAATTGCAATCGATGAAACAGTCGACGTCGTTGGAATTGCACGATTAGCAATCTTTTTTAGAGCCTGTGATTCAGATTTTAATATTTATAAAGAATTTCTCGAACTGGTACCAATGCACGATACTTACAAGTAAAGATATTTTTATAGAAATTATAAAACTACTACAAATTCTCTTTAAATATGGGTTTGATTTGAAGAAGATTGTATGTTTATGCACTGATGGTGCTTCGAATATGGTTGGACGACATGCTGCCGTTGCCGCTAAATTGCGAGCTGAAATAGAAAAGGTAAATCCCGGGTCATCATTTGCTCATTTTCATTATATTATTCATCAGCAATATTTGTGCTCAAAGATATTAAAAATGGAAAATACCATTTGTTTGGTCACGAAAACAGTAAACTATATCAGAGGTCATCCCCTCAACCACCGGCAGTTTAGTAAACTGTTGACAGATATTAATAATCAGTTCAGCGACATTCCTTTTTATACTCCAGTCCTCTGGTTATTACTTCACAAATTTGTTAAAAGATTTTATTTGTTGAGATCGGAAATAATTTTATTTATGGAGATGAAATGGCAAAACACAGACGAAATGAAAAGCCAATCTTGGATCAGGAGTACTGTTGATGCACATAATGTAATGAATTTTTCTCAGTATGAAAAACAACTAGAATCGTTGTTAAAGGAATTTCAAGAAAGATTTAATGATTTTTGGTCTTTTGAACAACAATTTTTATTATTCGCATCACCATTCTCTTTTAATGTTTCCAATGCAGATAAAAGTTTACAAATGTAACTATTCGAAATCCAATCAGATTCTATACTTTAAGCTAAATATTTGGAGGTTGGAATACCTGCTTTCTTTTTATATCTTCCTGGAAAGTTTAAAAACTTTAAAAAGTTTGCAACAAGAATCATTGCTATGTTTGGTTCGACATATATGTGTGAACAGCTTTTTTCATTTATGAAAAGCACAAAAACTGCTCAAAGAACAGGACTAACTGATGAACATTTATTCTCTTTAATAAAAGTCGGTACTACACGAATAGCTCAGCCTGACATATCAAAAATTGTATCTAAAAAAAGATGTCAATCCTATGGAAGCAGCTCTCACCAAAATTAAGGGGCGATGATTGAATAATTTAGTTTCTCTTATTTTGGTTATTTATCATAATAAATATCAGAATCAATATTCCCTTAATGAGAAATTATTATAAATGCGGCCCTCGAAACGAAATTGTTACAAAATGCGGCCCTCAAAGCGAAATGAGTTTGACACCCCTGTTTTAAGACATATTATTTTTGAACACTTGATACTTATCTTTTTGTAATGCATTCCAAGATTTCTATTGAAACAAAAATTAAAATTGCAAAGTGTCTACAAATTTCTTCTTAAAGAGAAGGTGCAAAAAAATTCAAGAACGAGCTGGCTTTTTCAGCGGATATCGTTCGCGATACTACGTGGAAATTGCCTGTCCATCCGCTCGGCGACTCATCTAATTTAGTTAACTTCTCTATTTTTTTGGACCTAATTTGAACATTTCATAATAAAAAAATTCAAGATAAGCTTAGATTTCAACTTGGAAAAGATTTAAGAAATAAGAAAAATTTGAAATTGACTGATTATTTCAAAAAAATGTTTTACAAAATAATGATTTATTAATTAATCAAAATCAAGTGAAAAAACAGAATAGAAATCTATTAAACTATAGAGCAAAAAGCACAACTTATTGTATTATCGCCACATAAACACTTTGGAAGATGTGAAAAGGTTCTTTGTTTGCAAAGTAAACCACAATTTAAACTTTTCTGAGACACTAAAAGTTTTTAACGAACTTTGAGGAATATCTAAAACTAAATCTAAACCGCTGGAGCTGCGGGGAAGGAGACTGACTCGTTCCTCAAAGAGGTCGGGCAGTCCATCGGGAGGAGGCTCAAGGACACGAGAGAGGGCCTCTGGTTCCGCCAGCGCATCGGCCTGGCCATTGTTCGGGGCAACGCACACTGCGTCCTTGCCGCTGGGACTTAACGATTTTCGTTGTCTTATTTTTTGTCTAAATCTTCTAATTATTATTATTTAAGCCAAACAAAATCACCGTCTTAACCATTAACTAACACGTTTAGGTGATTCCGACACTTCTCAACAGTCGAGCCATCTTTTCACGATGTTCAGACCGTGGCCCCACACACTTTCTGTATGTACGGTGAATACAATTATTTAGCGCGCGTCATGTGGTTTACCTTTTCTGGTGGCGCCGGATACAGTCCTAAACGGTATCTAAAGAGAACCATTTGCTCCCCGCCAACCAGAAGACTTCCCCCTGCACGGCATCTTCTCAACGTTGGCACTTACCATCGATTGTTGCTGTTGACCTCAGGTGACGTGGAACAGAATCCCGGCCCAAAGCTAACAATACAATGCCTAAATATTGACGGGATTCGAGGAAAGACGGCGGACCTTGACAGTTTTTTGGAGGAGAACCGAATAGATGTCTGTCTTCTCCAAGAGACGAAACTTTCGGAACGGATCCCTACTCCTCTTTTTGCTGGATATGATGCACTACGATGTGACCGCAAGTCTGACCATGGCGGGGGTCTACTGACCCTTATAAAAAGAGGAATAAAATATTTTGAGAATCCCTTACCGTATGCAAGCCTAAGGAAGGACTCCAACTCCGAAATAATTGGAATCTCACTTATGACCTCCTACGGAAGACTTGAAATCGCCAATGTCTACGTACCTCCCCCAGGTTCATGCAAGAAGGGTTATCGTTTTGACCTGTCAAGCCTTGATAAATTGGATAACCTACTCTTATGCGGAGACCTGAACGCGAAGCATCCCGCTTGATTCCCATATCAGACTGCCGATGCCAGAGGAAACCTTTTGGTATCGCAATTGCAGAAGTTAATAATCCTTAACAACCCGAAAAAGAACACTCGGACACCCTACAACTCCAAGGACACGAGGACATCGCCAGATCTATCAATTTGCTCGCCTCGGCTTTCCCCTATCATCAAGTGGTCGGTCCGCTATGATCTCCGAAGTGACCACCACTCAATGAGAATGAACTGTTCTCCACATGCCATACTGAAACCAACTTATTTCTATGATTACGAAAACGCAGATTGGAATGCTTTCGCAAATTACGTTGATTCAAGACTCCAGAACTTCCACCCTGAGAATTTTTCTTCCTTTGACAGAGCAGTGGAAAGCTTCAACAAAACTATCATAGGTTCAAGAAATTTGATTATCAGAAGAGCATGTATAAGAAGTGGGAGCTCAAAATATGATTCAAGAACGAAAAAACTAATTAGAGAAAGAATCAGCCTCAAGAAAAGAAAGTATCGACCCAAAGGAATCATCGATCGAATCAGGGCTCTAAACATGCTTATTACGAATAATACCAACCAAGTCCAAAGGAAGAAGCTCAGCCGAATCTCTAGAGCTATGAATAAACAAGCCTCTATTTCGACCATGTGGACGATGTTGAGACGCTTGAAGAATCCTGACGAGCGTAAAACAGAAACATACCAGCTCAATCTAAACAATTTTATGAAACACTGTGTCAAGATTAGTCATATTCCTTATAAAAAATGAACTCACAGCCAAGATTAAAATCAAAGCCATCCAAAAGGCCCCCGACGACTTATTTTCTTCCTGAAGAGGTGTCTGAAACAATCTCGAATCAGAAGAAAACAAACTCATGTGGACCGGATGGAATTCCACTTATTCTACTAAAACACTTGGGCCCTGTTTCAATAAATGCTTTAACCACGATCTATAACACGTCATTAATCACGAACTCTATACCGAACTTATGGAAACTATCAAAAATCCTGCCAATATTAAACTAGGGATGTAAATGTCGAATACGCGAAGGAAAGACTACAAAGAATACTGGACGACTTATATGGATGGCTATATGAAAACAGACTACATGCATGTTCCGAAAAGTCAGCAGTCACTCTATTCACGAAAAATAGGAAGATGGGGACGAAAACTATTGAAGTCACGCTGAATGGAGTCCCAATACCACAAAAGAAAACACAGAAGATATTGGGAGTAACGCTTGATACTTTCCTCTGTTTTTCACCTCACGTAGAATCGATCGTATCAACCTGTATAAAGAAGATCAATTTTGTAAAAGCCTTCCTTTGGAACTGTGGGAGAACTTATCCGCCAGGGGTAGAGACCCTTTACAAGCAGTATATCGAGCCAACAATAGGCTATGCATGTGCTGCTTGGGGCTGTAACCTGGCGGCAACGAACCGGCTAAAAATCGAAAAAATCCAAGAAAGATCTATCAACCTACTGAAGGACCATACCGATAGGGAAATTGTCCATATAACACTGGAGTCTCTCGTAGAGGCAAATGGGGGGGATCGTGGAAATGGACCACAAACCATTCACCGTACATACAGAAAGTGTGTGGGGTCACGGTCTGAACATCGTGAAAAGATGGCTCGACTGTTGAGAAGTGTCGGAATCACCTGAACGTGTTAGTTAATGGTTAAGACGGTGATTTTGTTTGGCTTAAATAATAATAATTTCTAATTCATTAATTTTTTCATTACTTTTTTGATCGTCGTATTTTTATTGTTTATAACATCATGCAAAATTTCTTTGTGCTTTTCAACTTCGTTAAATTTTAATTAATATTCTTTGTGATAAGTTATTAGGTGGGAGCTGTTCCGCAGCGACAATGTAAGACCACTTCCTCAGTCGTCTTCCTACTAATTCAGTAATACCGTGCTTCCTTAATGGGAAAGTTTGCAGTGTAAGGCCCGTTCGGGGTCGATCGGCAC
Organism: Octopus sinensis; assembly: GCF_006345805.1. Taxonomy (NCBI): domain Eukaryota; kingdom Metazoa; phylum Mollusca; class Cephalopoda; order Octopoda; family Octopodidae; genus Octopus; species Octopus sinensis. The sequence continues at coordinate 166,229 of NW_021835992.1, read as the reverse complement.
CTTAACTAGACGTTTGGTTCATCCCACAGCGCCAGTCATGATTACCATAATTGGCCCACTTGGTACTCTAATTCTATATGTGCCTCCAATCAAGTGAGCCACATATCTCACGTGTTTAAAGTTTGAGAATAGTATGCACCCAATCTGAGCACAGATCTCTAATCATTCGCTTTAACATATGAAACTTTTTACGAACACCAGCTATCCTGAGAGAAATTTCGGAGAGAACCAGCTACTAGATCAGGGGTCGGCAAATACTTTTGGAGAAGAGCCAATTTTGAACATTTTTGGAAATTTCGAAAAATTGAAGAGCCACCTTTTACCACTTGTCAAAAATTTAAATTCATAAAATTAAATAGACATTAATTAAAAAATAATTAAAAATTCATTTTAGAAAATTAAATTAATTAGACGCATTAATTTAAATTGCTGACTTTAGCACGTAGAGGGTTTATAACAAACGATAGTGTTGCTTTTTCTTTTCTAAAATCCTTAAACCTTTTTATATTTAAACATTCATTTTTAACCTGTCATTGAAAGATTCCTTCATATACAAAAGAACATTTTTAAAATAAGTTTTATTTATAGTTCGATCATTTTCTTTCAAATATTAGCGTAATTTAGGAAAATGTAAAATATTTTGTTTCCCTTTTTGCGATTTGGGACCAATTCCCCATCGGCGATCTCGTGGCTTTTGCGATCTCGTGGCTTAATAAAAAACTGGCAATATTTGCAGTCCTGGCATTGTCAGACCAACATTTAAAAGCAGAATTCTCGAACTGATTATTCTTTGTAAGTTCTTCCACAGTTTTCTTTCGGGAATCACCAATTGGATATTTTTTGGCGAAATTTGAGTGTTTTGTGTTAAAGTGTCTCTCTAAATTTGACTTTTTATTTTGATTCAAAGTTTCCTGGCAAATGAGACATTTCGGTAGTTGTTCTGAATTAGACGTACATGCAAAAGTTTCAGTCCATTTTGATTGAAAATGTCGCTCATTATCGATTTTTTATTAATTTTTTTCTTGCTAGGCATATATCGATGTACCACAAAAAATTAATGTTAAACGTGCAAAGATTTTTTGTTATTAACAAAACAAAAAAAATAGTTAAAAATTGAAATCATTTATAAAAAAAAATAGTTAAAAATTGAAAGAGCCTACCGAAAGAGTTAAAGAGCCTTCAAAGGCTCGCGAGCCTGCTTTTGCCGACCCCTGTACTAGATGGCTCGATTAGTATTTCGCCCCTATTCCTGGGCGTTGGAGAGCTCATCACGCCATCCTAAGCCATAGGCTAGCCGGATGGCTCGTCTTCTTACTTTCTTAAGCGCGTCAACGTACTTCTCCCTGTCCTCGCAGAAGTGCCAAGCGTGCACGCCATAGGTTAACACGGGTAACACCATGGCGTTGAACACACGGAACCAGGCACCTCTCCTCAAGTGGAAAGCACGCAACGCGCTTAATCGCTGCATTGCACGCATTTTAGTACGTGCAATGTGATCATCGAACTTACCTGACTGCTTGAAGACCACGCCCAAGTAAGTCGTCCGATCAACTACAGCGATCGCTGACCCGTCCAGCGATAACCTAGGGATAAAATTAGTGTAACCCCTCGTCCTTTTACAGACTTTAAGGACACTGCACTTGTCCGCACACATCTTTAGACCCCTACTCCCACACCAGTTTACAAGTTCATCCACAGCAACCTGTAGCCTACGACACGCACACTCTGGTTTCATCGACTGATCCCAGAGGATAATGTCGTCTGCATAGATCACCATTTCAGTACGAGCATTGACTGGCATAGGCGCAGAGGCCATAAAGATATTAAACAGTGTGGGACTCAGCACAGAACCCTGAGGGACCCCGCGAAGGACTGTTGCGACTTTAGAAAAGACCCCCTGGTGTCGCACGACCTGACCGCGAGATTCGAGGAACCCCGACAGCCAGCGCCTTAGACACGGAGAAACCCCACACGTGGCGAGGGAACTTCGCAGGCCGTCGTGCCACACCGAGTCGAAGGCCTTTTCTATGTCAAGACTAACTAACATACCAAACTCACTTTTCTGGAGGGCGTTCTTCATTTCGGAAGACACCTTCCACAAGCAGTCTCCACATGAACGACCCTCCCTGAAGCCCCATTGGAACTCCGGGAGGGCGTCAGCCACCATCAGCTCCTCCAGGAGCCTTTGGTGCATGATCCTTTCTAGGATTTTAGATATAGCGGGAAGCAAGGAAATGGGCCTATATCCCCCGGGGACATCATGAGGCTTCCCAGGTTTTCCAATGAGGATTACCTCAGCCACTTTCCACCTGGAAGGAATCATCCCAAGTCGCAAGCTCCCGCTAAACAAAACCTGTAAGGCCGTGATCAACAACGGCGGGGCCTTTTTGAAGATGGACATAGGGATCCGATCTAGCCCCGCCGCGGTGTTCTTACTTCGGGAGATCGCTGCCAGGATCTCCCTTTCGGAAACTTCGCCTGCATCGACCCTTGATATGTCCAGCTGGCAGCGCTTGTATCCCCCTGATTATTTGTTATCACTGATAACATAAAATATTTTTTATGCTGCCTACAGAGGAATTCTTAAGTATTGTTTTGCCAATGTCTAAATTAGGTAGCATCCCTCAGTACTTAGTGTTCCCAATCGAAAAGAAATCGACACAAAAGACAAATGCCTGCTTGCAATCAGGTGGTTGATTTGTTGTGAGTTTCGCATTGAATGTGATGCACATCATCATGGAGATTGCCAGACATTTCCCAGACTCGTCCACCACTCGAGAAGGCAGGCGAGACAACACATCATTTAATGCCTCAGTAGGTCTATAACTGCAATCCCCAATTGCTTCCTCCGACGGAAAAGTCTTCATTCGGATATGGAAACTGTAAAAAATAATTGATTTTCCTAAAAGTAATAAATTTAGTTTCAATCAAGGTTTTCATTCAAAATGATTCATTAATTTTTTGACAGAAATCATTTAAAGTGCTTTAGCCCGAGGTCTGATTCAAGTCGAAAACCGATTGTATTTACTTTTCAACGCTGTAAATTCTTACAGCATTGATACTTGTAATAAAAATGAGTTGAAAAAAGATATTTGTCTAATTAGTTAATAGATCTACTATTGACAAATGCACTATGAAAGCCCAACTAATTCCAACCATAAAATATCCCAAAATAGAACATTAAGATAATTCTTAATAAGTTAATTAATCCTCGATAAGTTGCAAGTATGGTCCAGGGAAGTATCCCTTGTGCCCATCCTTCACAACCAAGCACCACTTGGTGTCGTCAAATGGCTCGCACAACTTAACGACCTCTCCCTTTTCCAACGAAATCTTGCTCTCGTCCTCAGCCTGGAAATGTCACAAAACGACAACCTTATACGACTGAAGTACACGGTAACTATCTGCAGTCACTTCTTCAATAGGCAACTTAGGAATGTTAATATAAATATACATCATATTCGGCTTGGATTGCATGGTAGGCCTCGTCAAAGTCATCGTCAGAGGACACCACACTGTTGTAGTCCGGGATGAACTCGGGGACCTCCACATTGGGCTCGGAAATGACATCCAAGTCGGGGAGGATATCCGGCTCATTAGAAGAACACAATTTATCAATGACGACACCACACATGTCGATTTGATGCTAAAATGTGAAATAAAGTCATACTTTTGTGTTGATAATTGCTTCCTTGTCGTTTCCTGTTAGATTCTTACATTTTTGGAGGTGTCGGAGTCGTTGTTGGGCTTTGTCCATGGTCTCCTTCCAGATACTGAGAACTCGGTTGACACTTGTCTCGTCCATGTCCTCAATTGAGTAGAGTGGGTGGAGATTTAATCTCCGAGTGCTGGAACACACCGGAAAGGCGTTGAACATTTTTTTAGAAAAGTTATTTTCCTATGAAAGTGAGGAAAATATTGGGAAACCTCTTTTAGTTGTCCAATCAGACGTGCACATTCTTTAGTGCTGGAATCGTGAGCTTTTTTAATGGACTCCACTAAATATCGGACTTGATCGACGACTGGTTTGTCCTCCGTGATGTATTCCTATCATATTATTTCCTGGAAGTATACATTTATCAAATTTCCTAATTCTGATCCATGTAGCTCGATTAGACGATTTACAGCAATAAGATCGGAATTGTATTTTAATTTGTGTACATTCAATTTGATTTCAGACTCTTTTGACTTTACCCCTAACTACCCATCACTCCAAATAGTCTCACTTTTTTGAGCTCCTTTTCTCTTTTTTGATGCGCCAAAGACGCAGCAGCCACACTGTCTCTGCAGAGGTCGCAATTTGTTGACTAACCTGCTTATTTTTTGTTGCATTGATTTATTTTTTGCTTGTGCTTCCACAACTTCCTTGTGTTCTTTCAGGACTCGGCTGAGGAAATGGTCGACGTCCGCCTGACGCTTTTTTAGTGTACTCATGATCTATGTTAGTTTTCACTCCATTACTTTTTTTCTGCGTTCCACAACTTCTTTTGATGTTTTTTTGAGTTGGCTTTGGTGCATCATTATGATTTCTGTCAAGTTCTGTGAGTTTTCGATCTCCTTTCGGAAGGATCTCAAAGTCCACATTAAGTTGGTCTCCAAATATCTTTGATTAGAATTTGAGGTTCGCACCTTTTTTCGTCATTGGAAAATTTTTGGGCAAAGGACTTTGTGATTTCGGAGATTTCCTAGTCGTGATGGTTTTGGCTTACCTCGTTATAGTTTTTGTATGCAGAGATATATTTTGCGATATAATCTCTAAGGAGTAATAAAAAATACAAAAATGGAAATATTTAAATACTAATTTAGCCATTTTTATGTTTGGGAGTTATGAGAGTACCTGAAGTAATCTGTGAGCTCGACTGAGCGATTTGTTTCGCCATTTAAAACTTTAACTTGAGAAGCAAAAATTTTTTTTATTGCTGTGTTTTTCGACATTAGTACACAATATTTTCTGAAAAGTAAATTCAAATTTAAATTTAATTTATTATTATATTAAGTTAATTTTAAATAAATTATTAAATATATATTAAAAATTTTAAAATTCATTTTCTATTATTAGAATAACTTTTAAAATATTTTTAAATAAATAAGTATGTCATGATGCACCAAAAATACTACTAAATTAGGAGAAAAAATGAAAAAAGGTACTTTTCTATTTCATGAATCACGAAAATAGTTGCACGATTGCGTCTAACAATTCGTCGAATGCGTTGTCCAAATGGCTCACTTGCCTTCTCCATAAAAATTCTACAAATTAAATCAGAATATTTAATACCTGCAAAGTATTCACCCATATAGTGGCGTGCGGTTCCTCTTTGTCTCTTATTGCGCCATTTTGCGTTCCCCCACATTCTATATTTTTGTATATAATTTTTGCTACACGAACCTCTCAACAGTCTGGGTATGTGCACCGGTCTCCGGGTCTACAAAATTTCGTCTGCAAATTTATAAATGAATTATAATAAACTTGTGATTTACTGTAAGGTGCATATAAGCAAGAGCATTTAGATCTGGGGTTGAATAACCTATTAACAAGAATAAAGTAATTACAATTACCCTTCCATTTGTCAGAGTGTATCACTGAACCCGGTGCGATATTTCGCTGTATCGCTGCGGTTAACGTTCTTTTAGAGCGATCTGGTACCATCTCCAGGAAACAGTCTTTTGTTCCACGACAGATTCCCCCAAACACCCATTGTTGAGGGAGAATCCGTCCCGCATTATTTTTTCTTTTCGAAAACATACTTTCGTCAACTTTTACGACATTTTCAATTCCACCTATGCAATCTAATAATATAATACCAATCAGTGTGTTCGGACGATTTGCTAAATATGCAGCACATACCTCCCGCAGCGAGTGAGACCAATTACATATCGTTTGGCCATTCCATTCCAGTTGACGCCGACACCATAAAATGTGTCTGTCGAAGCTCCACATATAAATAAAACGAATACAAGATTCTAAGGACACTGTCGTGCCTTCGAGCCACGTACCTAAAAGTAGTCCTTCAATTTTGCGTATTTTCTCATCCCAACGTGACCGTCCATTCACACAACCGATTAAAAAATTCAAAATTTTATTTAAAAAAATTTATAATAATATTTACAAAATCGGCATAGTTCATTTTTTTAATTTTTCCTCTAATATTCAAATAAATTTTCATTAATTAATTTAGTGCCTATTTTCGTGATTCATGAAATAGAAAAGTACCGAAAAAAAACAGAGAAGATAAAGAGTGGTGATTCTGTCTTTTAAAGAAGAAATTTCAAAATTCTAACACAATCAAATACATGATTTTCTTGATTTTGAATCATTTTTTGTCGAGGAGTGCATTTTTCAAATACTCGGATTTTTATTTATGTAAAAAAACTCTCTCGAATGTCAATCCTGCATAGCTTTTGTTTATAATGGAGGGCGTTCTGATAATTATATCTAAGTCATTTAGGAATTCTTTTACTGTATTGACATTAATGTGGTTGATTACTCACTAGCAATTTATCATTGTTCTAATTGGTGTTAATGTAATATTTACTTCTATTAGTATCAATTGTTGCATGCAGCAGTCACAGTCAAAGGGAAACTCACAAAACGTGCATTGCTATAAATTTGATTTAAGTAGAAAAGTCCGATTATAAATAAGAATGTCCATGTGGATTCAAAGTTCCTGGTAAATTACTATATTTTGCAGGATGGGAAACTGTCAACAGAATCTTTGGTCAAATATTCAGATAACAATCGCGCCACTTTACTAGATGAATCTGACGTGATTATAAAAGTCAGTGGAGTAAGTGAGAAAGTGATTATATGTAAATATATCCGTTGATGTGATGTTTTCGTAGACAAATTAAACCCCAACGCCGAATATTATTTGCAGAATCGTATTAATTTACATAAAATTTTATAATAATTTTTGTTTTAAATCTTATAAATTGTACGTTCTGATAAGTATTTGTTAGTTTTCGTGTTGATTTTATCAAACATTAATTTCAAAATATCCCCCTGATTATTTGAATCCATAATTTTATAAATTTCCTTAAGATGTATTCCTTCTTTTTTGATTAGTTAAATTTTATTTAGTAAATCAATTCATTCTGGCGATCCTGAGTTGATTTCTCATCATTCTTCTCCGTTCTTCAATCTGGGTCAGGGATGGCTTGGCCACCGAGTTCATTTTTAGAATAATCCCACAATGTATAAATTTCTTTTAACGATTTCAATTCTTGGCGTATTCTCAAACACTTCGTCTTTGGTCAAAATTAAGACCGGAATTTTCATAATAATCTTTTCCGATTTTTTTGAAATTTGCTGTTCGAGGTCATTGATTTTGTTTATTACGTAAGAATATGTGAATATTATTTCCTGTTTGGTTCTTTTGGAAGTACTTTGCCACAGCAAAAGGTTCCCAGTAGAGGACTTTTGTATAACTTTGCTTATTTTGCATTTAGTGGAAACGACTTTATTTTAAACTCTCGTAATCTCGGGGTTCTGCCTGATTTCTGTTGACTTGATGTTGTTCTGAGAGACTTGGCCACTGTGTTGCAAGCATACATCGGCAGAATATTTTGGCAGTCGAAATCAATCCCAGAAAACATTTTTTGTCATCCTGCACACTTATTTTACAATTCGTCAATGTTTTGTTAAGTTTGGAGACCAAAAATATTGTCGAATCTTCTTTTCTGTGGATTATACCTTAAATGACTTTGTCGGGGATATCAAGACCGTGTTTGGCAACAACCTTCGTCAGACTTGTGGAATTACTTTTTTGATTCGCTTCCAATTCTGAATTTGTGTTTCAAGTCTTGAAAATAAATGATTTCATTATTATTCAGGTCTTCTGGAAAGTAATATCCGAGGATTTCTCCCATCAGACATCCGTTGGCCAGGTTCCTAGCATCCCTAGAAACAGAGGAGTACTATTTGGGTTTCTATAAAGGCGTACTCAAATCAAAGCTTTAAAGACACTTGAGTACTGTTAAATTTTTTCAGGACAAATTCCCCCCCATGATGGCCGACTATATTAGCTTGTTCGACTTCCTCTATGCCTTTTTCATCTCAAACTAAGGAATCATGTAATGTGTACTTAAGATATGAGATCTACTATGAAAATGAGAAGATAAATAAATTATAAAGATGGTTAAATATCACATTGAAAAGCTGACGACCTTCCTTCGGGTTGTCTGGCTTACCTAATTAATTTATTTAATTAAGTGTTTGTGATTTTCTGTTAAATAAGAAACTTACTTAAATAGAGTATGCAATTTACAGATTTTGAAAACACTTGAACACTTTTTTTGAAATAGCCCAACTTTTAATAAAAAATCCCATTTGCAAATTTACTGTTTTTTTAAAACAATCGATAATCAATAAATTTGGGTCAGATCTAAGAGAAAATCGATCATTTCTTTCCCAACCTAGTATTTTGTATAAATATAACAATTAATATATGGAAATTTTATTTAAAGAATGAATAATTTCAATAAAAGAAGTCAAAGTTTGACAGATCTTTGTAATATTGAGGAAAGAGGCGTTTTTCATAACTTCACTGCGGAAAGTTGCTTTGATTTTCAGTGTGTGGGGCCTCATATTCCCCAAAATGTGATTGCATGAGGTCATAATTATGTGGGGGCTCATATGCATTCGAGTAAGTAGGTGTATATTCCTCGATAGATTGCCAAGGGATATCTTTTAACCAAATATCTTCATAAAAGGTGTATGTATTTTTCTGCCCTTTTTCTCTTTTAAGGATCCTCGGGTTGTCTTTCAACTCCCCCCACATTCTTGCAAGTTCGGTTGGATTGGTAATTCGAAACGAATTCGACATCACAATCCACATGAGATAAGGGAACTTTTTGTTCAAATTTTTAATGAGAAATTGATATGGCAATTTTTGCAAATTTACTTCTTTTTTATTACAAGGGCGCACGTCGTTTGTTTTAAGTGTTAATTCGTAATTGTTAAAAATTTGTACTTTGGCACTATGTAACAGTCCGATCTCACTTGCAAGTAGGTCGTATTTGTCGAGTTTTTCCGGACAATTTACATCTCGTTCTGACAGCACAGATTTCTATCTTGCAGTAAGCAAGATAGACCCTCACTACTTGGGCATATATTGCCTTCCTGCAACCACAAAGAAGATTCTTTAATATCGGGATGAATGTTTTTGTTGCATTTGTAAAGTGATGAATGTAAACTTTTCGTTTCGATTATATCAAGAAGGCATTTGAGTTGAATTTCCTTTAAATTTTTTATGTTGTTCATATTTGGTGTATTTATGCTTTAAGTAGTCTGCGATGGCGTCCAAATGGGTTTTCATTAAATTTTCAGTTTGCAGAATACCAGTCTTTCTCAGACAGCCTACCGATTTTTTTATGTCAGTATAGAATTCCAGTAACATTCTTTCGCTCTTCATCGATATTGATTCCAATCCTCTTCCAAGGTATGTACGAGGGAGATATAGCCTCTGACAATTTGCAGGTCTCAAGTGTATGTGATATGATTTAAGTTGTAGACGAATTTCTCTGTCAATTACTTCAAACTCATCAGGTTCTATGTCTATCAATCCAATGTAATAATTGTAAAGGGACAAAGCGTGCTCATTTAAAGCTTTAAAGAGATTAATACTATTCAGTTTCGTGCCTGTTAGTCTCTTTATACGTGCTTTGATCTCTACACTTATTTTTTCCATCATCTCATCAGCTCAATGGGTCCATTACAAGCGTAAATAACTGTAGAGATAAAGCATCTCCCTGTAGGGTCCCGAACTTTATTCAAATTTTTTCGATTATTTTTTGTTCAGGTTGAGTTTCAGCTTTCACTGGGTCAAAATCACTTTTACGAACCTGGTGATCCAAGAGCAGTCCAAAACGTGATAAAGAAAGTTATGATCCACACTATTAAAAGTTTTCTTCACATCTATCAAGGATGTAAACAAATTGTTTCTGTAGGCCAGGTTTATACTCTTGCTAATCAAGGCCTGTTCTTTGGCTTCTTGACATTTTCTTTTACATCCAAGTTGATTATCCGAAACAAGCGAATAATATTCCAAATAATTTATTAATTTCATATTTACGCGTTTAGTGAGAACTTTATACAGGTTTGGCAGCATGTTATGGGTCTGAGGTCTTTTGGCAGATTCGAGTTAGGCTTTTTGGGATGATTCGGTATGTACTCTTCTTTACAAATTTTTAAGACTTCAGTATAAATATACGGATGTAAAGATTCGAAATGTTTTAATGAAAAAATTATACACCCCGTCGCAGCCACAGGATCTCCAATTTGGAAGATATTTTATAACATCTTCGAAAAGTTCTTGACTAACAGAGAATATATCAGATTCTGCCCAGTTTGACTGGCAAGTTCATTTTCTCATTTTGACAGGCATTGGTTCTTTTAGACCAAATATCTTTCCAAAAATTAAAACACTTATCTGGGTTAAACATGCTAGATGATAAATGATCAGCAGGGTCCAAAGATCTGTAGAACGCTCTTTGATATAATTCGAAAGAGCGGTTGTCGTGGTTGAATTCCCTTCTGAACTCATACACAGTAATTTTCTTTTCTAATATTTTTATAGTGTCTTCGATATGCGACATACTTCTTTCTTTCTCTTCCTTTTTTGATTTTTTGTAACTCAGCGACCTGAGAATATCATAGGTGATTTTTTTCTCTTCATCTGTAACTCTACGCTCAAAGTGCTTTCGAACAAGTTCCAATTTTCTCTTCCAGTCCTCAACTTTCTTCTTTGTGGTTTATAAAATTTGTTGCAACTGTGATGGACAGATTTAATGTGCATCTACAATACAACAAATGCTAGAGAGGAGCACATTACATAGCAACAGCATATTGCTGTTTGTCGTGTGCCTAGAACTACTAAGCAGAGTCCTCACTGCCTAATTCGAACAAATGTCGATCGAGCATAATGAAAAGTGTTATAGCACTAACCATATCATATTCATAGTCGATATTAAACTGTTCCCTCAGTCTTCGGGGTTCCAGTCTTTTCCTAACATTTAGTCAGCGATGAGCGCTGGACTGCATATCCTCGGAGGTCTACAACCAAATCTTCATTACAGTTTTTTCTGTATGCAAAGAGATGGAGGTGGGAGATGATTCTCGTCGCCGAGCAAAACTTCATTTATCATAATGAAGAGTTTTAATTAGTAATGTGACCAGAGAAGGTAGGATATCCCCTTTCTGCAACTATATCGTTCCGGAAGGACTCACGGATGGACAACGTTGACAAGACTTGATTCCAGTTGAAAAATTGCTTTCTTCGTTGTGTTTGATTTGACTATATTTTGATTAAATTCAGTTAAAAAAAGAATAAAACAGACTATTTGTGAATATTGCCAAGTCTGTTAATCAACAGTCGAGTCACCTTCCACGGAATCCGTTCCATGACCCACTCGAAGGGTTCCGTCGAGGACGTGGAGTGGAGAGCTTGTCTCAACAGCGGGATTATTCTGTCGTTCCATTTACGGACAAACCAATCACCCACGTTCCCGCCATAGGGGATATCCACAAATAAAAAGGGACCGATCACCGCCTCCCCGTTTCCATGTGACTCGATCAACCCTTCAATGTATTTCCACGTGAGTCCAAAAATGTCGCAACTTGTCGGTTTCTTCCTCAGTTTTTCATGGAATTTTCCGAGTTGATGCTTTCACGGAAGACCACCCGCGGGAGAATATTGGTCAGGGGTTCCAATGGTGAGGTCAGGTGATGGATTTTGAAGTTGTACTTCAATTCCAGTTGTTTAACCAGTTTTCCGTGTTTGCGACAGGTACCCAGGATGAGCACTCTATACAGGTCACACGAGAATGCCACTTGGAGTTACGGATTCTGCTAAAGAACTTGCGGATTGGCTGACTCACGTTCTCTTCCTTCGACATGTCCACGTTTTTTATTAGAATGATGGTACAGAGAGTCCTCAGGTTGTATCTTTAGCTCGAATGGACGAAATTTCTCTCTATTTGTACTCGACACAGACAACATATGAAGAAATCACCCAGAGGCCTGCCCCAAAGAGTAGGTGGAAGGAAAACATTGCCGCAAAGCTGTGGGTCTGGAGCTCAACTACAACAGGTCGGAGACTAAAATCCCTGTGTGTGGTAAGGCTATAAGTATCTTGTATGATTGAGAGCCAACCTCATTAATCCGCCCTAAACGAGAAAGTGTGTAGTGGAGGGTGGGCGTAATAGAGAACCAATGTTAAAAATCGCCTCAATGCACTGAACTTATTTTATGCCTTGAACGTGTACGCGATCTCATTGCTAAACTACTACATTGGCCTGATTTAATTTGACCAAAGTGAGTACGATGAAATGAACCTTATTGTCTGAAGAGTACTACTCAAAAAGAATCACGTCCAGGTGTTGGCAAACAATAAAAAAATTATACTTAAAATAACGTTGTGGTTTTTGCTATTGAAAAAATTCGTAGTACACACCTTGGGATCATAAAGGCTATGTTTTCCTCCCATTAAAGAATCCTTAGCCACTGAGGCGTTATCTTGTGGCAATTCTACACTCATAAATAAACATTTTAACGTCGTTTTATATTTAGTAAATATGGTGGACTGAACAATGACTCTTAATAAAAAATGTAAATAATTACGTCAGAATATTTATATTAGTCAATATAAATAATCGGTAATTAAATTGCACTTAATTAGAAGAAAATAAAATGTAAATAAATTGTAAAGAATGAATGCCTTTTGTGGACCATGTGGGAGACAAAGTTCGCGAATATCGACATTCTCGAAATGCAGTTCAAAACTAAGAGAAATTCCCCGACAAATTATAAAAATGAAGAACTTGGAAGAACTAGACCTGGAATCGAACGACATTTACGAGATTCCAGAAGTATTATTCGAACTGACCAAGCTGGAACGACTGTCATTATACGACAACCAAATCCGCGTACTTCCCCGTGGAGTAGTCCGACTGGAACTCCTGGTGGAACTGAATCTGTCAAAGAATGGTAGGTGGAGTGAGTAATAGAATAGCCTTGGAGGACCTGCCGATGACATTGGAGGAATGCAGAAACCTTCAAAGTCTAAAAATAGCAAATAATTCATTCTCAACGTAAAATAACCAAATAAGAGTAGATTCCCGGCCTGCATCTGTCATCTAGTCAAACTAACTTGTCTGGATCTCAACTTTTGTTATGTAACCCACATTCCCGAGAATATTGGCCTGCTTGTCAATTTAATGTCATTGGAAGTACGGTCTAACCCAATCTCCGAACTGCCCTCGTCGTTGGGGTGTCTGGTGAACTTGGAGTTGTTGGACTGTGGGAGTACGACTACTCTGCAGTGTCTGGTATGGGTTGAGGGTGAGTGGCAGCCTGAGTCGATTGGAGAGTGTCATAAACTGCATACACTGTGGGCGGAGAAGAATTGTCTGAGGAGACTGCCTGAGGTACTGTGTGGTCTATTTGTAGTCGATTGGGGGGTTGTGTGGATTGGAGACTCTTGATTTGGGGGATAACTTGTTGGAGACACTGCCTGACTCGATTGGGGAGTTGGGGAGTCTGAAAGAATTGGATTTGTCTTTTAATAAACTGAGTGAACTGCCTCATTCGATGGGTTGTGAGTGAATGTGAGTGGTAGGCCGACTTGATCAATTAATCACTCTTTATTTGAATGATAACTCTCTACACTCACTCCCTCAGTCTATTGCCAACTGTTCTAGTCTTGCTGAGTTGTATGTGGCCAACAATCATATTCAGGTGATTTGTTTAGTCATAGTAGACTATTCCGTCCTCATTGGGCACACTTCCCTGTCTAAGAATACTTCATTTGGGTAGGAATGATATTAGTGATGTCCCACATTCTCTCTTCTCTGCTACTTCTCTCTCCATTCTCAATTTGTGTGATAATCAAATTGATAATCTTCCAAACCATGTGGGCAATCTTTCTCATCTGGAAGTACTTGATGTCTCCGGAAATAGGTTGTCTTTATTTATACATCAGACTTCGTAATCTGCCCACTTCTCTCACTCATTGTCCTCTCAAGTCTATCAGACTGTCCGACATGCAAACTCGTCCGATGGTTGTCTTTCAGACTGACTATGACCATTCCACACACTCCCCTGTCCTCACTTCCGTCTTCCTCCCACAGGACTGCCCCCACACTCCTACACCTATCCCTCCACAGGACTGTTCACACACTCCTTTGCCTCTGCTCCCAAAGGACTCCCCCTATATTCCTTTGCCTTCTTTCCCGCAGGAGTCATCCCATACTCCTATATCTCTCCTTCCACAGGACTGTTCACACAGTCGTATACCTCGCCTCCCCCAGGACTCCCCCCACAGTCCTACACCCCTCCTTCACTTTACTCTCCCTTCCACTCAAGGAATGGCGATTGCAGGGGGAGTCGACTCAGATCCCTACGTTGGGGATGATAGGGTACTCCTCCTCCACACCTCCAGGGAATATTTGTTCAATCCATTCCCTTAAATCACAACACACTCCAAGTGGGGGATAAACTATTGAATGTTAATGGAATTGTCATGGAAGGTCTTCTCCATCAGCAGGCCGTGAATGTGCTCACATCTGCCCCTCAATATCACTTTGTCGTCCAGAGGGGGTCACTCCCTCACTACTCCTCCACCAACCTTCTTGATTTGGTCACACAGGCAGGGATCGTCTCTCACTACCCTCTCAAGGTCACACTCCTCCCTCACTCTCAGAGAGTTCATTTGCGCAGAGATGCCACTCACGGATTTGGAATAACTGTCCACGGGGGACGTGACATTACTGCACTCCCATTTTCCAACACTGACGGGGGTCCCTTCATAGTCACGGCCGACATTCACACCCATCTCCGCGCTGGTCAGAGGATATTGCTGGTGCCCCTCCCTGTTTATTGGTAGATCAACGGGTTGAAGGCCTGTCATTTGTCTCGGACTGAGATACTCCACTTGTTTGGGGAGAAAGAGACTTTGTCCTTGGTAGTCAGTGAAGACCCCATTCCCCACGGATATATGGTCGCCTTCTTTGCTTATTTTAGAGTTTTCGTCTTCAGATGAGTGGATATGAGTACGTGGGAGTGAGGGTGGCCAAGGGAATGGACGGGGGCATATTTGTTGACCACATCGACGACCACGGGGTAATTGGCAGAGATGGACGACTCCGGAAGGACATGAGACTGATCTCTATCAATGACGTGTCTCTCCTCGATGTCAGTCTATCCGAGGCCAACAAAGTCATTTCGGCCATCTCCTCAGATTTTGAGGTCACTGCGTGCGACTTTGCTCAGGTGACTGGTCGACTGATGTGTAGTCACTGGTCGACACAAGCACAGACGGGCTTGCTCCTGTCCTGTCTTGTCCTTCTCTTTGCCATGCGTGGATGGATGGAGGAATGGATGGTCGTCTGCCACTCAAACCCCCCGTGGTGGACTGAGTCGAGCCAATGTGAGTGTTAGTGTGTTGATGTGTAGGACAGTCTCAGAATACAAAGAAGAATACTCCTCAAACCCAGGACTGGTTATTCCCTTTAATATTGTAGATTACTTTGCCGAGAAAGTGGAATGACTTATGTGATTAATATATATATGAGAGAGTGTATTAAGAATAGTGTTAGTGGTCGTGTCGTACTACAAATATAGGGAATGACAGACGTGTGTGAATGTAGTGCTCGAATTCCCTAAGTGAGTGTGTGCCCCGTCTGCGTCGATTGTATTGGCTGTCACAATTACGGCACCCTTCACACCGACAGAGGAGAGAGCAGGGAATGCCCGCCTGAGAGTAAGGAGGGGGAGTACTCCATAGCACTCGCAGTAGTTCTTTAGACAGGCCGACCTCTTGCAGTTGCAGCCCTTTTGGTGTGATCGGTCGTCTGAGTAGGAAATAGAGAGTACCAATCTTGGGGGCGAAGGCAGTCGGGTTGCGAGAAAGGAGGATTTTGATGGCAGTGGCTCTCTCCGCGGAGTGTCCCTCCGTGTTGTGGCAGCCCACACAATTACAGTTGTAGCAACACGCCCCATTAGCAAAGCACTCGCAGTAACTGGCAATATTATGTACTCCTACAGTTTAAGACACCGAGATTTGGAGCAGTTACATGGCTTGTGTGTGGAGGACTTGAACTCGTCATCCGAGATCTATAAAGTAATCCACCACACTCTACAGAGGACTTGATTATCACGTGGGAAGACTTGTCTGCAGTCGACACCACTGCTCGAGTGGGAATGCCTCCTTTCGAGTGACATGGGGCTATTTTGACTATATTTCCCTTCTTCTTTGCTTTCCTTGTTTCGGTTGAACTGAACACGTTCACCGGCCCCTTCGACCCACCTCCACTGCTGGATGTAGTGCTGGATGCAGGCAACTGTGTTTTGTTGTCCATCTGTGTATATTACAGTATTCCGCCCACATCTGAAAACTCCAGCAGACCTATTACTTACTCCCCGATACTTAAAAATCATGGTTTTTTGATATAAATTTTATATTAAAGATGTTTCAAAGATAAATTAATCGTGTGTTCTGTTTTTACTACCATAATGGTGATGATCATAGCAGCCGTTGATATCGGTTGTAATCTTGTAATTCTAATCTATATTCATACAAAAAAATAATTATGGTAAACTTTCGTTACTTTAATAATCAAAATAACAACGTCAGGAAGTGCGCGGCAAGTTCGATCTGCGAGCGCGACGGGCCAGGAGTTATAGCCCAGAGCCGGAAGAAGAAGCAGATGACAGTAATGGAATGGGAACGTGGTCATCCTATCCGGGCGTTTGCCGTCCCCTCTGTCCAACCCGGCTGGTTCTAGCACATTGGGGAAGCTATTTAGTGGTCTTGAGATTACGTCGTTGATTGCTCCATGGTGAGACGAGCGGCTTGTGCTCCGGCGGCAGGAGAGGAGATGAAGGCCTTTCACATCCACCGTACCTCTGCATGTTTCGTTGTCTAACAGGGAACCCGTCGATGACGTTGGGTAAGCGTGGTCGCCATGGATGAGATTAAGCAAACAGCATCCGAGACATCGCCCTGCATCATTTTGCTGTTAACTAATTGCGCTAGATGTTGATTGTGTTTGTGAGGTTTGTGGGACTTGATGCTTGATGGGCGGTCTGACGTAACCAAAAGTAAGTCGAAAGTTGCGTTAGGAAGGTGCTACATTGATCTTTAATCTGCTGAGCCACAGATATCCGATTTACTGCCGCCGTTTTCCGGAGGGCCGCACCCGGACAAACAGTAGGAAACGAAAATAATTTTCACCATCACTACTAAAACCTGATATTATGTTGAATAGAGTATCAGCAACGCAAATTATTGCTGTTTTGGCAAGGATCTCCGGTCACTCCGGAATTCCGAGAGTAGCGACAAAAATTTGTCAGGTGGAATGAGAGTATTGCGTGCCGGAGGTTTGACTGTCGCACAGTGCGCAAGACATTTAGGACACTTCCATTCAAATATTGCTGTGAATAATGAAAATTCCTCTTCAAAAGACAAGAAAAAATTGCATTTTTCTTAAAATTCCTGAATCAACAAATTCAGTTTTCTTTCATAATTGGAAAAATTTATTACAGTATCTGCATTGCAATTTAGTAGCAACTCCTGCATGTCGTCCAGCCATTTAGGAGCACCATCGGTGCACAAACATACAAGCTTCCTTAAATCAAATCCTTCATAAATATTAAAATCTCGATCACAACCCGGAAAAAGATTGCTAATTGTGCAATTCCAATAACGTCGACTGTTTCATCGATCGCAGTTGAAAAATATTCGAATCTCAAAAATTCAGATTTTAATTGCTTTTTTGAAACACTCTCTTTTCATCTTTCAAACACTGTTTTTTAGTTCCAGAATAAACACATAACAATGTCAAACAAGATTTACAATAAACTAATTATTAAAAAATAATCAAAGAAAAATTCCATACATTGATCACCCTGAGCTTTAAACTTTTGTACTTAAAGACATTTTTGAGTAAAAAATCTCAACATTAAAACAAGAAGCTAAGGTTAGAAACTAAAATTAAAGATTATGAATCCATTTTATTGTTCATTACTTTATCAATTTCATTTCTGAATTGATTAATGGGAAACAACTTTAAATCTTGGGAAAAGTCTGCCTCAATAATATCTTCGTCCCAGTCGATATTCCATGCACTCATAGCCAAATGATCCTGGGAGTCGTCCCATTCTTGATAATAAAATTGTTTCCAAACCTTTTATTGGAAAATCCTCGAAATTGTCATCTTCATCGAAACCCAAATCTGAAATATCCATCACCACAAGATACAATGCCGTTATAAATTATTTTTATACATTTACGATAAGTTTTAATAAAGTCTACATAATTAAAAAAATATTTTTAAAAGATATTTTAGTAAATTATTTTTACTTATAAAATTTGCAAATTGGATTCTCGTATAAATATGTAGTTTTAAATATTAATAATATTTATTAAAATAAACTATATTTTTAATTTAATTAAAATTGAAAAATGTGGGATTATATAAATAATTATAATAGGTAATTTGTTGGGTTTCAATCAATGTGTCCAACTGAAGCTAAAGGTGGTTTGCCGTTAGTCAGTTAATAGTAACAATCGACGGTCTCGAATCTCCACTTGTTGTGGCCATGGTCGGATTGCCCGCTCGTGGAAAGACCTACATGTCACGAAAACTGGCCCGATATCTCAACTGGATAGGCTATACAACCAGATGTATAACCAAAATAACAAATTATAGTCCGTAGCTTTCAATGTGGGAGAGTATCGTCGTAAAGTGGCCAATCAGAGAAATATTGACTGCAAAGCTGATTTCTTTTCTCCTGACAACGAAGAAGGAAGAAAACTACGAGAACTGTGTGCTCAGGAAGCAATCAATGACATTATTTCCTGGCTGAATGACCCGACTAGTGGTGGGGTGATTGCGGTTGCTGTATATATCAACATGATAGATTTTCGACGCAACAAACACGACGAAAGAGCGCAGGGAAATGTTTTATCGTCGTTTTGTTGTCGAAAATAATCTTTCTTTATTTTGTGTCGAATCCATCTGCAATGACATTTCAATCATTTCAAAGTGTATTCGAGAAATTAAATCGACTTCTCCTGATTATAAGAACTCACCTCTCAATGGAGCTATTGACGATTTTAACTCTCGAATACGGAATTATGAGATTAGTTATATGCCTATTGATGGGGACGGGACAGAATCACATTTATCCTTTCTTAAAATAATTGACCAAGGAAAAAGTCACATTATAAATAAACTACACGGTTTTTTATTTTGGATATTTGTAGGGTTTGTTCCGAGTAGGATTGTTCAATATCTGATGAATATTCATGTGATTCCTCGGGAAATATATATTGCTAAGGTTTTCCAATTCTAACATTTGAAAGACCGCCGAGACACTTTTTGACCAACGGGCGATATTGGTGGTGACAATTTTGATTTTACTGCCAATGGTCGGGCATACAAAGACCTTTTAACCAATTTTATTATCAAGAAAGATGTGAAAGATCTGTGTGTTTGGACGAGTCTTTTAAAACGTTCATATCATACAGCAGATGGACTGAACTGCCCTAAAGTGCACTGGGCTGCTTTAAATGAAATTAATTCTGTTGGTTATTGCTTTTCATTCTCAGGGCAAATTTGATGAAATATCGCTTGATGACATTAAAAGCAAATTTCCCAATGATTACAGTGAGATTGCCAATAATCCATACGATTATTGTTTCCCGAATGGTGAGTCATATCGGGATCTTATATATCGACTTCAGCCTGTCATAATTGTCGGTTTTATTACTTACTGATTCCTTATTTTACATATATTGATATATTTAGGAATTGGAAAGACAGACCGATGTGCTTTTGATATGTCATCCGTCAGTTTATCGCTGCCTTCTGGCATACTTTCTCGATGTTTCATTGGGTTTTCAGTATTTTACATTTTGTAGAGGAAATAGATAAATATGAAATATCTCAAAACTGCGTTAGAAAGCTCACGCCAGTTGCGTATGGATGCAGGGTGGAGGATATATTTCTCTACTAGTTAATTCGTCTTGGTTAAATAGGAAAATTATAAAAGAAAATCACTTTTACTCTAAAATAATGTTCTTTATTTTTGTTACAGAAATAACATCATTGCAAAAAAACTAGCTTTTACGCTTTAATTTAAAACAAAACTTTCTTTTTCTTGGATAATATATCGCGTTGCCACAAGCACGTTAGTGTTTAAGATTTGCTTGTACTAGTAGCCACACGACTTCTTAATAGCAAGAAAGAGAACAAAGTGGTTAATTATTCGAAATAATTCCGAATAAGGGTCCTCATTAGTGTCTCCTATTTTATTTTTCTTTTTGTTGTCGTGCGGCTGGTTAAACGCTCGAAAGGTTGACATGGATTAGTTAGAAATCAATTTTTATAATTAAGAATATTAAAACATAGGAGATTTATTTTATTGATTCTTGTAGTGCATGTCGCTGGAATGAAATTCTCTATCAATTTGTGGAAATACGGACTGCTCTACCGAAATATCAGATCATAACCCTTTACAAACGGTTGAAGACTCGGTCGACACAGTTGGTGGAGCGATGCGTCATGTAAGCCAGAGGATCCATTCTCTCCGAGGTCTTCTCTCTTCTATCAAGAAGAGTGATCAATCACAATGGGCGCATGCAGTTCTGGAGTCAGTGAAGAGTCGGTTCAAACGTGTTCCGAGAGGCGGATGGTCTATTTGTTGCCATTTTTTGAGCCTTCCCTGGTTAAACGATGCAAGGAGGAATTTGTCAATGCTTACAGTTGCGTGAACAAGTCGGACCGGACTGAGAGAAGGCCAACGAAGAAGATCTCACACTCATACGTGGATGAATGCATAATGTCTGGATTGAACAAAGTAGTTGCTGAGTTTACAGCGACTAATCCCCCGACCTGTATTGACGAAATCTAGGACATATTATGTCACCGGTTTTATAGCCCACTGGGTTGGATAACCCACCTACTGCCATATTTTATAATAATAATATTTTTCATATATTTAATTTCATTGGAAAAAATGATTTTCTTAATTATTTTAATAATTTATTGTTCTTTTTTTTAAATATTTTAGCGTGAAGACTATAACTTTTTATTAATAAAGTTTAAAAACTGTGAAAATAAGTAGGGTTGTTCAATTAAGTTCAATTAGAATATGGTTCTTTTGAAATTAACGACAAACCAACTTAATGAAATAAAAAATTTTGATGACACCACTACTATATACGATAAAGAGAAAAGGAGAAGGCTCAGGACGCTTAAAAATCGTTTTTGCTTCAAAGTTCCTGAAAAAACGTATATAAAAGTCAGAAATAAAAAACTGCGTTTTTTTACTCTAGAAGAAAGTGAGCTAAAGTTAAAACTTATTGATTGCAGATTTAGTGGATCTAAGGAGATATTCAAACCTTAACAGCAATTATGGATGGGTCTTTTTTGAATAAGTCTTAGTTGGTTGTTGTAATCGACTCCTTTTCCAAATTTGCAGTGGTAAAACTTGCAAAAACGAAATCAGCTGAAGAAATAACAAGAAAGCAGAGCAGAAGAATTAAAGATTTCAAAGTACACCAATCTCTCGATTTCTTGGAACGCTATCTGTTTACCCCGATCGCCGTTGATACCTCAGGCGTAATCGGTGACAGGTCACTCATTTTCCTCAAAAAGCTGGTCGTCTGATTTCTCGCAAGAGGATTTCCCTTGCCATTGTACGTGGAAACTGTTTCTCCATCTACGAGGCGGGGAAGTCCTCTTGTTAACTCTCTTGTCTCTCTGTTTTCTTTTAAGAAATAAATATTTTGATAAAAAACAAGAAAGTTAAACAAGATTTCCTTTTCAATCCGATCCCCGTTTATCTTGCAAACAGACAATGGAAAAGAGTTCAAGGAGAACAGAAGATCAAATAAATGCATTGTTAATGTTCGACGGAACAAATCCAGAACTACACTCCTCGCCAAAAAAAATGATTCAAAATTCATATTTAAGTGATGAGTCAAATTCGAATTATTTTAAAAATGACGATAAAAGAACTGAGAAACAAGTGCATGAAAACCTTGTTAAAGCTGGAGAGAAAATGAAAAAACGTCGTAAGTGGAAATATGACGCAGAAGACATTGAAATTGGAGATACAGTGCTGCTGAAACACGACAGGGATGATAACCCTGGTAACCGTAGATACCCATTATATGACGAACTGGATATAAATAAGTACACAGTTTCATAAAAATTTGAAACTACGTGTACTATTAATAAAGATAATGGAGAAACAGTATCAAACGTGCATTTAAGTAGATTAAAAAAAATTTGATTAAAAATTTGATTTTTTTAAATGAATTAATTCTTATTTTTTATTGACTCCTATTAAATATAGATAAAATTTTATTTATTTTAAAAATGTAAAGCACAAATGAATGATGTGTGATTTATGCAACAGGCAGAAATATAAAAACTAATAAAAAAGAAGAAAATCAAAGTTAATTATTTTCTGATGATTTTTAGATTTCGGTGGGCTATAAAACCGGTGACATAATATGTCACAGGCGCTGGGCATTTCCGAGCGCAGCGAGCGACCACTCAATTTCTAGATGCGATCAATCAAAAAATTTATAAATTGACAAATACCCATGAATTGAATTTAGTTTATTGTAATTAACCGAGAAAGAGAAAGTGACAGGAATTAAGGACGGTGAAAGGACGAGACTGATGCCAAGGCAACTGAACTCTTCTGAGCTTGCGTCCAATTCATCTGTCGTGAGCCAGAGTTAATAGTGGCTATGTTGCTGAATTGCTCGCTTCTAGCAAGAGCTCTTGCAGCATATTCATATCCACTCCAGATATCTTCAGGGCTCCTACATAATCGCGGAAGCACTCCAGTAGGGCATCTCTGTTGAGTATGACCTGCTCCGAGTGGGCTATTCTTTGTGACAAAGCTTTGTCACGGTGGGTTTTTCTCCTCTTATGAGGGACAGCCGAGCGGACCACTTCTGAGTTATGGCACTCATTAGTGTTTGACTCCGCGCTTGTGAGTGTGCTGGGGGCCGGCGACGTCTGAATAGAGACATCGACTTTAGACGGACTTGGGGAAGACCCTTTTGTCCAGACTGATTTTATCGGTTCGGCTTTTACCCAGCGTACTGGGCTTTTAGTCTGTGGGCTCTTCGCAACCCTTGAGGCTGCTGTTGCTGCTTTGGCAGACGGACATCCACCGTAGCACGCCAAGTGCCCAGTGTTCTTGCAATTAATGCAAGTTTTTGCAGCTGGGACATTCGGTGTCGGCTTGGAACTCAGGCAGTTTTGGTGCCTGTGTTCTTTACCGCAGAGGAGACAACGGAGTTTTTCGGAGCATCTGTAGGACGTATGTCCAACTGATTGCAACGGAAGCATCTCGTTGCTGAGGGCTTGTGCCATTCGCAGCGGATATGGCTGAAGCCCGCAGTTATTCCAAAGCGGATGAGGGTGTTGGCCTCGGCTCTGGAATCCAGCGTGAGTCTGCCGATAGGCATGTCGGTTCCATTGCGAGAGAATCTTTCGAACTTGAAGTCCGATTCTAGACTTTCTCTCAAGTGGAGGTTAAGATCCTCTGTCGAGATCCAATGAGGGATTCCTTTAAGGACCAAGACTGAGGCCTTCTCAGCTACTGAGGCAAGTTTATGGCCGCCTTCGCCAAACATATTCGATTGAGACAGCTCTGCCTTGAAAGCAGCAGCATCCTCGGGCGATCTGAATTTTAGAATGAAGGTGCCGGACTTCTGTAAGGTTATCCGGGCCTTGGAAGCAGATTGATGTATAAAATAACTATTTATATATTTTTTAAATATTTTTAAGCCAGGTGTCCATTTATTCGCGTGTCCATTTATCCGACTGTGTCATAATATATCAGCCCAAGTGGCTTATGAGAAGTTGACTATGAGGAACCCTGCTAAGAAAGACCCAGTGGACTCTTTTGATAAGATTATTTGCGAACTGAAGGAAAAACTAGAACTTATTACAAAATTCTTTGAAAAAAAGCTGACCAAGGAGGAAAAACCAAAGGCGGCAAATGCATTATCATCATTTGGGTACAGGAAAGTTCGGAATGAGCGAACTAAATGATCAAGATTGTGGAAAAACGGAAGGAATTATTTAAGTCGGGGAGGAAGTTCCGTTGTGATAATATGAACTTTGAGCTAAACCGAAGAAGGTTTTACAGGAACCTTGAATCTGAAGAGCCAGTTACTATCCAAAATATTGATGAGGAAGAGTGTGCTGAATTCTGGGAGAGTGTATGGAAACCTAAAAATGTCTTAAACGGTGATTATCCGCTTCTCCGAAGAATTACTGGAGTTGAGAATGATCCGATTAAGATTAATGAGGAGTTGTTAATGGATGTTATTAAATTTCTACCCAATTGGAAGGCAGCTGGGTGTGATGGAGTATTTAATTACTTCATCAAGAAGCTTGATTGTCTTCACAAATTTATTTATGCAGAAATAATGAGGATTATTGGAAATAATTACTACCCTGGAGAGTGGTTTTATACTGGGGTAACCTATTTGGTTCCAAAGTGTAAGAATCCGACTTCTCCAAAGGACTTGAGGCCCATAACATGCATGCCGTCACTGTATAAGTTGAAGAACTTCGAAAAGTCTGCAACAAATTCGATGGCATTGGGTGATGAAGCATATGTATTGGATGGATTGCAAGGATATCGCTACCTTGGAATCATTGAAAACAAATCTAGTGAAATGAAGAGTAATGAAGTGATGGATGTCTTGAAGCAATTGCAAGGATTAAGAAGCTTGCTAATACAAAGCTAAATTCTGGAAATTTCTTCAAATCAGTTAATGAATATGCACTATCGATTTATAATTATTATACAGTCCGACCCCAAAATGGGGCAGACCCCAGGGGTGGGGCACCCTCGGATTTTGGGGCACCCCCGCAATTTGGGGCACTTTATTCCAAAAGTACATTTTGGCAGAAAAAAAATAAAATCGATAAAAAATTATGGAATTTTTTGGGGCACCATAAAATCATTTATAAGGAATTAAAAATAAAATAAAATTATAATAAATTAATTATTTTTTGTTTTATTTTCAATTTATATTTTTATGTTGTGGTTATGGATTACGAAACTAAATTGAAGATTGCTAAAGAAATTTTGAAGAAAAATTTATCTGAGAGGCAACTAATGAAAAAGTACAACACAAGTAAAGGAACAATATCAAGAATAAAAAAGGTTGAAGACACACTCGGTGCAGGAGGTTATATCGAATGAAAGAGTTGAGATACGGGTGGACACTCGAATCGAGACTGATTCTACCGTTCGTTATAACAAACCTGATTTATTAGTATATGATAAAAAAAGAACGTAATTTGGATTGTGGAAGTGGGAGTTACTTCTCAAGATAATTTACAGCGAGTAGAACTTGAAAAGTTAAAAAAATATGATTTACTCGCTAATGAATTATCCCTGATTCACAAGGCCAAAGTGAATATAATTCCTGTTGTCCTTACATGGGATGGCATTGTGTCTAAATATTTTAAAAAATATTTGGACTCGATCAGAGTGAGGGAACATCTGATTGTTTATATGCAATCAATTGTGCTTAAGCGTACGATGGAGAGCATTGTGCTGGACTTTCGAAGAGGTCTTACGCAAATGGATTATGAAGCCCGGGTTGAGGAGGTATTCTCAAAATACGAGGAAGCTAACGGGATCGGTGACCGAAAGATCGCGGTGCGTCGACTTGTCGAGGATGCCTACCATGTTCCTTTTCTGGATGGATCGAAACGACTTAAAATTGACGGAAGTGTGGGCCCTGGGATGATAGATCGGGAAGATAGTGGAGCTCGTAGAGTGGACTCCGAAGGCTGAAGGGTCTTTTAATACTATTTTATTCGGAATTGTGTTATTTTATTTAAAGTTTTATTTAAATAAATTTTAAAACATAGTTTATGTTAGGTTATCCAATTAAGTAATGTCCGACCTTTCGGGATCTCATGAGCCAATTTCACCACGCCCCTGGTTATTCGCGATTTTTATAAGCCTTGATAAAGGCAATCCCATGACGTCTTCTACCATTGATACTCATCGAGTCCTCGGTTGGCTGAGACTCCTTCCCAATAATATTCCTCATCATAATGTTCTTTCCAATAAGTATGTAACATTATAATCAACATTAAGCAATAGCTTAGCTTAAAAATAAATATTTGAAATTAAATACTCGATCGCGTCGGCTTCCCGTCCATGAAGCTTTTATTAATTAACTTGTAGTTATTTACTTTGTTGTGTTCATTAAACTGTTTTTCAGAATAAAAAAAAATAAATACAGGTCCCACCGAGATTCGAACTCGGGTTACCGGATTCAGAGTCCGATGTGATAACCACTACACTATGGGACCTTTTTGTTTCTTGTACTTTTGATTGACAGAATTCCCCATAGTGGTATTCTATATTTTATTTTTATATTGCTTATTGGATTCCTTATTTTCTCAAACAGTGAGTGCCCTTCTGCTCAAAATCTCTAAGAATGTGTGAAACCATTCGTTCTGCTTTAATGCTTATAGAGTCAAGAACTCCTCTCAATTTCCCTCTGTGATTATAACTTTTTGTCGTTAGAAAGTTTATTCGATTTGGTCTTTTGCCATTTTCTGCAAAGATCCTTGAGGTTTCCGCTGTGAGTGGAATCCAGCAGTGCAGAGTAACTATGAAAGCGTCCAGTTAGGTGAAGTATACAAAAGAGTGGTAGTTCCACAATAATAAAGCAGAACTCATTGGCATTTATGTTTGACCGATGGTAGGCAGATTCCAATCCTCACAGGGGCAAGTAGTTGTTTCAATAAGATAAGAGTTTTGTCAGGCACGACTCAGAGGCGAACTACTCATTTTTATAGATCGCAGTTAGTTTTGATGATGCTTTCGGTGAATTTTTTGTTTGCTTTATGGTTAATTAGTGATGTCCATTTCGATTGACAACATGTATTATTAAAACAGGCAGTCCCGGTTTTTCACAAATGGCAAGGTTTTTTAAATTTTTCACTTATTTGAATCTTTTTAAAATTCTTTACTTATTTTATAAGCAGATATTTATTTCTTTTTTAATTTGTATATAGGTAATTGATTAAAAACCCGATTTTTTGAGGAGCCAACCAGTAAAAATCCCAATCATCTTGAAAGTGTTGCTCATTTCTATTAACTCCACCCCGATTTCATCCCTCAAAGTAAGACTGACTTGAATCATTTCCCCAATCTTGTTTAGTATCGAAATAGCTGTTCATGTTGCTCTGTTTGTACATATCTGCACACTATATTACAGTTGGACTATGTACTTGAATTATATTCGTTTTGGCATTTACACAGAATTCTCATACAATTACATTTGAAGTTAACTCCTGCCTTTTTTGAACGTCAATGTCTAAATAATATCGGAAGAATTCATACTTGAATTGAAACGTTTCGACTAAATAAAGTCGGCATTTCAAACAAAATCTATAATTTTCTTATCCTAAATTAAAATCAAAGGAAATAGACTGGTATTGATGGCTGATTTAATTTTATTTGTTTTTCTGTTTCGTAACATGGCGAAATCTTTTATTAAAGCACTTTCCAGTGGTTTTGAGGTCCTAATCAAGGACAATCGGGAATTATAAAAAACTGCAATTCGACTAGATAACGTTGACGACCTCATAAAAATAGCAGTGGAGGTTTTTAATACGACGAGAGCAAAAAAGTGGTGTATGGAGAAGTTCGGGTAACATACCCGTGCATGTAATAGAGTGTCGGGCCTTCACAGAATGGAAGATTTGTCATTTTTTCAGTCTCTTATCATCACTTCGGTCGAAATCTGTTTGTTTGTAGATCGAAGCGAACTCCGGTACCTAGACAATCCGAGACAAAATCATCCGGCTCTGGGTCGGCAAGAAAGAGAGTGTAAATCCTTTTTATCAACCGTGCTCTTGCAGCCTCATGGGTGCAATGCGCATACTTCCAAACCGAGAGGCAAAGCCTCTTTGTCCGGATAAAGACGAGGGGAAAGCGCTGAGGTTGTAATGCTTGAATTTTGTTCCGAACATAAATGACTATTTTCTTTCTTGAATAAAAAAACAAAGTTTGATTAACATTGATTGAAGTTCTAGACTTAAATTTTTCTCATTTTTTGTAGCATTTAAAAAAATATTTATCAGGTTTAAAGTCTCGTTTCTAATTTTGTGAAAATATTACCTTTTTAGCTGAAAAACTAATATCTTATTGATAGAATCTCTTTAGCCAAGCAAAGCCCTAATCGTGAATCTCCTGCGCTATATTTAATCAATTAGTTTTGGGACCATATTTGATTACCACAGCAAAACACCAATTAATCACTGAAAAGTGTGTTTCCTTATTTCATTGAATACTTGAATCGAAGAATTAAAAACACGTGATACTACTAGTTTTATTACACAAAATGTTTATTCTTTAAAAAATAGTCAGTAATTTTGGAGGTGTGCTTATCCCGTTTTTGCTTTTTATTACTTTTTTTCTTCTGATTTTTGATTGGCGGCTGCATCTGAGTTTTTATATTTTGCCTTTTAGCAGAACCACAGCATGCACAACAACAGGTATTGACACATCCAACCACAGTAAATCTGTCAATATAATTCTGAGAAGTTGCAGGTCTTAATCGATAGGCACGAATTCCCAACAATCGAAAAGACCTTCCAGCAAATCGAGAAGACGACAACTGTCTTTTGACAAGTCCAATACACGCAGTACTTATTACTGATAGATTTTGAGTGTAGGAGTGAATTAGAAGCGAATGAGTCGATATTTTGAATTTGTCAGTCTTGAGTTTGATGGACAATCCCCGTGTTTCGAAATCTTCCTTAATCAATTCCTCGTGTAGAATACAGGCGAGATATCCACATTTGGATACAAGATAATTCAGACTACCAGTCGAGGGAAATGTCCGCTCAACACTAATCGACTTTTGCTGACTTATATTTAGGCGACACTTGGTCAGGCCAATGGCCGCACTTAGAAAATATTCCACGGACTTGAACAGACAAGTCAGTAGTCCTCTCTGACTGAGAATATCCCCACATGTCCAAACTCCAATCGCATTGAGAAGGACAGTCGTCACTTTCCCAATTCCAGGCACTTTCAAAACTGGCATTTCAGCCATGAATTCTCCAATTGAGGAAATGCTTGACTTGTCCAAAATATACTGCCCGTTCGGTTTATTTATTTCACTGCATATTTTGGCCAGCATTGAATTGTGGGCTACTCCCACTGAGCCTGTCAGCCGAGTGTGTTGTTTGATCCGGAAACGAAGTTCTTGGGCCACATCCTCCACGCCTGTGCCAAATGTCCTCCAAATTCGGTCCC
Source organism: Octopus sinensis (assembly GCF_006345805.1). Lineage (NCBI taxonomy): Eukaryota > Metazoa > Mollusca > Cephalopoda > Octopoda > Octopodidae > Octopus > Octopus sinensis. The sequence continues at coordinate 136,894 of NW_021835992.1, read as the reverse complement.
CTTCGATGACAAGCGAACAAATCTGACACGTCGTGGAATCCACCAAAGTCATTGTTTGAGCATGGAGAGACTGACTTGTCAGTTTATTCATAGGAAGGTGACACGAACAGCCGCCTGCATTGAGAGTGGCTTCCAGAAATGTGCGATCTTGGGGAGTTGATTGTAGACGGGCTTGCAGATGGGAGTCGAGTGAGAGAAGAGCCTCGTCCAGACTGCCCGCATGAAAGTCCCTGTCATAGGTGGCGATAATAGTTCTAATTCGATGACTAATTTGAGTATATTTGGAGTGATTGGAGGGAATGATGACCAAATCGGGACAAAGTCTGCGTCCAATGAATCCAGCCATCCCAGCACGCACACCAAACCTTCTTGCAATGTAATTGGACGTGGCCAACATTGATGTACTCCCCACTGGCTTGTCGGCCAAATCAGGACGGTCCAGCAATTCCACTGACGCAAAAAATGAGTCCAGGTCGATGTGGAGAAATGTGCGAGATAAGTCTGCATTTTCCTTGATTTTCTGGATGACCAAATCTGCCGAATTGGTGCCTTTTTGAATCATTTCCTCGGTTAAGTTAGTTTATTAACTCGTTCTTGTATGGACTGTTCTCTCTCCTGTTGGTTGATTGACCCCCGCGAGGCTTCCATAATAATTTCGTTTATTTTGTCACGGTCCAGTCCTTCCATTCCTGCTTTTGTGTCATTAATTCCCATCATGTTGCATTTGCTTGATTCAATGTCCATCAAGACACACATAAAAGTGTTATTTAATATTAATAAATTTAATAAATAATTTTAATTAATAATTTTTATATTCAAAACATCCTTCCTTATACTAATTGCCGGTGATTGGAATGCTAAGGCAGGCAAAGGCCGTGGTGAAGAAGTGTTCATGGGCAGACATGGACGGGGGATAAGAAATGCACCAGGTGAAATGCTTGTGAACTTCTGCAGCATATTCAAGCTACTGCTATGCAATACGGTCTTTCCTCATGCGGCACGTCATAAAACCACGTGGACCGGGACTAGAAGAAACAAAAATGGGGAGTACGTCAACATCTATAATCAATCGATTATATCATCTGTAGACAAGAAGAAAAACATCGATTGCTGGATGCCAGGTCATATGGCGGGGCACTTACACTGAGCGATCACAAAGTCATTGTGGCACGATTGAGACTGAAAAGAATTTTTGGATCGCCTCTTTCAAAAGAAAATGAATCAAACCGAATTAGATACTCAGTGGAAAAACTGATTACATCAGATGTTACCAAGGAAAAATACTCCCAGGCAATCATCGAAAACCTAAAAGTAACAGAAACGGTAAAAGACCCAAACAAAAGCTGGGATATATTAGAAAAACTTATTCACAAAGCTGCAACGGAAACCATTGGAACGACTGCATTCAGAAACCACTCAAACCCATTGAATCCAAATGTTGCCGAAATGGCAACAAAACAAAAAGCCATCCAACTGAAAATTGAAAACACCAACGACAAGGAGGCAAAGGAAAAACTCAAAAGAGAACGTAGGAAAATATCGAGAACAATCAAGAAGGAAAATCTTAAATACGTGAAAGCTTTATTAAACTCTCGAATATCAGAAGTTGAAGACTTAAAGGATGGTGCGCAAATGTACGCAGCCATCAGACTACTACGCCGACGACAACAGAAAACAAAACTGGTTGTGCACGATGAACATGGGAAAACAATTGGAAACCCAATCGAAATGGTAAATACAATCGCCGACCACTTCGAAATACTATTCAATGGCAGGGCCGATGCTCTCGATGAGGGTGAAGAACGTTATCTAAACAACAAAATAACACACCTTGAAGTTTTGAAGGCTATAAAAAAATTAAAAAACAACCGTGCGGCGGGTCCAGACAACATCAACGGTGAATTGATAAAGTACTCCCCAATGGAGATCTCAACTATAATCACAAATCTCCTGAACGAGATGTTCCATGGAAATACCATACCGCCTATTGGGAAAGGAACGCTAATTCCTCTCCAAAAACCCAACAAGCCGCAAGGTCCTCTTAACAACATTCGCCCAATCATACTCTTGAACACAATAAGGAAAATCTTCTCACTCGTAACACTGGAACGTATTAAGGACCCTGTTAATGAATATCTGTCGGCTAGCCAAAGTGGATTCAGGCCTGGGCGATCAACTGCAGATGTAGTATGGGGACATAGATGGATCTGTGCCATATCTCAGAAATTTAAAATGGCGACCACAATATTGGGCATTGATATGAGCAGGGCATTTGATACAATCCGCAGAGACAAGCTAATGGAGATCCTCAAAACCATTCTTGACAATGACTCGATCAGAATGGTTCGAGCACTACTTATAGACACCGAGTTAACGGTGAAGATCGGACCCGTACAATCAAGATCTTTCAAAACAAGCATTGGAACGCCCCAAGGTGATTCAATATCACCTGTACTATTCATTGTCTATCTTGAAGCGGCACTAAGAGATCTGAGAAAACTAGTGAAGACTACTTCAATAACTGAAGTGATATATGCCGACGATGTAGACTTTTTGTCTCATGATAAGTCGACACTCGAAGAACTGCTGAACATTGCTCCTCATGCACTGGAAAAATGGTTCTTAAAGTGAACATAGAAAAAACCGAATATGTAACAATCAACCGGGAGGCAAATAGAACAGACGAAAAATGGCGAAACTCGAAAAAAGTTGGAACTCTTTTAGGAGATAGTGAAGACATTATGAGGAGAAAGATGCTATCGACTGTTGCACTTAACAAACTGCGGACCACTTGGCTACGAAACCGCGAGGTTGGAACGGCCTTACGTGCCAAATTATACAATGCTTTTATTAAACCCATACTTTTGTACAACGGAGGAACATGGGGAATATCTGAGTCTGAATCAAAATCTCTTGATGCATTCCATAGAAGACAGTTAAGAATTCTTATTGGCATCAACTGGCCAAAGAAAATCAAGAACTCCACCCTATACAATATCTGCAACAGCAGACCCGTCAGTGTGGACATTACCGAAGCACGTTGGCGCCTATTGGGCCACATTCTAAGACTCGACCAGGATGTCTATGCTAACTGGGCAATGGAATCATATTACGCAAAGGACGAAAGATCTGCGTCCCGAGGACGCCCACGAAATACATTACCTATTGTAATCTCAAAAGAACTACAACGCGTTAAAAGACAACTGAAAAATGGAGACGACCTAGATACTCTCAGGAGTATAGCATACAACCGCACATCATGGAAAATTATGACCGAAAAGATAGTCTCATATGTGGCACATGTGGGAACTTAATTAGTTTAAATTACATTATGTTCCTATGACAGTGCTAATAATAATAATATATTCATTGTATATTTAAACCAGCATTAGAGGGGAGAGTAGTAAATACAGCCAAGTCTCTCAAGGTGCCAAAAAACAGTGTTTGGTGGTAAATTGGATAAAGACAAAGTAGAACAACAAAAATGCTGCAAACAAACCCCTTGCACTAATCTTTTTAAACTGAGGACTCTTAATAAAGGAATACACCCGGTTGTTATTCACAATGCCTGCTAAGACTGCTGGTTTGCACAGTTAATTGAATGAATAAAGTATTAAGGATTGAACACATAGCAATCATTGGAATGTCGACTGATTATATCCCTGTTGATGAGCATTTCGAGAGCATCCTTAACCTCCTCACTACTCACAGACTGCATATCACCAATCTACACATTACACACACCATCACCCCCTCTAACAACTCAGAGTGAGCTGTCGGTAACACATTCCGCTTGATAATACGACTCATCACTGACGATAACACCCACATCCTCCCATCACGGTCATCCTCCCTTTCCACACTCCCCCATTGGTCATCACACACTGGCCGACAGTCAATCACTTCATTCCCCCCTCCCTTATAGTCGACCCCTCCACAGTCTACCACAATCACCTCAATGACCTACCAGAATACCGGCCACCACCATCGGGGTGTAAAAGTGGGGGAGTGTGGTGGCATCCAGTCCAATCAGGGCAGATAGGTCGGACATTGAGTCTCCCCTGGAATATTAACCAATCACAGACATTCTCATCAGGAGGGCTGCCTGGGTGGGATTCACCACCACTGTCACTTCTATTCCTCATTTGATATCTCCAATTCTATATATCCATAATCTAAAACAAATTCAATTTCCCGAGTTTTATATTCATTTAAATAAAAATCAATGAACTATATTTAATACTGATTTAGTGTAAAATAAAAGTGGCTCGGGTAAATTGGACATGCTTACTGACACTTGGTCGGTGTTTGTCCAATTCCCGCGCTATAATTATGAACAGTCAACAACCGAAATGACATACGGAATAAACGGACAAGTGTCCACGTTTAACCAAGAGTTGAATTTCTGAGAAAAGGATGTGTCTAAGCATTTGAATATCTCTTTAATAGAGGACACAGATGATGCCCCACAAGAACTCTAATTTTGAATATTTTATTAATTACCTCAATTAGAGAAATGGTATCACGTTCTAAATTATTGTGGAATTCATATCCATAAAAATCAAGTCGTTTAATAAAATTTGATTTGTATTTCTAAATGATGAAGAGAAAATACGTGGAGAAATGCTTCATGTGCTCGAATAGAACAAATGAGGACAAGTGTGACATCACTGAAAGGGACAGGGGGACATGTCCACTGAGGGCAGTGTGGAGGGATATCTAAACACACAGAGGGGATACTGATTCGAAGGGATTGCACGTCTCCCCATCCACAATACTCTGCATTCTCAGTGGAGAACACCCATTCAACTCCTTAACAACCTGAGTGAAGTGTGATATGCTCAATCACACTCACAAACTGTCTACTGATTCACACAACCTCCGATGGCTGAGTGTCCTCGGGGATGAGGAGTGACTGACTGAGTTGTTTCCTCACCAGACTGGCCAAGTCCGACAGTCCACTCTGTTCAAACAACTGCAGCACATCCAATGCCCCTATTACGTAATAATCATCACACACGTGGGTAGTCCATCGAATTCAAATGATCCATAAAATACTTTTCAAAGTAGTTTTTGTGTTTGTAGAACAACTCATTGTACAAGTAGGAGGACACTACTCGTATATTAGAGTGTGGAACATTTTGTCATTTATGGCCAACAGTTCTCGAATCTGTCAATATCCCACTCCACCAACCTTATTCACAGGCAGAATGCATGTCCACAAATCGGTGTGCCAACCCCTCCCAGAAGTGGGTCAGTTTGTCCACGTGTTGGTATGTCTGGATTAGTCAATGACCAACCTCGATAACTGTGCTGACCTTCACGAATGAATTCAACTCCACGTGCTTTGGGTTTGCGGAGATTTCACATTTCCAGCAGGCGAAGAGCACAGTCGTACTGGACAGCCATTCCTCCTATTAACTGAATGGACAGTCCACTGCCACAAGGGACAATGGGGCTGTCTTCTCCCTCCCTTTCGAAGCTCCTGGAAGATTGAGTGGACTGTCGAACTGTTCGAGTGTGGAGAGTGCTTCGAGGTGAGTTGGTGTCCCATTTGGTCGATGTCTTCCAAGTGAGGAGTGATTAGTCACCCTCGGTCGAGGGCATGTTCGTGGTATGTCACGTGGTTGAACACTCGATTGATGTGGGCCACGTGCACACAAAATATATCACACAATTGGCGGGAAAATAGTATAAATTTGTGGAATGTTCGAGAATATGTCTCCAGAAGACAATCCTCCTGGTTCTCGATTTCCTTGGTTGGTTAGTGTGAGGATTACTCAGGCGATGACTATTCGTTCTATGAAATTACGGAGGGTGTTGGTCACTCCAAATGGATAGGAGGAATCATGTATGTGTAACTCTTTCTATTCCACTATATAATCATACTGTATGAGCATGTTCCATTCATCTTGGCTTATAGTTTGCAGTGAAATTAAGTTATCCAATTATTTTCAATACAAGACCACAAGGAATCAAACATAATTATATTTTATATAAATTTAATATTTATATAAAGATTTGACATGAAATCCAAATAAATTGATAATAACTCTAAAAAATCAATCTTTTTGTCGGCGGTTTCTAATATCTGTTCAAGCGAGTCTGCCTAGTCAAGGGTAATGTCCTGTCAACTGATCAAACAACCCATTCATTCTAATATTTATTTAATACATTGCCTTGTTTGGACTCTACCCAAGTCTTCAATCAAGTCGGGACAATTTCGGTCTATTGTAAAGACACTAAAATTACTCCTAGGTGGACTAGCATCTTTATTCCATTGCTCATTTTCGCACCCTTCGTGGGAATATTAGCCACATTTTTGAATGGAACGGATTGGTAGAGTCATGTTGGTGTGTCTCTATTTGGGTGGTGATTAATGGAGTAGACCTCAACGCTTCACTATTTTTGAACGCATTATTATTAATAACATTTACTGCACTTTCGGGGTATACAATTGAAAATGATAAAACTAAAATAGTTGATTATTTCTATATTCCAGTCATTGCTCTGAAATGCTTAAGAAGTGCATTTTTGTACCACCCGGATTAAAAAATATTGTTGGCATTATCCCTCAGAAAATAAGTTTAATAACTGACTTTGCAAAAGTGTTTTTGAATTGCTTATCTCAAATTAGGTTTTTGAACAACTGTCAATTCAATGGAGAACATGTTGCGAGACATGGAATAAAAGTTACATTCAAAGAGGCGTTTTTTCCCACCGAGTACTATTGTGCAGTCCAGCAAAATTAGTGGTACGCTAAACATTTAGTATTTTAGATTACTCACTGTGTAGTGTTGACGGAGACCAAAAATATTCTCCAATGGGTCCCAAACTACCATGTATACTTAGATGTTCTCTTATAAGAATTACGAATTTGTTTTACCTCTGCCAATTTATTAGCTGACAAAAGTGTGAAAATAAATGCATATCCAATCAGCGAGGCAACACTAATAACCGAGAAAGCATATGGTGGGTTTGTTTATTTACATTAGATTGCAACCTCTGTCAGAATCCCTTATCGAGAAATATGATATGCAGAAAGCACTGTGCCTAATTAAATATCAATAATTAACTAATTTTATCTCGAATTAGTGTTACATGCAGTATTCAAAAATACATAATTTCCCAAAGATATATACTGAGCACTAAGATTCGCCTTCTCATTTTTTATTTAGATTCATTAGTCAGCAAATAAATGTCAATTATTTGTTCAAACTCTTAGTTTTAATATTCCTAAAAGGGCTAATGCTTTGTGTAGTGGAATTTATAATTTTACCTTTTGACTTGAAATTACGAAATAACCTAAAAGTTGATAAAATTAAATCAAACGTTGATTTTCTCGTTTTAAAATCGTTTCAAAAATCTATTCCAACCTTCCTAGAACGCGATCTGAAATTTTTTCCGACTTATGCAAAAAGATTTCTTAAAAAACTTGCTTTATTGATGATATTCGAAAACAATCTTCTTGCACATAATTGTTATCTAGGCTATCAAACTTTTTGTGGAAAGAAATATAAAGAATGAGAATTAGGTATTAACCTCCTGCCAAATATGAAACGTTGTAATTCTTGTATAATATAAATTTTCTGTCATCTTTATGATAAGGAAAAATTTCTTAAGTAAATGGGAACCCTTTATAATACGAACTATTGCCGCCACTTTTTTTTCTTTATATGGTCATAAATAATGACAGGAATCAACTACAAACACTATTAGTACTAATTTTCATTTTCTTTTGTAGTATGATATGATTTTGAATTTAATTTGTAATGGAGTAAGTTAAATCCTTGCATAGATCTCACTATGAAATTGAGAGTCGCTAAGTAAATCCACGCCTTTTATTTAATTTTCTAGATTTTGAATCCAAAATGAATTGAAATGATTTTTCTATCTTCGGGGATTTTATCATCCATCCTCGGTTTATACCAAGGAGCGGTATCATAGAAAATTGAACGACTGGTTTTCTTTAAGCTTGAACTCATTGAAAGCAATTAAATTGATTCCTGCTCTTTACCATCACTATAGGGCATCCAACGTAGCATTCCAGGTAACTGGGGTGACTACAGTTGATTAGAATCCGTTCGAAAGATTTTTAAGTATTCTGTTTGTTCCGAAAAACAGCTTCTATGATCGTGTTGTTCTCCGCAGAGTAGGCAGCAGGTCTTTTCTATATTCGACGTATGTCCAAATTTGTAACATCAAGAGCACCGGACCGCAGGAGTTTGACGAATGTTTTATTCAGGTGAAAGTTTACTTGGCTAGAAATCCATTGAGGGATCCCATTTAAGATTAAGGCTGACATCTTCCGAGCAACTAATGACATATTCCGAGCAACTGTTTTTCTTGATTCAAGGCTAAGGAATCCTGATTTTGTAATGTTATCCGACGCCTCGAAACATTTTTTGCTTTAGAATGGAGATTGAACTTTTTGCTTTTATCGAAAGCGGAGCATGTTAATTGTTTAAAACTAGGTTACACCTTTCTTTTTTTGCTCTCCAAAGGTTTATCTAGTTTAATTGGCTTTTTAGTAGAGTCGTAGGTTTTTGTCTTTTTGTACTAACTTTAAGTGCTATGCACTTTGTAGTCAGACAATTTGTCGAGTTCACGTCAATAATTTAATGAAAACTATGAATTTAATATTAATACGCTAAAATTTCCTTTTTTAAATTCCTGAATTAAGGCATGATTTGAACAAATCCATATTTATTAAAAAACTAATCTAAATTATATATTTAGTAATAAGTATAGATCTCTTGTAATGTTTGTGGAGCCATTGCATTCGTGTGTTCTGATTTAATAGTACAATATCCTTTCAACTTCTTGTGGGTCTCACGATTAAAAATCCCCGAAGACCTGAAAATAAAAATACATTAAACTATACGTGAGATTTTCATCTAAAATTATATATTTATAAAATAAAACCTTTAATTTTTCGACGGTATACAAATATTTCGAACAATGAAATTCCAACAAAAATAATTATCGAAAACAAAATCAGCAGAATGTATACGAGAGAAATAGATTTTTTTTCCTCTAAATTCATATACATTAAAAAAATCACCAAAGTGCAAAAAAACTTTGATTGTATAGAAATCTTCTAAAAATCCATCAGATAAAATGCAGGTGAGATTCATTGCTGGAGGATCATTTTCTGGAACATTGTTGGATTTCAAATGAAATAAAAAATTGCTTATATTTCCTTTGGATTGTATATTATAGGAGGGATCATTTTTTGTGGTATTTAGTCCATTAAACAACCATTTGAAATTCATTTTTCTGATTGAATCGACTTTTCCACCACATGTAATTCTATAATGATTTCTTCCAATCTTTTCAATTCGATTATAGTAAGGTAGGAATATAATTGGCATTTCTGTGATTCTGAGGAAAACCGTTTTAGCAGTTCTTGCAAATTCGTTGTAAACAAGACAACGAATGCTCAATGACTGAGTTGCATTTATAATTGTTAACGTTGTATTATCCTCCGATAAAAATGACTCAAAATCAATTGGATGTGTTCCTAAATCGAATTGGCAGTCAAATAGTACCGTATTCTACTGAATCCAAATACCACTTAATTTGTGGTTCAGGATATCCTTCTACCCAGGTACACCTAAACGTCGCATTATCCCCTTTTGTTTTATTCATTGAGGCAAAATCATGGGAAATAGAAGGGGGTTCTAACATTAAAAAAATATATTACCGTAAAAAGAAAGTTTAAATTTTCTTTCAAGATGCAAATATTTATAATTCTTATACGAAGGAATGCAAATTAGTTCCCGGGTTGGATATATCGCAGTTAGACCCACCAATAGTCCATCAGTTCCTATTAACGTTTTCCCCTCGTAATACGAAATCGAGTCATATATTCTAAAATTAATATTATTTGACAAACTCTCCAAAAAATATACATGGATTAATTTGTCCAGCTGTATTAAAATTGATGAGTACATGGTTTCCTCTTGGAAATATGTGTCCTGCCACGGGTGCGATTTTTTTATTCATGGGCTCAACTTTATTAAACTGAAAAATTTTTTCTTCATATTTGCCTTCACATATGAACTGACAAAATGAATCCTCCTTGATAAAATATTTAATGTAGAGATTGTTATTTTCCGTTTGTATTCTGTCATTGCTTGAATTGAACTTAATAATTTGTTTGAATCCATCAGCTGGGCAACGGCTATACCAGGTGCAGTCAGTACTAACGCCCTTACTTTTTAAAACTGCATAGGAAAGAGGATATTCGTTAAAAACTAGAATTATTCACAATTTCGAAATACCAGTATATTTATTTAATGCCTCAACTTCAAATGGGAGAGATGTCTCTCGACCACATTGGTTTTCAACAGTACAACTAAATATTCCTGATATGTTGTAGTCCTGGTTGAATCTGAGATTTCTGCCATCTCTATAATACGGTAAATCTTGCGTAAAGTCAATGGGAATCCCATCTTTACTCCATCTATAAATATATTATTTAATTATCATTTACTTATATTCATGATCTGGTATACCTTCTATGGGACATTGTATGGTGTAGTTTAAATAATTCAGAAAGTAAGTTGAGTCCGACATGTCCATTGTTGGAGGAAGACATTCTGGTATTATTTGAGCAGATAATATAAATAATATTAACACCATTTCAATCTATTTGCGATCTAATTTCTACTTTTATGATTGGTTTTTCTCTATTTATGGCAATATTTAAAATGTTCATAATTAACGTTAAACTGATTTTGATGACATTCATAAAAAATAAACTTTGTTCATAGTTTCTTCTTGTGTTTAATTCAATAAATGGATTTTTAGTTTTTCCTTATTTGGTTAAAAAATTATACAACTAAATTTGAACAGTTAATTTCCTTTAATCACGGAACACAGTTTTAGTTCCCTCTAAATTCAACAGTAAAATATTATTTTTTAACTTTAGACAGGAAATATGTTGTTATTAACCAGTAGATTTTTTATTTAATCAATAAACTCAAAGGTCTATGCATCCAAGTTGTCATATAGAAAAATTTGAATTATTAAATTTTAGTTGTTATCGACTCATTTTTGAAATATTCAATGGTTGAAGTCGCAATTGTATTTATTCGGAAAATATTTTACACAAATAGTCCTTGGCTCGTACTCTATGCGGATAATAGACAATAGTTCAGCAACTCAATTTAAAATTTACTAACTCATAATTTTAAAATAACCTTTCAGTAAAACTCAATATTTCACATCATATGCTTAAATCACCAAAATAAAAGCAATGAAAAAATTAAAGACCAGTAAAAATAATTATCTAATAAGGGCAGGAACATCCACATCCATTTGGACATCTTGAGCCTTCAATTTTCCTGACTCCTCCATTTTCTTAGTCTGCATCCTCAGCCTCTTATCCTTCACATTCTTCCTCTTTGCATCAGCCAAATCACTACCAATAAATAACAACTGTCCACCTCATTTCTTTGAGTCTCTTTTGTTCTGACTGATTCTTATGAATATATTCCATGAGCGTCCTCTTACTCTTAAATGTATTTCCCTTACATTTCAGATATATTCGATGATATCTGGACATTCAAATAATTGGCAATACGTGTGACGGTCGATTTTCCCACTTTCCCTGTAGCTTTTCAGAAGACGACGTTGAATCCGAATTCTGTTAATCCACAGACGTTTCTGAGGCATTCGAGCGTTTGCAGTGCCTCTCCTCTTCCCAATTCCAGTGTGGCGACCCTTCCTTCTGGCCTCCAGTTTTATACGTATTCGGGCACGTGATTGAACTTTTACGGGCTTGCGGAAAATTATTCCGTTTTTTATCATTTTTCGAACACTTTGTCCTAGTGGGATATATTTTAGAGATATACTTGAGTTGGCACTAGATATGTGCTGTGTCTCGTTTGAATCCAACCAAACACGTTTTTTCCCACATTTAAGTATGTCGGCTGCCAATCTTCGTTGTAATCTTAGCATTTCGTCTACAATTAAATACTACAAAACAAACAGCCAACGAGAAAGTAAACGTGCAAATTTAAAATAGCAATTTAAAACTAAAAGTTTTTAAGATTATTTATACACAATCATTTTATGTTAATCATTAAAGCGTGAATTAAAAGTTAGATGACAATCGCCTTTAATAGATTAGATTAATTCTGACTAAGTAAAGTCAACAAACTAATAAATTCTCCCAGCGAGACGGAGGGAACAGCTGTTGCCACGCATGACAGCCAGCAGGATCCTCTGAATGAGGAAAGTAAATTCCCTAGGGTCCTTGGACCGCGAAGAACAAAGATGTCCCAATTTCTTTAGGGAAGTGAGGGTCCCGGAGCCAAAGACGCCGGAAGTCTCGACAACGATTGGCCAAAACCAAAAGTCATCCATCAAAGACTGATATTTCCGGCACTTCGAAAGCTCAGCCTTATTAGCACGAGACCCAGCAAGAGAGGCCGATTCGTTGATGAAAGACTTTGAGAAGGTATCCACACAAGTGGAATCCCAGACCAAAGGTCTCCCAGAATAAAACGAGAACAACGTAGAGCCGTCCGGCCTTTTCCCGTCACCACGGTCGAGACCCTTAGGCTCAAGGACAGAAGGGTAGCCGGCCTTTTCGAGTGAGTCGAGAATGATTCTGTTAATCGCCGAATGGCGTGGAATACGACCCGCGCTTTTCTTGCAGGAGAGGGCATGGAGCCCGTATACGTCCATAGTAGATCCGCACCGGCAGGGGTGGGGACTACAGATCGGAAGTCCGAGGCGGAGGCAAATGCCAAAACGGAGGGCGTCGGAGTCAAGACAGGTGTCCGAATGGGTCGAAGGAAGGCAGTTAAGCCAAGAGCCAGAATGCGGTTGGCGGCTGGCACGGTAACAAGCCAGTCTGTGCTGGTTCAGGAGAGCCTCCAACGAGTCCGCATGATGCTTACTAAGAATTTTATCCCATTCACGTTGGAGGGACCTATCAGAAGGGAACTCAAGCCCTTTTTCCTTCCAAAGCAAAAGTGCAGAATTAATATCAGAGTCCAAACGAGATCCGGGCGATTTTTCAAGAATCTTATGGACAAGAAGATACAATCCTGAAGACGATGAAAGGAAAGCGGGAAGAGAAATGTCGAGAGCCGAGCGGAGCCCAAGCCCACCAAAAGGAACAGGAAGTTTGGCCTGACGCCAACCGACATCATCGAACTTGACGTTAAAAATAATCTCGGCTGAAGAACGCACCAGAGCGTCAAAAGACTCCAAAGCAGAGGGAACAGAAAAGCAACAGGAACTCCTTAGGACATAATTGATCCTCGGAATCAAAAGAAAGTTTTTGAGGATAAAAAAAGCGGGATGGGGATCGATGTCCACAAGTTTATCACAAAGAGAAGCAAGAGCATTTCTCTTGGAATCGAGAATACGAGAGACCGATTGGTGGTGGATCGGGGCACCCAGGATTTCAAGTTCAGAATAAGAGGTCTGCCTCAGATCGGGCAAGAGGCCACGAAACTGGGCAAAAAGGTCTTCGAAGGTGAGGTCTTCGACGTTAAGATTAACGATTTCAGATTTTAGAGAATTGATTTCAAGACCAATAGATGACAACGCCGGGAGTAGAGATTGCAAGTCGTTTAGCAAAATGTCGGGCGGACCACCAATAGTACAGTCGTCCAAATACCAAATATTAAGAGGGGACGCAATCCTGCGGGCGACAAAGTCCACCGAGAGGGCAAATAATAAAGGACCCAAAGGATCGCCTTGCTGTACGCCACAGGAAGACGAAATGAAAGAATCGCCAGCAACCAAGAGGGTCGGGTTACCATAAGAAAGAAAAATGAAGGGCAGCAGAGAAGGAATTCTGGCCTTGCAAACCTCAAGAAGATGCTTTCTATTGAGCGAATTGAAAGCGTTCTTCACATCCAATTTTAATAATAACTGGGGCCGCTCTGAGAGACGAGCCGATTCAATGAAACACCGGGCAGCGTGGACCGAGGCCTCGCACCCACCAGGTACCCCCACACCCAACTGAATGGGCTGGAGTTCGTCGCTAATAGAAGGAATTACAAGCTTGCATCCGACCTTTGCAAACAAGCGACGAAAAACGTTCCCGACGGCAATAGGTCTGATGCCGCCGTCTTTCTTCCCAAAGCAGACAGGTTCGCAGAGAAGAAGAGCAGTCTGGCATGCTCGGATATGTCCCCACGGAGAAATAGGTTACAAAGTTAGATTAATTAAAATTTTCAATTTACTGGTCTTGGGCCTCCCTGAACAGCATCACCTTCGTGATCCTCTTGCTATTATTTTGTCCTTCCTCAGAGTATTCGTTTTTTGTCACCTCATCATGTCTCCTCTTCATCGAGATAGCTCCCATTTGGTGAATGTTCCACACTGCATAATCTTTGTTGAGAATCAATGCTTTAGTAATTATCTCTTCGAAACCATGTTTATATTCTACGAACATTCCTTCTAACGTCTTCTTTAATGCAATCGTTTGGATGTATGCCAGAACACTGTCTTTAATGCCAATCCATGTATATTTTAAAATACTTGGAGGTGATTGCATCCCAGGTAATGACAATCGGAAGTATTTTGACTTTGGCTTTGTAAATGATTTCTAATTCACTTGCCAGGATATCATATTTATGAAGTTTTTCAACTTCAACTGCTTTTAAATTATCCACACACGTAACTCCAATCTCTATTAGCCATATCTAGCTTAATTTTTTGTCGTATAGGAAAATGTCCGGCTTGTTATATTGAATTTTTGATTCGGTAGGGATAGTAGTGTCAACTCGTAGTTCAGCACGATCATTGGTAATTACGCTTTGGATAGCGTGAGTCTAACCTTTTTGATTTTTTGAATCCAAATTTTCTGCATAGGTGCATGTGTACGCATTTAACAATTTCGTTATGTCGCCTGTATAATCGGAATTAAGCATTCTATTGCATCAAGTTGCCAAATGGTCGACTGTCTTATTAGAAGATTTGCTATGTGGGCATTTCGAACCAAGCTTGCGGGAGAAAATATTTCTGTCCTGCAGAAGGAAGAACATGGCTTCAGATTTAGGGGAAATATTTCCTTTTACAATCAATTTTGAGGATGTCTGTATATAGAAAGTCTCATTATCAAGTGATTCGAATAATTTTGAATGGAAAGTTTTCTTTTTAATAGCTGATAAGAGACACTCAATCTGCAGATTAATAAATATTTTGTATATAATTTTAATAAATAAGACGATTACTATTCCTCTTTCCTGTGCTCCCGAGTTTATCATAAAAGTTAAATGAATAACGGTAAAAAAACGCAGGTATGCCAACCTGCATTGAGCACCTCACATGACGCACTTTAATTTCGAATCGAACGTAGCGCATCTACAAACAACCTCAGCATTTTTCGAAACCCACATTAAGATTTCTTTTGACAGTGGAAGTGGTGCTCGTTTTTTGCATCAGGCATAATATATTTAGGACGAATTATTTATAAGAATATAAAAAGTTTTATTTTTTATTTGCTTTTATTAATGTTTTTTTTATAATCAAAGCTACTCATCTGTTTATTTTTTATTGTTTTGTTCATAAATAATATTTACAAAATTATTAAATTACTTTTACAAGTTATTTCTACAATATTTTATACATTTAAAAGATTATTTTGCAATTTTTTTATTTTTAGTTTTATTATGAGAAAAAAGAAAATATCTAGAGTGTCACCGACTTGAGGGTCAGTCCTACGACTATGCGCTCGAATAGAGAGGCAGTTCCCGCGAAGATTTAAAACCGAGACGCGCTGGAAGTGCCAGCTCTTTTTGAATTATGCTCTTTTTTATTGGGCTGACATTATTAAAATGATTTTGAAAAATGTGTTGTATATATTAATTTTAAATTTTGTTGAATACTTATTATATAGCTACATTTTGACGACCGTGACTTTTTAAATGTTATTTAATGATTTATAAAGATCTTATTAATTCTTTAGGTTTGGTTTTTCTTTGTAAATCTATTTATGATTTTTTAAGTTGAAAAATACTAATATAAATGTTTTTTATTGAAATTTTTGCGTTCGTCAGTCTAAGTTGTTGATTATTTAAAATCAATAAATCAATTCATATATTTATCAAGTCAATCAATGAATTATTATTTTATGGAAATTTTTGACACAGTGTGAATTAAAATTTCTAATCCATTAAACCTCTTTGTCTGTCGTTATGGATGGACTGAAAAATATGAGTCTTATAAATTTCAATAATGCATTTAATATAAGTTAATGACAGGAACTACTTTTATGCAATTATCTCATTTAATTTAATAAAATAAAAATAAGTTATTACTCTAATGGACTTTTTATTTTCTCTATGTAATTCTGGTCCCCGTCCATATTTGAATTTGAAACAAAGTAAAGGTAATCTCGAATGGTCTTGAGTAATTGAAAATTGCCCTCTCCTTGAACCTAAATAATAATTCGTCGAGAATTACGTTTAAATTATACTGGTCATTTTTATCAAAATTTAAAGATTTTTTTGGCATTTTTGAAGATGATTGTGTATATTTTTTTCTTTTTTTATTTTCGGAAAAACTCGATGTTTTTTCATCAGATCTCCGATCTCTACCAGGGCATGCACATATTCTCACTTCCGCAACCTTCCTTCCAACCACAGCAAAAGACCTTTAAGTAATTTTTAAAATTTTAAATACTCGTTTTCTAATGTGAAGACTAATTGTATTGGCCTACGGTTAAGTCCGCCTGTGCATGACCCGTAGCACATGAATTGGTACAAAAATGTTAACCATTTGCAGCCCGCTGCAAGATTATATATTCCAAAGATACGCTGGGGAGTTGAAAAAGGGACAATAACACTCTCTCTCTTATTATCGTCAGAGTAAAATGCATTTCTATCACTACACCGAACTAAATGAGATGGGGCTATGTGACCTTTAGTTTTTATATAACACGATTATTACTGTGATCTGAAGAAGCGTGGTTTGGGCATCTTGTTACAACTTCTTTAACGTGTTCAGGTTTCATATAAACTGCCATTCCTCGAATAACAAATCCACTCGGTGTGGAAGAATTACAACAAAATCTCACAGGACATTGACAAAATGGACGTACGTAGACTTTATGATTCAATTTTGAATACTATTCAAATTAGGAATAAAATATTTTACTGTCCAATTCGTAGATTTCGTTTCTTTTTCGGGTTGTGAAAATGAAACTTCAAAATCATAAATCCCGGAATAACAAGTTCTATTATTATAGCTAGTGAGTTTACGTGGATGGTATTTCGAGAGCATCCACTGCAGGGTGACCAAATTGACGACTATGATCATATGAAGGCTACCACCATAATTATGTATAAAAACCTGGTAATAAAATGGATAATGATTCGGGTAAAATTGATTACAGTCATCTGGCGAGATGTTAATAGTTCGAACTGACCGTTGATCCATTCCATTCACCTAAACAAAATTAAATTCAGTTTTTTGAATATAAAAAATCTCAAGTAACCCTCAGCCTATAACACCTGCGTTTTTAATGCAGGTGCGTGACATGATACTGTTCCTATTAAATTAATATAGTAATTAATTCATTTTATCAATATCTAAATAAACTTATATTGTTTTGGCACTATATAATTTACACATTACCATGAACGGAGACCCTTCATTACGGTAATTTTCAGAATTCACAATTTCTTTTGATTCTCTGGATTTACTAAAAATATTTTTAAAATAAATATTAGAACCTAAATTCCGTTTGAATACCACATAACATTTGATTATTTTGAGATAATTTAAAATTACTGTAGCCATTAAAAATTTTTTTTGAAACGGGGGTGACTTGACAATAGTTAGAACTGTAGCTCATAATTTGTGGTTTTAACGGAAAAATATCATTTATAGTATTTAACGTCAGCGCAAAGCTTTTGTTAAATTAAAAATGTGTCTGCATAAACCGACACATAAAAAACAATAAATATACACTCCGTTGAAATAAAATTTCCATCAAATAAATTAAAATAAGTAAATGATTAAACTTCTGTCAGATTTTGTCATTTTTGACCATATCTTTCCTCAAAATCATAGAAGACGGTTTTCAAAAAGATTAAAATTTTATATTAATGGTCGATTAGCTCGAGCTTTGATAACTTGGTAGTCGAGAAACAATTGAATAATTTGAAGATTAATACAAAATAATCCTCTCGATGGAATAATTACTTCGATTTTAGAATTAAAAAAATAATTATTCGGAAATGAAAGAATAGTTCACATGACATTTTTTGTTAATTTAAAATCATTCTTTTATTTTTTAATTCGATTTGAAAAAATTAAAATAAAGAGATAATTGTCCGAAAGAACTCTTCAAAGCAATAAGTCGGCATTTTCTCTGAATATGATCAAAAAAATCAATATTATTTTTTTAAACGGCGTTTGCCTTTCAAAAATTTATAATGACAGGGCAATTATAGAAGACATATGTTTTTTAATTTCGGCAAAAAATCATTTTCCAAAAGTAATAATTGTGTATCCTATAAAATTAAATTCAATTTGAACACTTAATTTAATGACTTGGTTATTATACCGAGCATTTCATAATGTTAATGATTTTGTGCCAGATTGGTTATAAAGAGAAGAAAGCAGCATGTCCAGACAGCAAACTTTATTTATTTGATTCATAAAAAATTTACGCTTATTGAGTTTTAAAAATAATTTGCACTTTAGCTATTCTAAAACAAAAAAATCACTTAAAGTTATTCTTTATTTAAGATTTATTTCGACTTTAACCTTTCATCAAACAGCACAATTAATTATGTACTAAGACTGTAAATGTCTTCGATAAAATTATT
The DNA here is from genome assembly GCF_006345805.1 of Octopus sinensis. Taxonomy (NCBI): domain Eukaryota; kingdom Metazoa; phylum Mollusca; class Cephalopoda; order Octopoda; family Octopodidae; genus Octopus; species Octopus sinensis. The sequence goes on along the minus strand of NW_021835992.1, from coordinate 118,085 downwards.
TTATTTGTTAGAAAAGGGAAAGAAAAGATTATTAGTCTAATCTGTATTAAAGATCAAAAATTAGCTTTTAATTCAGATAAAAATTGAAATTCTAAAAACTAATTTTTCAAATACATATTTCTGATATTAAATCAGCTTCCATAAAGAAATTACGAATAGTTTAATTTTTATTGAATCAATCATTTTAGTAAACATTTATGGATGATTTTTGAATTAAATAGAGATTAGTACACTAAAAAAATAATAACTAATAAGAATTTCACACTCCCCACCGAAGTCGGAAACTCTCTTTGTTTCGGCCATCACCACTCTGATCATCCGGATTCTGACCGGAAACATCCCTCCTTTGTCTGCGATCTCCTTTTCTCTGTATACCTTCTTGAATTCAGGATGATATTCTTCCGATTGCCGTCAGGTATTACCTCCACTTGGTCGCAACCAAAGCTTTTGCAAGGAATGTGATTTCTAGTTTCCGCAACTGGGCGTGAGAATAGGCAACAGCTCCGAAACTGTTTTACATGCAGCGCGCGAATTCTTCCACTTCAGTCACACTTGTCTCCACGGTGACTGTCAAGTTTGACCTTAAGAATTGCTCTCAAAAGTGTCAGGAAGGACTGAAGTATCGAGGCTACCATAAAGGAATACAAAAATCGCCTATCTGGTGCATCTGTCTTATGGCACAACCATTCTGATCACCCGTACGGAACGCTATCTACACGGACACGTTCTCGCCATGATAAAGAAATAACTTTAATAAGACATTGGCTGGGAGAGGAAAAAATAATAATAAATAAAAGAGATATTCACGCAGAAAAATCTTGTTAGACTGCTGGAAACTGTATGAGTCCTATGATAAGTATAGTGACTGTCATGAGAGATTCTTATCTCAAAATCATCTGTTGAATTAAGAAAGATTGACTCTTTCCAGCATTTATCTCAGGAATTCAACAACTTCCTCAGAGTTATGCTTTCCTTATTCTTAATTGATTTTTACCTTCATTGTTTATCGGTGGCAATCGAAAAAATAAAGTATTCTTTGCACTTAAACCCATAATTGGAGTCTAATGTGGGAAAGTTAACTTGAAATTTTTTTTTCTTAATATCATTTTATTCTATTTAATTATTTAGTATTTAATTAGCAGCAGAGGATAAGATGGAATGACAATTCCCACGCAAGATGGCTATTGATATGCGTTGGAAAAGCCATGTCCGTTCCCGATGATCATTTCTCCTTCTGCTTGCCAAATCCCCCAGTTTAATAAGGAATTTTTTAGTTCTGAGACCCAGGACTCCCGACGTCTCCACTGCGATCGGGGCAAATATATGAAAGTGAGATAATGCACTGTATTTCTTGATTTTTAGCATTTCTAACTTAAAGAAGTTTTATTATACAGCGATTTTTAAATTTCAAAAATCAATCTTATTATAATAATTATTTATTTAATTGCTAGTTTTCCTTTTATTTTGTACATTTTCATATTTTGTTATCTGTTTGTACAATTAAAGAATATTCAATTTGAAAATTTTTTTAAAGTACTATAATCCAAAAAATGCCCTTATAGCTCAGAGGTAGAGCATTGGTCTTGTAAACCAAGGGTCGGGGGTTCGATTCCCTCTGGGGGCTAAATTTTCCATGATTACATCAATTGGTACAAACTGGCATCTGTTTCCACCACTTTGTTTGTATGTGAAAAATGGAGACAGTTTGCGTCAATAGTCCCGCAACAAACACAACTATGTGGCCTCATTTTTCAAACCGAACCGATTTTTATTTTCTCTGAACGCTTTGAATTCGCGGACGAAGACCAAACCAACTAAGACTGTCAGAGCAAGGGAAGGAAACAAAGTTATGAGATTCAAGAAGCTGCCATAGATGAAAAATAACAAAGTACGGAGAGGTCAACACAGCTGTGAAAACTGATGTATCGTTCTGGATTGGGAAGTTCTCCCATTAAACGTTTTCTAAATAAATAAAAATGTTTAAAATCATTGTCAACAAGCAGGACACAATTATTTCAAAAGCCGATAACAGTTTTCAGACTGATAGCAGGGAGTGGGCGGTAAAGAAAAATAAGATTTGGGATAAAAAAATTTTATCAAAAGAAAGAAGGCGACATTGAACTCCACTTTTGTTATGCGTGTAGTAAGAACTTCAAAGTCTTACGAATTTGCCATAAGAGCAAAGGTCACATCGGGGATTCAGAAATAACAAAATCATAAAGACAGATGTTTCTTAATCCGATAACTTCTTTGCCAGCACGACAGGGAAGTTTTGAAGTAGTCTTGATCAGCAGATGGGGGGAATATCTCAGGCTTATTTTTTCCAAAAGAGTAAATCTGTATTTTTTTAGTATTATTAAAATCATAAAAAATTGTTAATTTTTTCTTCAAATATTCGTAAATAAATAAATTTTCTAATTTCAAAATGTCCGATATCAAAAAAAATATCGTATTTTTTCTTGGACCATTATGTTCAGGAAAGGGAACTCAGTGCAATCTATTGGCTAAGGTAACGATTAAAATGTGTAAATTAACTAGCATTTTGACTGTGAACACATTTCGGCCGGTTCGTTGATACGAGATGAGCTTAATTGTCCAAATTCAGAATTTTACGAAACTATCAAATACAACGTCAGAAACTCTATATTACTCCCAGTGGAAATAACCTGCAGTTTAATAAAAAACGTTTTTTGTTATAACAAATTGAAGAAAATGGAAAAATCATCTTGCAAAAATTTTATAATTGATGGCTTCCCACGAAATCGTGACAACTATGATGGGTGGAATAGAATAATGGGACAACAAGTTATTTTAAAAAGTGTCATTTGTTTGGATTGTCCATTTGATGTACTATTTGGAATAAATACTAATAGATTTGTTATCAACGTTGTTTGGAAAGGAATCGGAGTGATTTCGAAATAGAAATCTTTGATAAAAGGTTATTCACAAAATCTTATTATTAAGAGTTAAGACTTTTTGTAACTCAACATCACCAATTTTGGATCTCTATGACGAAATGGGTTTACTGTTTAGAATTGATGGAAATAGAGATTATCAGAAAGTTTGTTTCAATGATAATATTCAGATTTTTTATGATTTGTTTGCCCACTTTAAGAATATTTTGGAAGAAAGACCAAATTTTTGTTAATTTTTTCCAGCCTAAATACTTTAAAATTTATTCCTTATTATTAATGATTAAATTTTAATATTTTAGCAAAAAATGTAATTATATTTCAACTATAGATTGACTAGATCAATTTACTCCACCATTCCTATACAGGTTTCTAACCTTTTAAATCGTCCCTTAGGGCGAAAATTTTTGTACAAGGGGGCGATATTTTGTAGCACAATGCGATAATAACAGATATTTCTTTGGTTCCATTTCCAAAGGATTTCCGTGGAGAAACCCAGTCATGATACCAGGCTAAATGAAGATTAAAAAAATAAATTTATATTTATTAAAATTGTTTAATTAGAATATTTTTAATGGCAATCTAATAATTTAGACTCAAAATTAATGAAATAACTATCTTCTTCAAGGAATTTTGTCACATTATTGATTGCAAAGAATAATGAAACATTTTGAAAAAATTATTGGTTTATCGACATAATTTTTCAAATCAGTTTGGAAAAATTTCACAACTTTGAGATAATAAATAGTTAGTCAAAATATTTTGACTTGCAACATTTGACGGAACTAGAATCGGATATATCTCTTAGATTCAAGATTGTTTGATTTGGAATTTGAAGCATGGATGATTATCTCGTTTTCATAGTTGCCAGAAGGATATGAACAAAACAATCCAAAGAGATAATTGAATTTAAATATAATGAAAGAATATATTCACAGATTTCAACAGATGTTATCTATATATAAATTTTGGTGGCAATCAAAAAGATCTACAAATGAATTTTCCAAATTATGAAGGAAATGAGTAATTACTATTGACATTCCCTACGCACATTTGGTTAAGTGGATTTTAGTTTTGTAATCATAATACCAATGTGAAAAAATAGACTGGAATTGTGTTATAGAGGCGATATTTCCAAAGTTTGAGCAGATTAAACCCGAATAGAATATTTAAGCGAGTAAACATCAATATCAATGTCTCAGTAATAATTTTTTAATCAAAATTCATTTTTTACATTTGATTTTAATTTTATATTTTGATTTTTGAGTTATGTACAAAAACAACCAATTAGGTACAATTAAAAAATTTTTTAAATTGTAGTGACCAGGGGGCGATAAATTTCAAAGCGACAAAATATCTAACATGAACAAAAATTGAGAATCTGCTCTATAGATCGTATACCTTTAAACACTCTTAACCGTCTTTTTAGCGGTCATGGACATTTTTCAAGTGCTATTAAAAAATTTTTCTTAATCGCACAATAGCAGCAATATTACACATTTTCTAAATTAATTAGGTTTAATTTTTTTGGATTCTATGTTTATAAAACAACCATCATGATTCTGATATATCCAGATAGAGTTAGTACATTTTTACTATTAAATGATTAATACTGATGAATATGAATTTGTAATAGGAATCAAAAATTAATCAGGTTCAAAATTTAATTGATTATTGGTGGTTTTTTAATATTTTGTGTGTGTAAGTTGTGACAGTTTTTTGGTTTTATTGCATCACAAATAGTTTTAGTGAATTTTTAAAAAATTTACATTAATTTACTTAGGGTTGTGGTAGCTCTAAGTCATTAATTAAACAATACAAACAAATGAATTTACCAACTCTTTTTCATGTACCTATTCTTTTATCAGCTAAAACTAGGCTGAGATTTCGCAATAGTAAGTTCAATACGGTGTGAAAATAAATTAAATCAAATGAAACCGAAAATTTCAAGGTTAAAAACTGGGGATTAGTATTTTTACTCATCTATGAACATCAAATTATAATATCCAATGAAAACATTGAATTAGTTTCTTACCTTTCAAATTGAATATTTCTTTACAAAATAGCTTGCTTTTATTAGAAATATTTTTTTATGAACGTCATGATAGTTTTAATTATACTGACATTGGATTAAGACGGACAACAATAAAATTGTAAAGTCAACAAATATTCCTATCGCTCCAAGAAAATAACCGAGTATGTCAATTAAATTTCGAAAGAAGTTGGTTTCCTAAAGAGAAGAGATATTGATCATGGCCGGAAAACAATGTATTTTTCCTAAAGCGAAAAGAAATAATAATTAGGATTTAATTTTTATTTTTTGTTTGATCTTCAAATATTAGTTTATTTAATTTCAACTTTTTTATGTATATTAATGAATATAAATGAATCGATAATCATAGACGTGAAAAATAGAATAAATAATGATTAGATTAACTTGTATTTTATGAATTAAATCTTAATTGCAATTAATATTTAACCATTCTATTAATCACTAAATTTGATAATGGGTAACAAGAAATCAACATTGAATTTAAAAGTTTTAAATGAATTATGCGATCTAACTTCGTTTTCAGAAAAAGAAATTAAAGATTTTTACGAAGTTTTTATTTTTAGCTGTCCCAATAATAAATTAACAATCGAATCTTTTACTGCCATGTATAAAGATGTTTTTCCTAATGGAAATCCAACAAAATTTGCAAATTATGTTTTCAAAGTTATTGACAAAAACAATGATGGGACAATTGACTTCACAGAATTTGTTTTAGCATTATATTATTCGGGATCCGAAGATCCTGAACAAAAGTTACGCTGGGTTTTCAGTCTATATGATCTTGATAAAGATGGTTCAATAAACAAAATTGAAGTAGAAAATATTTTTAAAGTATTTGTTTTCTAATTTTTTAGTCCGTATATGAATTACTAGATAACTCACAAAATAGTGACAGAACTCCATCTGATCATGCAAATTATATTTTCGAAAAGCTAGACAAAGATAAAATGGGCTGATAAGTTTAGAAGAATTTTTGGAGGGAGCTATAAATGATTCCTCAATAACAAACCTTATTAAGTTTATTCCAGATTCATAATATTAATACAAAGAAACTAATAAACTATTTACTTGCCTAACTAAGTACTGAGTATTATGAGTAAACAAGGGATAGCACTACACACACCTCTTTTCCTTTTCCCTCTTCTCTAACTCTATAGACATCTAAGAAGGTGTATTTCAATCGACCTTTACCGGTGACCTTATAGAGGACCACAATGTCGGGTTTTTTGTGGTGGACAACAATCAAGATGCGTATTAGAGTATCCACCTTAATACCTACCTTCGAGTTCTCACACACCGACTCTCGACCACACCATGAGACTTATATTCTTCTTTTTCTTCAAGGCTTTGACTAGATCATCACACACAAGGGTTTTAGTCACCGATTTGTAATTGAAATCAAGTCTAACGGCCTTCATGAAACCTTTCAGTTTCGCCAATTAAGTGGAGGAACATAATATTAATCTAATCAAACTTAATATATTCTATCAATAAGATTTTGGTAACTTTTTTTTGGCCAACATTTTGGCAGAGTAAAATGAAAAATCGATAAAAAATACGGAAATTTTGGGGCACTATAAAATTGTGGGGAATGAAATTATAAGTAAATAAAATTAAATTTTATTAACAATTAAATTTACACGTTTATTTACATTTTTTTGTTGTCAATGGTTATAAACTACGAAACAAAATTAAAGATTGAAACAGGGAAAAGAAAGAGTCACCGTATTTCTTTGTTGCAATTCTATGGGAGAAAAACTTGAGCCATTAATTGTTGGAAAATTTAAAAACCCTCGATGTCTCAAAACTTTCAATGTGAAAGATTTTGGAATTTCATACTCATCCTCTAAAAATGCATGGATGACTGGAAATATTTTTATGAGCTGGTTGACTCAGTAAATGAAAGATTTTATACAATCAACAGAAAAGTATTAATATTGCTTGACGTAAGTCGTCAACGACTTGGCTAAGATATGGAAATAATTCCCCTCGATCCGAAGGATTATTTACCTATCTGCAAGATCGAAACTTTTTCTGGAATCGATCTAAGGTCTGTCCTCATTGTAAATTGAGGTGCCTGTCCGTAGATTACATAGCCACAAAATGCGGTATTGTGCTTTACCACGACTATACGTGGAGGCATAACGAGGTTGTACGTAGTTTACACTTAATGCTGTGCAATAAGTATGGGATTAGACGTTCCAGAAAGTTGCGAACTCATAAGGTGCAGTCTGTGGTCGAGAATGCCAGAGTATGCATTAAAGTGGATACTAGTATTCACACCTCGATACTTGTCCAGCACAATAAGCCGGACATTGTGGTACAAGATAAGGTCTCTGGCGAGATTTCTATCATAGAAGTTGGCATCACATGTCTAGATCGTTTGACCACGGTGGAAGTGGAAAAGAAGCGTAAGTACGACCTTCTTGCAAACGAGCTTGGGTTGATGCACAGATGCAAGGTCCTTGTCATTCCTTGCGTGATGACATGGGAAGGAATTGTATCTAAGTACCACAAGGGTTATCTCAGGCAGTTGGGAGTCGATAGGTACATTCAGGCCTATATGCAGTCCACTGTCCTGAAGAGAACTCTAGAGAGTGCATCTGTTGATGCGCGCAGATCCAGCCCCCTAATGCCACATGGGCAGAATTATCGGCTGGAAAATGCTCTCACAGAGCTATTCCTTCGACCAGAAGCAGAAGAGGCTGGTCTCCAGACTTCAGATGCGGACGGGTCGTCGGATTAGTTTAGTTAACTATTTTATCTCGGGGTTTTTTGTTAATAAAGATTTTTTTTTATTTTTTTGCTTGATAATGCGGGATGTCATAAAACTATTGAATGCTCAAATATTGAGTTTTATTTTTGCCAAAAAATACAACACCGTATTTGCAGCCATTGGATATGGGAATAATCAAGATCTTTAAAGGTTATTACTCAAATTATTACTCAAACGGTCGATAAACAAAATAAACCTTTGTCAGGTAATTCTGCTAATTTCTAAAAGCTGGGAAAAAGTTAATCCAAGTTTAATATTTAATTGTTGGAATTAAATTGAAAAGATTCGTGATTCCGTAAGAATTGAAGATAGCATTAGAGAAGAATTAATCAACAATGCCGTAAACGAAACATTGAATGGGGAAAATGACGAATTCGTCAATAATATTTATAACAAAGGTTTAGAAAACGATAAACAATTCTAGAGATCTCCTGAAATGCTCAAAGAATTTTACAATTTTCGAATTAATTTTATGAAAAATGTAAGAAGTAAAAGGAAAACTGGGGATAAATTAACTGATTATTTTTCTAAATTGATTTTTGATGTTTAAAAATCTCTGTTTTTATTAAACCCCTGTTTTTGGGCACCGACTGTATAACACTAAAACGGAAACATTATCTCAGTTGATAAAATTATCCTTAAATTTTCTATAAACTATAGAATGAAGATCTATTACAAAATACAAAAACTTTTACTCATCATAACCAAATATTTCAGCTAATTTAGACAGCATGTTGAGATTATCCGAAGTCATGTTTAGAAATGAACAATTTTCACTGAAAGTCAATTCACTGAATGATGAATAATCTCTGTTTTTTGCATTTGCGACATAAAATTTATTCGGATCACCGGTAGGATGGACTTGGAATCCTGCTATATCGAGCCTTCTCAGGGCAGATTTTCGTCCAAATTTTGCATCTAAAAACGGCTTAAAAGGACTTCTCAAGTCAAATCCATCACATTCCTACATCACGAAATAAACCCAAATCATACTTTCAGAGTGCAACCAGGATTGTTATGAGCTATCTCAACGAAAACAGGTGATATGTTAGTCTCTGGATCTCTTTATTTTCAATGGCTTGTTCAAGCTAATTTATGTACAAAATAAGTAAATTACTGCAAAATGAATCTGCGCAGGAAGCTTAGTTTCGATTTTTATCGAAAAAGATTGGCCAGGTTTAAGAAATGTATAAATATTACTACCAGATCTCTATATTTAAATCAAACCAAAAGACCTTTCTATTTTTGAAGACCGAAAAGAATTTTGATTAACCACAAGTGCTTGAATTGGGGAGATCCTACCAATCATTTGACTCAGTTGATTGGGATCCAGATAATTGTTGATTGGAGAAAAAATAATCTAAATATCACAAACATTACAACCTTTAGATCAGGGGTTCTCAACCTTTTTAGCTCAAGGGCCAAATTGATAATTAAGATTAGCTTCGCGGGCCGCACAAAAAATATTTTATATATTTTTATTTTTTTTTAAGATAAATTTTTAATGGAAAAAAAAGAGAATAAGAGATAATATTAAGACTAATTATTTATCAATTGAACTAATTAATGCGTCCTCTTATTCGATTCTCCTCCTCTTTGAGCTAAAGCCAATCTCTTCGATGGGCACACTCATCCATCTCACAGGGTTGGCTTCTTCTGTGGTCGTTCTCAAGTTCGACTCAATGGCCTCACTTCTTGAGTCTCTCTTCCGTTGTTCCATTTGTAAAACGAGTCGTTTGGCATTCTTCTGGCGGGATCATTCCAAATTTGTGTTCTACACGCATACTCTCCAATGTTTTTCTGATAACTACCGATTGAATGTAAGCTCGTGTAAGTTCTTCCAAACCAATAGTATCGCAGTGATGTTTATAGTATTTACTCACAACACCATCCCACGTTAGTACCAATGGTACTATGGTTACCTTGGCTTTGTGGATTAATCCCAGTTCACTGGCAAGCAGGTCGTACTTGTGGAGCTTTTCCACTTCAACTTGCTTCAATTTTTTTTGAGAGGTGATTCCAATCTCTATAAGCGTGATTGTGTTCCTCATTTTGTCAAGTACAAAGATATCCGGCTTGTTATTCTCAACCTTCGTATCCGTATTAATTGTCGTGTCAACACGAATCTCCACAGAGTTATTCGCAACCACTGATTGAACAGAGTGGGTTTTCAATTTCTTAGATTTCTTGATTCCATACTCCCTGCATAGATGTAGATGTACACATTTCATTACTTCGTTGTGTCGTCGTAAGTAGTCACTATTCAGCATTCGACCACACCTAGTTGCTAAGTGGTCAACAGTCTTTTTAGAAGAGTTACAGTGACTGCAAATTGCCCCAACATTGTCGAAAAATAGATTACGTTCCTGTATAAAGCATAGCAAAGCCTCGGATCTTGGTGAGTTATTTCCATGTAATAACAAATGAGAAGATTCTGCAACGTCAACATTGGAATCATTCAAACAATCAAAGAGAATTGCATGTAATGGTTTTTTCATTATTTGCTCAATTAAGCTGTTCTTCTGCAATTCTCTCAGCATGTTCAAATCAAGACTTCCAATATCTTGGATGTTGTATTTGCGCTTGAGGTATTCAGCAATTGTGGCCAAATGTGTTCTCTTTGAATTAATGACCCGCAGAATCCCTTCTTTTCTTATGCAGTAACGAGATTTTGTTTCAAGATCACGGAGGAATTGAAGTAATATCCGTTCATTTTTATGAGTAATGGATACAAGTCCTCTTCCAAATTGATCTCTTGGGAGGTAAAGCCTTTCCTTGTTTGCAGGCTTCAAATGAATTCGATGATGTACAAGGATGCTGCGTACATTTTTGTCAATTTGTTCAAACTCAAGTGGCTCAATGTCGACAAGCCCAATATAATAGTTATAGAGGGATAATGCGTGTTCATTTATGGCTTTAAATAATTTACACGAGTTTAGTTTGGTCTTCGAAAGATTGTCGATCCTCTTTTTTAGTTCCCCAAAGAGTGCCTTCAATACTTCGCTTTTCAATACATCGCTTCTTCTATCTTCTAACACTCCAAGGTATCTGTAACCTTCCACCCCATTAAGCAATTTAGCTTCAGACCCAAGGTTTGCCAGATTAGTTGCAGACTTTTCGACATTTTTTTCCAGTCCGACAGCTTCAAAGAAATTATTTACCCCATTCATCATATTCATCATTGTATCTTCTTTTTGTAAAATATTTTTAGATCATCCATAAACAGTAAGTGATTTGTTGTATATGTAATACAACCCTGATCTTGGTTATCAATCATCACTTTTGGGTACTTAACATTCAGAATTCTACTAAGAGGATCCATCACCAGGGCAAAGATTTGAGGTGACAAGGAATCACCCTGGAGTATTCCTCTTTCCAATTTTACCTCTCCGATTTCATTATGATTCAGAATTAGCTTTATTCTCCACTTCGTTACAAGGTTCTTCACAAAATTCACAATCCAGCTAGGGAGTCCGGAGTTTTCAAGCACCTGGAACAGAAAGTCGTGATCTACCGAATTGAACGCTTTCTTTACATCAATCCAGGTAGAAAACAAATTATTTCCGTTTTGCTTGTGAATGCACCGGTTAAGAATTGCTTGTTCCTTTGCCCCTTGACATATTCGCCGAGTTCCCAATTGATTATCGGCAATCAGATTATATGCCCCATTTCGTTGCAAGCTTATATAGGTTAGACATACAAGTAATTGGTCTCAAATCTTTAAGTCCTTGACAAATATCTTTCTTTGGGATGAGATATGTGATTCCAGTGTAGAACCACTCATCCGGTGTGTATTCACCATGGATTATCTTGACTAGTTCTTCACACAAGTGATCATGGATTGAGGCCATTTTTTAGAAAGAAATTATACACCCCATCACAACCGCTAGCTCTCCAGTTTGGGAGTTGTTTAATTGTTTCAAGGATGCTTTCTTTACTAAACTCTGCAAATGTATCCTCTGCCCATGTCACTCTCTTGTTAATATGTAACACATTATCGCTCTTCTCATTTCTACTCCATATTTTTTTCCAATATGATAGACATTCACTGTTATTAAACATAAACTCTGCACTCTTTCTTTCATCATTTAAACTGCGATAGAAACAACGCCGATTCAGTTCAAAGAACCAATTCTGTCTCCGAAATTCTTTTCTTGCATCATGGAGTCGAAGTTTCTTCTCAACAATCTTTATTTCGTCTCCAATGCAAGCATAAATTCTTCCAAGTTCTCCTTTCTTTGCCTTTCGATATCCATATTCACTCAGCATATCCCTCGTTGCAATATCAAACTTCAAGCTTCCTTTTTGATCATTAGTCTGTTCGTATTGTTCTTTAAGTTTAATTAGTTTTGCTTCCATAATTCCTTTCCAGTTGTTATTCTTAGGAGAGTATTTTGTGAGAGTTTGGTATGTCAGCTGTGCAGCATAAACGATATCGATGATATCATTCAAATTGACAGGAGGGTTGGTCTTTATATATTCATTAATCACTGCATTTATTCCAGACAATATTTCTTTTTTAAGTAGTTGATATGGGACTTTTTTGGTCGGCTTTCGTTTTTTTCTAGAGATAGATTTTACTTGCTCTATTTGGTAAGAAAATTCAATTGAGCAATCTCTAAAATTAGAGATTTCCATCTTGTGATTCTTTTCTTGATCCATTGGAGAGTTAAACTTTGTTCTCGTCATCTTAGCCAGACTCTTCACATTCGCCACAGATTTGGACGTGAGGAACTTTTCGTTAAAAGCCTGAGTAATCATAGGCCATCCACCACGTGGTATTCTTTTGAATCTTGCTCGAGAAACGTTACCACTTCATTCGCCCATTGATCATGTCCACCTGCGTTACTTGATCGATGATAGCCCGTAGAGTTAACAGATTAGCAGGACAATCCGTTTGCGACAACCGAATTTGGAGGGGGAATATCAGATTCTTGCGTTCCAAGCTGCCCATGGACCACCCGATCTACGTTATTATTGGTTTCTCTTTAATTATCTTCCGTAGATAGGTCCATTGGAAATGTTTCATTAAACCCAGTAGAACAAACATGCACGTAACAACAAGAATTAGAAATTAGAATAAGAGAGAATAATATATTTTTATATTTTTCATTTTACTAAATATTGATTCGCATAAATATGTAGATTCATATATGCATTGTGTGTTATATTTTTGAATTTTTCTTGAGGAATTAATTCGTAAAAATTACTAATGGACGCATTTTTGAACAATGCCGTCAGTTCTATATCATGTTGTAAATTAATGAGTTCTAGTTGAAACTTCGCTAGTTAACTAAAGTGACAGACAGGACATACAGTGCTGGTAGAAAAAAACCGGTTTTGGGCAGTTACTAACTTTTTTTGGCGGATAGCTATTAATTTTCTAAATGAAAATAAAGAGTTTGAAGTTGATTATATATAATCTTTTTTACTTTTAAAAATTTCAATAATCGGCCGAAATTTTAAAAATTTAAATTTTTGCATGTGAATAAAAAACCGGTTTTAACAAAAAGAGTTAACAAATCAACAGTTAATATGTTGTGTGGTATCCTCGATTAATAAATAGCTCGTATGACCTTTTAGGCATGCTATCAATTAACTTCTGAATACTTTCAGACGGCAATTCGTTCCAAATTTTTGTTAATTTGACTTCCAGATCCAGTTTATTTTTTGCAGGATCTAAAGAATACTTCTGCTTCATCATGCTCCAAACATGTTCCATTGGGTTCATGTCTGGAGATTGCGGAGCCCAATCAAGAATTGGAATTTTATTTTCTTCAAAAAACTTGGTTGTCAATGCAGATTGATGGCAGGGAGCCAAATCTTGTTGGAAAGTGAACCGATTTAGTTCCATTTTTCGCGCCGAAACGAACAAATTATTCGTTAAAACATTTATATATTTAGCGGAATTGAGGGTTCCATTAACAAAAACTAATTGCCCACTCCTTGATAGGAGATACAGCCCCAAACCATAACACTGCCTCCACCAAATTTTACTGTCGGCGTAGTATGGCTCAATTCATAACGTGAACTTTTTTTTCGATAACTGTATTGCCTTTTTTTAGTAGGAAAAATCTGAAAAGATGCTTCATCAGAGAAATAATAGTTTTCCATGCGTCATTGTTCATCCGAATAAAAATTTTTGACAATTCATATCTTTTTATTATGTTTTTCTTCGAAAGCAACGGTTTGCGTTGACATACTCTTCCGAAGAGAAAATTGGAATTTAAGTAATTTCCAATTGTCTTTCTACAGACACTCTTACCAGTTAAATGATTTATTTCATTCCTCAACGTGTTAGAAGATTTTTTTGGATCGCACTCAACAAGATGCAATAAAATTTCAACGTCTGTTTTTTGAAGCTTTTTAGGACGCCCAGAACCAGGAATCCTATCAATAGTTCCATATTTTTTGAATTTTCGAAGAAAATCTCCGATTGTCGATTTTGGAGTATTTAGATGATCTGCAATATCTTTTATCGTCCAATTTAACTCATAAAGAGCAAGAATCTTCCCTTTAATTATTTTATTTAACATTTGCTTATAAAACTAAAAATTCAACAACTAAAATATCACTCAATAATGAAAACCGGTTTTTTATTCACACGCTAAAATTTAAATCATCCGAATTGTAAACGATTAATGAAATTTTTTATAAATAAAAAAAATATAAATCTAATCAACTACAAAGAGTTCGATTCAGTTAAAAAAAATAAATGCTATCTGCCAAAAAAAGTTAGTAACTGCAAAACCGGTTTTTTTCTACCAGCACTGTACATGGTTATATTCTTGGAGAAAAGCCGCCGACTGGTATCTATTCTGGTAAATAAATCCGTCCAGGAAAAAAGGGGTGATATTAATATGATGATGAGATTCGAGCAATTCCTGCGATTTCCTGGCTTGCTGTTAGGCAAGAGGTCGGTCCACGATGAGTTGTTGGTCAACACAAATCTCCTTTTCAGTTCTGGGTTCAATTGTTCCTTTCTCTACCTTATTGGTCAATGATTTTGACATCAATGAGGGCCAAGAGGACGTCTTTGAGGATTCCACTGGTTTTTCCATCAATTAGATTCCTCAAATCTTTTTTGTGGGCTAAGCTAATTAACAGTGCAAGTCCACTTTTGTTTGCTGAAATCACTTATTCAACTTTGGTGGCTGCTTTGATTGCGTTTACAGTCAGCAGAACTTTGGACGTAGTCAGTGCCACAGCCAGTTCTGCATAATGGTTAGGCATATTCGAGGTAAATTCAAACAGGAGGTCCTTTTAGTGAAACTAGGTAAACATACTTTGTTGTAAAGCCTTGCATATTCCTCACAAACATCCTGCTTCTGTTCTCTTGATGTTGATGACAAAAACTCAGTGATCTTATTTTCATACAAGTCTACTTATGAGGAAAGTCATCAAAGTCCTTTAAAATCGAATTTAACTCGACAGCTTCGTCTGTTTTGTTGAAAAAACTTTTTGGTTTGATAGTTGGAGTTGATTTCTCGATTTGAACGCGTACCTCCATTCTGGGCCTTTTCACTGATTCTCGGTTTATTTTGGCAAATATAAGAGAACTCAGAAACGTTGAAATTCCATACACTCTTTAGAAAGTTAATTAATGTATTTTATTAGAAAATTAGAAGTATCAATTATTATGAAATCATTATGTTTTGGATTTGAACCCTTCGACTAAATGAGGCCTGAAATGTCTGATAAATCTCTGGAAATGATGACCTGCCTCACATGGATAGGTCAGCCCTCGCCATCACTCAAAGCACAGATGAAAGACAGTTTGACATTACTTGACCCCCAGCCTGAAAGCTGAATCCTTCGGAGTTGAAACTTCGAAGGTCTTAATCCAACATCGTTGCAAACTCTTCAGCCAACGAGGCCAGTTAGAACACTTAGAAAATTAATGAAAAGTTTATCACGACATTACTTATTAACATTCCTTTTTGCTAATTAAGCTAATTTTCTCAATTACTCATTAACCAAGTTTCTGTAAACGTAGCATCCCAGATGAGGCATTTTCTATTGCGAAATAAAAAGGTAGTCATCCCGTTTTACCTGTTTAGACCGACTGGTTCGAGAACATTTAGAATTTTCGTCTTCAGATGAGTGGAGATGAGTACGTGGGAGTGAGGGTGGCCAAGGGGATAAACGGGGGCATATTTGTTGACCACATCGACGACCACGGGGTAATTGGCAGAGATGGACGACTCCGGAAGGACATGAGACTGATCTCTATCAATGACGTGTCTCTCCTCGATGTCAGTCTATCCGAGGCCAACAAAGTCATCTCGGCCATCTCCTCAGATTTCGAGGTCACTGCATGCGACTTTACTCAGGTGACTGGTCGACACAAGCACAGACGGGCATGCTCCTGTCCTGTCCTTTGCCATGCGTGGATGGATGGAGGAATGGATGGTCGTCTGCCACTCAAACCCCCCGTGGTGGACTGAGTCGAGCCAATGTGAGTGTTAGTGTGTTGATGTGTAGGACAGTCTCAGAATACAAAGAAGAATACTCCTCAAACCCAGGACTGGTTATTCCCTTTAATATTGTAGATTACTTTCCCGAGAATGTGGAATGACTTATGTGATTAATATATATATGAGAGAGGAGTGTATTAAGAATAGTGTTAGTGGTCGTGTCGTACTACAAATATAGGGAATGACAGACGTGTGTGAATGTAGTGTTCGAATTCCCTAAGCGAGTGTGTTCCCCGTCTGCGTCGATTGTATTGGCTGTCACAATTACGGCACCCTTCACACCGACAGAGGAGAGAGCAGGGAATGCCCGCCTGAGAGTGAGGAGGGGGAGTACTCCATAGCACTCGCAGTAGTTCTTTAGACAGGCCGACCTCTTGCAGTTGCAGCCCTTTTGGTGTGATCGGTCGTCTGAGTAGGAAATAGAGAGTACCAATCTTGGGGGCGAAGGCAGTCGGGTTGCGAGAAAGGAGGATTTTGATGGCAGTGGCTCTCTCCGCGGAGTGTCCCTCCGTGTTGTGGCAGCCCACACAATTACAGTTGTAGCAACACGCCCCATTGGCAAAGCACTCGCAGTAGCTGGCAATATTATATATTCCTACAGTTTAAGACACCGAGATTTGGAGCAGTTACATGGCTTGTGTGTGGAGGACTTGAACTCGTCATCCGAGATCTATAAAGTAATCCACCTCACTCTACAGAGGACTTGATTATCACGTGGGAAGACTTGTCTGCAGTCGATACCACTGCTCGAGTGGGGATGCCTCCTCTTGAGTGACATGGGGCTATTTTGACTATATTTCCCTTCTTCTTTGCTTTCCTTGTTTCGGTTGAACTGAACACGTTCACCGGCCCCTTCGACCCACCTCCACTGCTGGATGTAGTGCTGGATGCAGCCAACTGTGTTTTGTTGTCCATCTGTGTATATTACAGTATTCCGCCCACATGGGGCATGGTTTAAATTAATGCAGTTTAAAAATCAAACCAGTTCAATCACTGTGGTGTCCTAATATTAATACATTTTATTTACACAATGTACATTTAAATATAATCAAGTATAACTTGTATGTCTTTTCATTCGATCTAGTTAAATTGTTTTTTCTCCCATTCAACTTTGTTTACAAAAGCAAGTACATTCACATGTCATCAACACAGCCGAGAGCCTTCACACAACCGGAGATGAAGATCCTACTGATGGACATTCTTCGGATTAATTTGAAACCATTTGACAACACCTGTAATAAGAAACTGCACAGTCCTTATACAAGTCCCGTCTTTAGCGAAAAAGAATGAGAGGATTCCGGGATGATCTAATTAATTGAGTTCTGAATATAATGAGTGCTGTTTTTTTATCTTCAATAAACACTTGGAAGAATTTTAGAATTTAATCCCAATGTTTCATTAGGAATTTTCATATAAGTGTAGAATCTTGAAGACAGTGGGTCTCCGATGAGATAGTAAAATGATAATCATCATTTTTGGTTCCAATTTATGATGTTCTTTTTGTAATTTATTGATCTGAATACACCTCACAGTCCCGTGTGCCTTCTAATGAAAAATCTTATTACATCAATTTGCGAGATCGTCTATTTTTAGTCAAAGATTACAAATGAAACATTTTTCATGAAATCTTTGTGTTTCAAAGAAAGAAAAGTATGACCTGAGATATATTCACTTCGTAGTCATGTTCGAGATGTTCGATTAGCAAGCGAATTACAGTCAATTAAAATGCTTATTGTATTCTTTGAGAGACATTTGACCTATTTGAGAAAAATGTGTGTCAATAAAGTAGGTAATTTAAACGGTGGGGAATTATTTGCCTTAAGAATGATTGAAATACAAGAATAGTTACCATAGCAGAAATGAGTGACAACACGACTGGAGCTTTGATAATAATAAGATACAATGTAAACGACTTTCGTTCATACCGGAACACGATTAAGCGAGGAAAGAGCATATTGAAAAACTACAATGGATCAGAGACTGCGCTGTGTCCAGAGGTAGATGTTATGTAGAATGTAGATCATCGGAGTGGAGAACTACAGTCAGACATATTCTTTAGGAATGCTTTACTTCCGCTCTTCCCGAGATGCTGTTTTTTGGTATCAGAGTGAGCCTAACGTCCGACAGCAAGACTGGCTGTCTGGCGTGGACATAATTCTCGTTCCCACTCTCTGCACACCGAAGAGAGGTCACTTCTCCACTTATCCATTCCTAGACAAACCAGCCTTTGAAGTGCAGGATTTATTATTGGGTGAGGACACACGGTACTTGGAAAGTCTATCGGGGGACTACGTTACCAACATAAGGGAGAACTCTGGGGACAATCTCGTGGCGAGTGAACAGATCGAGGTACTGCGTGGGCTATGGAGTCCGTCGTTCGTGGTAATAAACCAGTGGACGTCTGTGGAAATGTGCAATGAGTGGTACAATTCGGGTGGGGAGACATTTCTTATGATGACAGAGTGCGGAAAGAAATATGTGGAAATGAGGCAAAGCTGCACTTCTGGTTGTGTTTTTATCGCCGAGAACAGAGACATAATTTCTCCTCCTGCCTCTCCCACTAACGCATCCTAATCCAGTACTAATATAACACATAACATAACACTCCATTCACATAGGAAAACCATTTATATAGTCATTTAAGTAGGCAGATAAGAAGGTGTGTCGACCAGCCCACATTGATTGTAGTCTGAGTATCTGATTAAAATACTTGTGGTCTACGTGAGAGTTGTTTCTAATGGGAATAGCATTCCTACTCGTTTCCTAAGGGGGATTAGTGGGGGGGGGATTAAGGGGGCAATAGAATGTGTTGGAATGACGGGAAAATTCTAGAAAAAAATTAGCATATAATGCGATGAAGCGAGCTTTATCGTAAAATGAACGGACGAAACGTAAATGTGGTGTTAATATATGATAGAGAGAGTGCGGTTTCCGAGTGAATGATCCAAGAGTAAAGTATTTTGGAGACCGGATAGAGGCAAGGTGAGTGTGAATGAGTGAAGGCGTAGATATGCATACGACCGGTCAGTAGTGAGGGCAGAACAAGACTCGTTCGTGGTGAAGCGAGAAGAGGAGGAATATGTGTTCGTGACAGACACCAGAGTTCCCCGTCTGGGACTGATGATGGCAGGATGGGGAGGCAACAATGGGTCAACCCTGACAGCGGCAATCCTGGCGAACAAACACAAACTGAGTTTCCGGACGAAGGATGGACAAGTGGATGCGGAGTTGAGGGGGTCGTTCACTCAGTCGGGGACATGCTACGTGGGCCAACTGGAGAACGAGGAATGGTATGTGGGGGTAAAAAACATGTTGCCGATGGTGGAGCCGGGAGACTTGGTGTTGGGAGGTATTGAGAGTGGGGGAGTGTAGGATGGGATATTTCGAAGGCAAACCTGGGAGAGGCGGCGGAGAGAGCAAAAGTGTTGGACTGGGATCTGCAGGAACAGCTAAGACCGATGATGAGTAAAATGGAACCCCTGAAGGCAGCATTTGTGCCTGACTTTGTGGCGGGGAATCAATCATCGAGGGCAGACAATGTGCTTGAGGGAAAGAAAGAGCAATTGGTGGAACAACTAAGACAGGACATTCGCGATTTCAAGCGTATGAATCAACTGGAGAAGGTTGTGGTTATGTGGACAGCAAACACGGAACGATTCTGTGAGGTGAAAGAAGGACTCAACGCGACATGGGAAGAGTTGGAGGCCTCCATCCGAGCCAATGAAACCGAAATCTCGTCCTCCACATTGTACGGAGTGGCCAGTGTGCTCGAGGGGGTTGTCCCTCACTTTTACTTTAGTGCACATTTGTCAACTGTTCTCCACAAAACACGTTCGTTCCCGGCCTCATTCAGTTGGCTGAGAGTCGTGGAGTGTCCATTGCCGGAGATGATCTTAAGACCGGACAGACTCGACTAAAATCAGTCCTCGCAGACTTTCTCGTGTCCTGTGGACTTCATCTCAAATCAGTCGTAAGCTACAACCATTTGGGCAACAACGACGGATATAACTTGAACGCCCCTCAGCAATTCCGTTCCAAGGAGATATCCAAAAGTAACGTGATCGACGACATGGTTCACTCCAATGACATTCTCTACTCCACTCCAGCCGACAAACCTGACCATCTAGTAATGTCCTCTTCATATTCTTAGGTTGTCATCAAATACGCTCCTTTTGTCGGCGACTCTAAACGGGCCATGGACGAGTACATCAGTCGTCTCATGTTGGGAGGCCTCAACACCATCGCCGTGTACAACACGTGTGAGGACTCACTCTTGGCCGCACCAATCATGCTCGACATTGTTCTCTGTGCTGAACTTCTTTCACGCATTCACATCGGTCAACGTCCCTTCAACTCCATTGCCTCCGCACTCAGTTTCTTCTTCAAGGCTCCTCTCGTCCCACAAAACAGTCCACTTGTCAACGCACTTTTCCCTCAAAGGGCCTGCCTTCTCAACCTATTCCGCGCTTGTCATGGACTTTCGCCCATCAACCATATGCATCTCGAATACAAACTACTTAAGTAACACTCTCTCTTGGTTTCTTTATGGTTTTGTTTAATATACAAAATTTGGTTATGTTATCAGTCGAGACAATTTTTTGTCAAGTCTCTCTAAAGAGTTCAGCAGACGGTTTTCTTCTATCGACAGCACTGAAGGGGGACGTCGGCGAGTGCACACTGCGTCGTTGACAAGTTTATTGACCAGACTAAGTGACAGGTTGTCGTAGGTGACGTATCTCTCGGCTGCATTGAACAGAGCAATGCTGTCGAGTGCTACCAAATCATACCCCAATCATACTAGGCAGTAAATTCACACGCATCCGGGCATGCTTTGGAATACTACCAGATTTGGCTGGGACGGGAATCTGCGCCGTTTTTGAAATTTGGTGGGATCTGGGGGTCCCTGAGTATGTGGAACTTGGTCTATTGGAGAGGTAAATATTCCGCGACGGCAATTCAGTGTGAATATTACCGTTGATTTGGATGGGGACTCTCCATTTGTTACCTGAGGCTGCTGATTACTGCAAGTACAACTTGTGTCTGTCGTCTCAGGACGTTCCGAATTATTTGATTCGATTTGATCAGCGAATCTCACTGTCTTTGTTGGCAAGACATGGGAGGACACGTTTTTAGTATTCCTTTCGTGTCTTTTAAACATTCCTTCGCTTTTTGACATTTCTTTTCAATGCATCCACTCAGAAACGAATTGTCGGAAATGTTGTGACCTCCTTTGACTGTTTTGTCAGATGTGTTGTGTTCTGGTGGTTTATTGAGGGAGGGTTGATAGGCAATCGGCAGTAGTTGCTGGGAGTAAATAATTTTGCTCAATGGACTCCGAGAAAACGTGGTTAGTCGAGGCATATCCTCTTCGTTTAGAGTGTTTTTATTTGTCACTTCGTCCTGTATTTGTTGCTGTTGATTCAAGGAAGGGGCGGAATGTACTCGCTGTACGTGGTATTTCGAGGATTTGTCTACAATTAACATTTATTGGCGACTGCTTTCTTTGATGGCTGGTCGCTGAGAACTTGGTCGGCAGTACGTCACTAAAAAACATCAACATGGGGCTACTCAGTTTGGGGGAATACGTTTGTGGTCTCCTTTTCACATATGTTCCCCTTTGGTACTTTTCTGTGATTTCTTGGAAGCGTTGGTGTCTCTCTGCCAAGACTTTTCTTCTGTATTCTTCTTCGTCAGCCTGTTGCTGGCGGATTTTCTCTTGGTAGTGTCTTTTGTCAGATGATAAGACAACCTCTGTCTCCGCCTTGTCTCAAATTGGACTCTTTGTTGGAGTGACTGGTGAACTGTCTGGTGAACTGGGTAGTGGAATGGCTGCCTTCGAATGTTTTCTCTAAAAAGATTAGTGGCATCAGTACAAGTATGACATTGCGTGTCCATGGATATTAAAATAAATGACGGAAGTGTTTCATGTCCGGATGTATTGGCCGGCAATATCGATGGTATATATATGGCCGATCATTCAGTTTTTAAATGGACTTTAACGACTATCCGAATAACAACTTGGTGATGTATCAGCCAGACTACTACATGTGGGAACCCTATAACGAAATGTGGGGTTCCTACGTCTATTCAGACGAGGATCTGTTCAGGTCGTATTTCGTCAAAGACAAGGAAGAACAACCCAAGGAGGCTGTCAGTTCGGAAGAACTGGTCGAATTTGCCAAAAAGTTTAAGCAAATTCGAATGCGGAATGGACACACACAAGCAGACGTGGGGAACGCATTGGGGAATCTTTATGGGAGTTATTTGTCTCAGACGACTGTGTGTCGTTTTGAGTCACTCCAACTGTCCACCAAGAACATGTGCAAGTTGAAGCCCCTCTTGGAGAAATGGGTGGATGAAATAACCAGAGACACAATGGACAACTGCATTCCTGAAAAACACACACATTCACAGAAACGCAAAAAGAGAACACCCATTGACAATTCTCTCAAATATGCCCTCGAAAAGTATTTCTTCCAAAATCCTAAACCTGTGTCCAACACTCTCCGTAGAATTGCCAGCAGTCTCAATCTCGACAAGGATGTTGTCCGTGTGTGGTTTTGTAATCGACGACAAAAAGCAAAAAGGGACAAACTTGACCACTTAGAGGAGATACCCACTAATCACAATCTTTTTTTCAACACCAACGAAGGGGATATGTTCTTTCTGGGGGATCCACCAAATTATTTTAGTACTAAACAATGATTTTTTAATATTTCATTTACTATTGATCTTTAGTGACAGGCTGTGCATCTCATTATTGACAAACAGGTGTATTTCTCCCCCTTCCAGACCTGTCATCCCCCAGTGACACATGTCATACCAGACTGGACCCCCCGACGTCTATTCTTGCCACATTCTGTCCACGAAAGTCATATGTCTCCTAGAACTATTTCAGGCATATTAGAGATTTGAAGTGGGAGTCACTTATAGACAGAGTTGGTGATAATTCTTTTAGGGTTAGGATAGGGAAATGTTGTGTAATGGAATAATTAATAAGTTTGGACATATTTCCTCATTAATTCCGTCAATCATTTCCGTATGTTCAGCACGCTCATTTCAAACCTCTTTGGAAAGTCGGAAGACTGTCTTATAGAAATGGCAGGTTTCCTGGAGTACTAACCGTTCTTTATTCATTCCACAAACATTTCACTTCAATTACACCCCGCTAAAATTCTTCAATGACTAGCAAAGGCGTGGTAATAAAGGAGTCTATTTCAATAAACTCTAAACCAATTTCTCAATGATCGCAACGTCGAATGGGAATTGGTAGAAATGGAATAACAGATTCTTTTGCTAGTCTAATCCGTCAGTCTTGGTAGGCCAATATGTGATGAAGACACAGGAGATGTACACCAAACTAGACTCTCAAGACTTAAATTGATTCATCAATGCCTCCCCATTTCAAAATCAAATGCCTTTTACATTATATGAAAAATGAGTCCTCATTATGCCTACTTAGTGGGGTACTCCTCTACCGTGTTGGACGTATAAAGTAAACAGGTGGATAAATACTACCTATTCGAATTTATAATATTTTGGTCTAAGTCATATTATAGTGGATACACAAACAAGGACTAATTATTCACAAACACAGAAAAGGAACAGTTAATAGAGCCTCTTGGTTTCTCTCTCACACTCCATGAGAGCAATCACGTCTCCCACACGCACAGGGCCCTTGACATTCCTGATTATACTCCGATGGGCCGTGTTCATAAGAGTGACTCGCACTTGAGTGCACTGACCCTGCGAGCCTACTCTTCCCAGTACTTTGGTCACCTTCTATATTACTTACTCATCACCTGTCCTAATGCAGCAGGGGCATCCATCACAACAATACTTAACGTGACAATATTTATTACAAATATTTAATAACAAGAAAATACAAAACAAATAATGGAAAAAGAAAAGAATCAAGTAAGACTACTACATTAAAAGACACGCTGATTGCTTGACTGGAGTAGTGAAGTAACGTTTGGCGACTTGCACGTTATTGGCATCAAACAATCGAATAATAGAAGGATGTCCAGCCAACCAGGGATATTGTAGTGCAAAGGAGAGATGTTGTGAATCATGAGTGGAGTCAGGACTATATATATTACAATATCCTTGGGGAGGGAGTGTAGTCTGAGGGGGAAAGAGAAAGGACACTTGTTGTGAGAGTACAGTCTGAGTAAGCAGCCAGGCTGACACATCGACAGTCTAGAATGAGAAATGTGATTACAGTGTCGGCAGTGTTGTGGAGTTTGACAGTATCATCAGACTGATGTACAATACGGACATCCCCCGTAGAAAGAGAGCAGAGGGAATCTCGTCTCCTCTTCCGTGGCCCATCCAACTCAAGTCTCGTCTCCTCCTTCTCCATGAGAGTACGGTAAGCCCCGATTTCCGTATCCAGCCGGACTTTGGCTGCAAACAAGTCGTGATGTTCATCGAGAGTATTATCCAGAGTGGCAGTAAGGTGAGAAAGGAGTTGTTCAGTCCTCCCAATATGTGTGGTATGTGCAAGACTGGCCTCATCCATCTCCACCTGCTTGTCGAGCAATGTTTTCTCTAATTGACTAATCTGTCGAATATATTTCTCAATTTCTTGATTCCTTTCCTTTAAACGTGCAGTGAGAGTGGTCATTTGGTCAGTCAATGAACTCACTTGTTGTTTCCGAACATCCAATTCCTTTCTGAGTGCATCAATCTAACCCATGAGTGTACAAATATGCCTTAGTTTGGTGTATTCCTTCCATTCTACTCATAACAAGACACATATCATCATCCAACTGATCTCGCATATCCTCGTATATTCCTTCCCCACTCCTCACTGATCTGTCAAACACGGCTGTCTCTCTCATTGTTTGGAGAGAGTTCTCTGCCTCTATTCTCCCCAATGTCTCCCTCTCCAACTGACTACGTGCTACATTCAATTGCTTCTCTCCATTCTCCAAGTCACGTTTTAATTTGTTCATATCTTCACATGCCTCTTCCAGGGCTAATGAGAGGGTCTCTATTTGGGCAGTCTTGTGGCCTAATTGAGTACTCAGACTTCCATTTAGCTTCCTTAGTCTGGACACATCACACTCACTCGCCTCCAGTCTGGAATGTCATTTTATTCTTACTTTTCTCGTAGGTCTTCTGCCTCGGACATTAGTCGGCCCCTCTCTATTTCCACCTCCGCTTTCTCGTTGGATATTTTGTCCAATAGACTGCGGACATCCTTCAACTCCTCTTCGTACATTTTACGGCCTCCTTCTCTCTACAACTCACATACTCAGTCATACATCCAGTCCACGGTTGTGTTCTATTAATGTAGCCAGTCGACTGTTCAGATCACTCAGTTCTTTACGTTCTTCTAATCTCATTTCTCGGCCAGGAGAGACAGACTTTACTGGCCTTCCATTTACTGCTTTTGCCCCACTACGACGAGAACGCATTTTTCTATTATATTATTATTTAAATACAATTTTGTTATTATTTTTTAAATTATCCACAATATAAATCTTTGACTAAAACTATGGTTAGTTTTTTAATGCAACGATTAGATATGAAGAGTTTGTGACTCAATCGGTGGTCCATCTTGCGACTCGATATAATAGAATGTTAGATTAGTGAATTGGTAGAGTTTCTCGAAAATATAAATAAAATTCATATTTATTAAAATTATTACACTATGGTTAACCTATTTTTCAAGGTAATCCTAATAAATTATAACACGTTGATACACGTGGTTGTCATACTTTGTTAGTATTTTATTTGTACTTTTTTACATTCTTATTTAATTTGATTTTTAAGGAATGAATCATTATGAACTTTCATTTCCTGATTTCAGAATTTGAAATTTTATTTTTTGTATCATTTATTCTGATTTTATTCCTTCAAAGTCAATCTCTTTTATTATTTTGACATTTTTATATTGTTTTTATACCTTTTTGAATTTTTTTACTCCATCTTTGTTTATCTATTGTCACAGTCCAGACGTGAGTCACTTTTTAAAAATTTATAAAAATAAATAAAAAATAACTAAATAGATATACCTTACTCCAATTATACCATATTTGTGTTTTTTATGTCTTTTTTGGATAAAAGTTCATATTATTCCCCCACAAAAAACAAACATAACGCATTTTTGACCCGACATAGCGTTTTATCGATTAACTTGATTTTTTTTATTTAGAAACAATTTCAAAATATTAATAATTATTTTTTTAATTTTCTTAGCCAACTAAAATGTACTTTTTCAATAATTTCCCCCTCTTCATTTTCTAAATCTAATGTGCCTCCGTCCTGTTTTATCACTCTGTATGCAGATGTATCTATCTGGTCATACAGAGGATATTTTCTTGTGTTTTCATTTATATCTTTATCCATCCGTAAAAGTGCGTAATCTCCAACTGATATTTCCTCTTCATCAAATCTCCATCTTCTCCTTTTTTTCATTTTTCCCCCGCACTTTCCAAATTGTTAAGTACGTCTTCTTGCATTTTATTTACTTCTTCGCTTTCTTGATACACAAAATCTACTTCTTCGTATTCATTTTCTCTTTATCGAAAATAATTTTTATAATTACCAGTAAAAGCTAATCCCCAAGACTGCATAATGCAATCATCTAGTTTTTTTTTCATATCCCCACTCCGATAAAAATGTAAATGGAATATGCTTCGTAGTGTCTGTTTTAGAATTATTGTATTCGTAAACATTCTTTTAATAATTGAATGACAACTTTGACATCTATTACAAGAAATCTATTTAAAATTTCAATAATTCCCCCTCTTCATTTTCTAAACTAATGTGCCTCCGTCCTGTTTTATCACTCTGTATGCAGATGTATCTATCTGGTCATACAGAGGATATTTTCTTGTGTTTTCATTTATATCTTTATCCATCCGTAAAAGTGCGTAATCTCCAACTGATATTTCCTCTTCATCAAATCTCCATCTTCTCCTTTTTTTCATTTTTCCCCCGCACTTTCCAAATTGTTAAGTACGTCTTCTTGCATTTTATTTACTTCTTCGCTTTCTTGATACACAAAATCTACTTCTCCGTATTCATTTTCTCTTTATCGTAAAATAATTTTATAATTACCAGTAAAAGCTAATAAAGACTGCATAATGTAATCATCTAGTTTTTTTTCATATCCCACTCCGATAAAAATGTTAAATGGAATATGCTTCGTAGTGTCATGTTTAGAATTATTGTATTCGTAAACAATTCTTTTTAATAATTGAATGACAACTTTGACATCTATTAACAAGAAATCTATTTAAAATAACGAAGAATCAAAAAAGGATTAAATAAAATCTATCAGTAACAGATATCAATCGAAGACGAGTCAATTCCTGAAAGCATTAAAGGAGCAATTAAGAACCTTGTTCAGAAGGTCGGGAATGCAACAATTTCCACGGACCCTTTCAGACACAGCTCTTTTTCGATACAGACCAGCATTAATAATTAAAAAACTATTCCTATGGTATGTTTTGATTTGGAAACTGCGGGTCCGATCGGAAACACATCCTTCTTACTTATTTTCTCGCGAGGAGCAAGTCGACCTGCCTGTCCAAAATCGTGAGGAGGTCCAGCAAACCAGTTTGCGTGGAATGTTTAGTAAGAAGATCACTCTTAATAGCGGTCGGCAGGATGGGGGATCCGAGGATCTGGAGATCATTTACATCAGTCGTGCGTACTTGGCCAAGACCAGTGCGGAGGGACGATGATAGGTCGTCAAGGCGTTTATAAGGAAGGTTGAGGCTGACTAATTCGGATTTGGTGAGGTTAATCTTCAGTCCAATCTTCAGAAGTGCAAGTGCCAACGATAAAGCGTCTTTGAAAATTGTCTCTGAGCCGCCAATAGTGGCATCGTCCAGATACCAACTATTCAGTTCGGAGGAAACCGACCGAGCTATCCCATTTATTCCAAGGCAAAGAGAAGGGGACCTAGGGGGTCGCCTTGCTGAACTCCCGTACTTTAGGGGATAATATTCGATCTGAATATTATGGTTTACATGGAGAGAGCCTCGTCTCTTGGAACAGTGCAATGTCGATACTATGTGTTAAGAGGAATGAGTTCACTTCGAAGGATTTTCGAGAGATTCCATTTATGTTCAATTGGAGCAGTCTTAACTGTCTTGGAGGTCCTGGTTTTAAACATCGATGAACAGTGCTTTTGTTGATGGCTAAATTTTGTTCTGAAAAAAATTTATTTTGTAAATCACGTAATGTTATCGTAGGGTGACAATCAACCCATCCTCTAATTTGATTTTCATTCAGCTTTGATGATGAAAGAAGGAACTGTCCGTACTGATCAGCATTAGCCTCCAAATATCCAATACAGCCTTTCGTATCCAAAGAGAGGTGGGGAATATCTGGTGTACCCAGTTCCCATTTGTCAGTCTCCTACCGTCGCTCACCGCACGTCATTTGTTTCCGGGAGGGTTTTACATAATAAAGATTTTTTAATTGGTAATGTGATCAAAGGAGGTAGGAGGTCCCCTTTCTACATCTGTATCGTGCCAGATGCACTCGTCGCCTCACGGTTGGGAACAATGACAAGACTTGACCCCAGCTGGAAACTTGCTTCTTTCGGAATACAACCCACGGCATTCGAATTCCAACATACAAAAATAGTCTACAGTCAACCTGGCTACAAGTCATGATTCTGGCTGCGAACAATTCATGATTTTCATCGAGATTATCAAGTGTCAGGTGAGCAAACAGTTGTTCCATCAAAATAAATGATACAAAGAAACAGCAATTAATTCATTTCGCCACGAATTTACGGGCGATGTAATTACCGCTATGAATTTATCTAGATCCGAAGAAGGGAGCAGTGGTTTTACTGTTGCACTTAAATGCTTTTCCATGGTTTTTTTTCAATCTTTTAAATGATCGCATTTCGCTCAGCGTGGTAAATAATCAGGAACATAAAGACGTGGCACATCTTTAATTGATATTTCAAATGAATAGGCTTTAGTCACAAGCTCAACGCACTAATATTTAGATAAAACAAAGCGATCGAAAAGTTCAGACAAAACGATCTGTTTTAAGAGACGGAAATTCAAATGTGTGAAATGAAACTTAAAATTGCCGGATCTTTATTAGAAAATGTAGATGAAACAATTGGAAGTTTATTTGATTCTTTTCTTTAATTCTTTTCAGTTTCAACTTCAAATAAAAGCAAATGACCATGAATGATGACCATTAAGTCTTATCGCAACCGACTAAATAGGATGCGGCGGCTCAATCCATATAGAAATTGTTTTTTTTACTGCAGAAGACATCATGAGATTTTAGAAATGAGTTTTTCATATCTTTCTAACAAGTATGACTTAACTTCGATACATTTTTCTAGTTTCAAGATATGATCTACTTGATCTTGCCACCCTGCAAAGTGAGGCGTTTTGACATCTCCTTAACTGTTGAAAGAAACCGTGGAGGACAAAAAAACTTCTAACTTTTAAGCCTAAAAAAATATGAATCATTAGGAGACCTGCTGCCATTTCTCCACATAAGCAAATGGAAATGTCTTATTAAACCCCTTCTTCACCAATATGGCGGATCATTCGAATAATATTTGAGTGAGATGAATTATAAAAGGAATAAATGTCTTAATGATTTCGATTAGTTGCAAAAATATATTGAATTAAATCGTTTGTCCCAAACGACAGAAAGGTAAATTCTCTAGAAATGAGGTCATAAATAATTACAGCAGAAAGAACTTTCACAGTCCAACACCAAAAGCATTATAAGGATTCACAAGATTGAGATCTAATTTTTGCTAATAACACTAGCTCATAGCCATTTAGAGTTTCAGTCCTACATTTTTTTGCTTCTCATTTTGAGTCGTTTTTTTGACCTGCTGTTGCTTCTCTCTATAGATAAGTGTTTTCCGATTGGAAGTGGAGGAAATTTTTAGGAGGTTCAAGATTGATTTTAAAAATTTAATATATTTCTCAAAATATATTATTAAAAAACTCGCGGTATTTGGAAAGAAGTTATGTTAATTATGGTTTATTGCTGTGATCCGAGAGAACGGCTTCGCCATTCGCGAGGCTGGCCGGGTGTCTCGTAAGGCCTTTAATTAGCTTAGCTATCTTTTTACTTTTAGAAATCAAAAATTATTTGATTTCTTCTGAAATGTTGCAATTTGAATAAATTATGGTTTTACGAAGGTAATTATTGAACCAGTTAAGCATTATTAATGCTTCTGACAATCTAAGTGTTTTTAGGAATAAACTTTTTTTGTGGACTCGCCGTATTCAAGACTATAATTTTGCCAATTTTCTAACACTGAATCAAATTGCTATTGATTCCGACTTGTTTTTTGATAAAAATATTTAAAAAATCAACAATCATCTTGAATGTTTAATTTAAAATTTTTGGGGTGCAAATTCAAAACAAATCCGGAAGCTCTGCTATATAGGTTTCACTAGATAGATTGAGAATAATTACAGTCAAACCTCTCTAAACCGACTTCTTGGTATACCGGAATTCCCTTAAAAACAGAACTAAACTTCTAGCCCAGATTCACCTCATTGACAATCACTGTTATTTCATCTTCGATATACCGGATCTCCTCTATTCTGGATCCTGACCTTATTTTATGCTCCCAACTTGAATTTTCTTTTATCTCAATACAAGGCAATCCTTATTGAAATATTTCTAATTTTACTGTGTCATTTTTTCGTTATAATTAAATTTAATGGATTTTCCAATATGCTGGCCTCTTCTATATAACAGAATTCTGTCGGTCCCGAGAGGAATCGGTTTAGACACCTTGATCCTTAATCACCGTTGATCACATATATATTCCTTTTCAACTCGACAATTTATATTAGGAAAAGGTTAGATGCTAGCTAGGGTAGGTGGCTGAAAGAGTAGTCAAAAGCCTAAGTTTCAGCTCAACTACGCTGCACTGCGTATTGAATGACAGTTTCTGTGGAAAACAGCTACTGAGATTCGCTGAAAAAGCCAGCTCGTCTCCCTCGGGTCGTTTGTTTTTGAGGAAATTCTCAATGTCAATGAGAAATTGAGTCGCAGTCTTGCCGACGATTCCTGAGGTTTCGAAGGCAAGGGGGCAAACTCAATAGAGTCCTAAATACATAGGTATTTCGTCTCTTCTAACTCTTCGGCCTGAGCACTGGCGGTACCCGGGTTCCTGCAAGTCTTGGGTAGCATTGTCACAGAAAAAGAGTCGACGGAGGTGGCGCAACTAACCAGGGACTTGTTTTCCCTGAAAGAAAAGTGTTCGCTATGCCCTTTTAGATTAGTTCTCTGCTCACTTCATTTACTGGCGTTTTTGATAATATTGAGTTTTATGAAAAGAAATATTTTTTGAAGAATATAGTCTCCATGTTACCCTTTCAGTCTAGAGCAAGTTTGTCGCAGGCGAAGCGACGGAGGCGTCCCGACGAGATAACTACATTTCAAAAGCGTTAGACCGGAACTTTTCAAAAAATAATTCTCGCGGTACACTAATCGTAAAAAATAATCCACGGCACACATTAAAAAATAAAAAATTAAATTTTTAAGATGTGTATAACTAAGTACAAAAATTATGTGTCACCGGTTTTAGAGCGGACCCGGTTTTTGGAAGGACCACACAAAAAATTGTATAAATCGTTTTATTTTATCCTGAAAATAGTTATACAGTCCGACCCCAAATGGGGCAGACCCCAGGGGTGGGGCACCCTCGGATTTTGGGGCACCCCCCGCAATTTGGGGCACTTTATTCCAAAAGTACATTTGGCAGAAAAAAAAAAAATCGATAAAAATTATGGAATTTTTGGGGCACCATAAAATCATTTATAAGGAATTAAAAATAAAATAAAATTAAATAAATTAATTATTTTTTGTTTTATTTTCATTTATATTTTTATTGTTGTGGTTATGGATTACGAAACTAAATTGAAGATTGCTAAAGAAATTTTGAAGAAAAATTTATCTGAGAGGCAACTAATGAAAAAGTACAACACAAGTAAAGGAACAATATCAGAATAAAACGAAATATTGTACCTTTCCTTGCAACACACAGGCAATACTATTTCTGAGGAATATGACACATTTAAAGCCGATAAAGATAAATTTGATGATCAAGTCTTTGAAATATTTCAAAGACTACGTAGATAAAATTCCCGATTTCAGGCCCTATTTGAAAAAAAATTGCCTGTTAGTAACAGCTTCAAAAATTGGATTTACTTCTTTTAAAGCTTCCAATGGGTGGCTTGATAAGATTTAAATTGCGGCATGAACTTCAATTCAAGTCAATATGTGGGAAAAAAGCTTCATGTGATTTATCTTATGTGAAAAATTATTTTGAAAAATATGACCAAAAGTATTAAATATGGACCTGAGAATATATTTAAATGTTGATGAAACTGCGCTTTTTATAAAGAACTCCTCAAAAATCATTTTGTTGAACAAGGCGAACCGTGTTTGGTTTTAAACAAGGGAAAAGAAAGACTCACTGTTCTTCTAAGGATGGGAGAAATAGATGCTAAAAGTATTGTTAATTGTTGGAAGAAAATCGACAGGAACCGTGATTCTTATGCAACAAAAAACTGTCTAACAACAGATGACATTTAGATCAAGTTGTTAACGAAACAATTGATGGAGAATGCGAAGACATGAACAATAATGTTTATGATACAGATTCAGAAACCGAAAATAGTGAAAATGTCGTAGCAAAAACAAAGATCTGCTTAACAATTTAGAAGAAAAAATTTAATGTTGCACCAAGTATGCTCCGAGATTTTTTTGATTTTCGGCTGAAATTGACGAACAATATAGACAAAACTCTACAAATAAAAAGAAATACTGAATATTTTAGTAAAAATGTTTTTTGATGTTTTATTAATGGTTTAATTTTTAAAAAAAATAACAACCCCTGTTTTGGGGCACCCCGCGCATTTTTGGGCACTTGGTGCCCCATTTGGGGGTCGGACTGTACAATAAATTAGACCATGTTTAAATAATTTCTTGAGCTGTTTCTGATTTTATCATTGCTCACAAAACCAACATACCCTTTCAAAGTGCTTTTTAAATTTTAAATAAGTAATTTTATTTGATTTTTGTGTAAAATAGAATAGAATAGTGTTTATTGAGCGAAAAGAAAAAGAAAAACAAGGAAGAAAAACATCGGCGGGGAGATAAAAACAAGGCACCGAAGTGTCTCTTTCCATGCGTATCCCCAATACTAGTCATGTTTGACGACAATTCTCCAAGACCATCCGGATCGTGGGCACAGAGGATTCTTGTGAGTCTTTTAGCCTTCCGTCAAGTTGTACTCCGTAAGCCAATTTCATAGCGAAACGTCTTGTCTTTTCCAACTGTTCGATCAGGTAGTCACTCTCCTCCGTACCAGCCCTCGTAGCCATATGTGAGGACTGGCTGCACACACGTTTTGTATACGTAGATGTACGTTTCCGGATCCAGATGGAACCTGGTTAAGCTTTTGAGGATCCTCACACTCCTCTTTCTCTGATTTGCTATATGCTCTACGTACGAGCCACGACAGTTAATGGTTGCTCCCAGGTAAGAAAGATTTTTTTTCTTTTCGAGAGATCCATCACATAGCTACTCATCGCATATGCACAAGACTCCGCATAGCGACTCCCCTCCGCAACCATGAAATGGTGCTCTTCTCCGATGCTAGGGTCAAACCCTTCTCTATAGTCCACATCTTTAGCGTTGCAATGTATGATTTCAGTCGTCTCCAGGACTGCGATATCCTTTTCGAGGTATCCATGACCAGGATATCGTCAGCATAGATAACGAGCTTGCCAGTACGTGTCGACGGCAGAGGAATGTCCGCCAAGAAGAGGTTGAACAGAAGTGGACTCAAGATAGATCCCTGCGGGACTCCCCTTCTAAGTTTCCACACACCCCGATAGGCGGTTTCCACAGCGGACAAATGATTGTCTTCCTGACAAGAAGCTCTCCAGCCATCGATAGGTCTTTATCCCGGCTCCGATGTCATGGATTCTGGAGAGTAGGCCCAGGTGCCACACGCTATCGAAGGCTTTGGCCAGATCCAGACACACCACATTAGCCATGAGCCATGCTTCTTTCTGTCAGCACGGGATAATTGGCTCTAACTCCCTGAGGCAGTCCCCTGTGGATCTTCCTCCACGAAATCCCCATTGTTCAGGTAAAAGCAAATTTTGTGATTCTATATGACCAGAGAGTCTGTTAAAGACAATCTTTTCCATTGTCTTAGAGAAAGCACAAATGAGGCTAATTGGCCGGTAGTTCTGTGCCAGCAGTGTCGATTTACCAGATTTGGAATCATTCGAACAATCGTATGCTTCCACACCGCCGATGGAAGGTGTCCGAACGTCCAGCTGGCGTGAACAACATAGTCAAGCTGCTCGTATCAAGATTTCAGGGCCTTCTTTAACAACTTCGGAGGGATGTAGTCGAAGCCAGGCGCCTTGTTCTTCAACCCAGCAATTGCCCTTTCAACCTCTTCCTGTTATTGCCCCACATAATGGTCCCTCCGATAATTGCGAAGAGCCAAGCTTCTTCACAATTCGGTCATAAGTCCCTCGTGGAACGGTAGATTCGACCTCTTGAACCTGACTAAGTTGGTTCCTGAGTACTTCCGGGATACGATCAGAGGAGATATTTTCCCGTCTGGTTCTTTTTAGTGAAATTTCAAATCCTTTTGCATCATTTCTGGTAAGGCGTTGATATGCTTTCCAGAAATTAGGGTTTCGCTTATCCAGTTTTTCTGCATTCAGACCTCCATTTACTTTCGACCTCAGTCTTGGCCATTTTTGCAATAGTAGAATTTTATCTTGTCGATCTCCAATTTCAGGCGGCATTTGATTGACTCAACCGACTCTTCTCCTGCGATTTTCCAGGGTACCTTTCGTTCTGATCAGAGTGACAAGTTTCGAATTCATCCGCTTTTGCGTTCCTTTGGGTTCCATACATTTTTAATGGATAAACATCCAGGAATTTTATGATTGACGATCTAAGGTGATCATCGAGATTGTCAATATTCTCTGCTTCTCAGAGGCTGGACACGACATTTCGAAGAGAATCCCGCATATATGATTCGAATAAAACTCCAGTTCATGTTCACGAGGTTGTAACCAATGAACAAGTCCTCCGTAACATTCATAGTCATCTTTATCAACATCGTTTGCGGCACGTGGTCAGAGCCAATGTCCGCTTCCAACCTCGGTATGTAACATAAGGACTAATTGATGCCGAGCATAGAAAGAGACCCAAGCGATCAGCCCTGCCTCTGTCTGCATAATGATTCAGTTCTTCCGATGTAAAGACCGAAAAACCCAAGCTACTGGCCAAGTCCTCAAGGACAGTTCCATCCATATTCGTAGTTTCACATCCATAACTCACATTTTTGGCATTAAGATCTCCTGCTAGGATTGACAGGCAATTTTCCTCAAAGAACGTCCCAATAACGTTTGAATAGCGCCTTAGCGACTTTGAGTACATCCCCCGACGGTTAGCCAGCCAGCAGTCGTGTGCAGCTCGAGCACAATAAGTTCACAGAGTGACTCCTCCACAATTCTGATGTTTCTTACCTTAAGGTTCGCCCTGTAGTAGACTGAGGTTCCTGTCCCCGCCACTGATTTTATTTTCCATGGTATATTAATAGACTTATAGCCTTCGAATTCCACCCTCGTAGCTTCCTTCAGCTTAGTCTCATTGATAATCAATATGTGAGACTTCGCTGTGGCCAGCAGGAGCCTCAGCTCCGATGCCCGTCTCGCAAGCGAGCGGGCATTTAGAATTGTCAGAGCAAGGAATCCTTCCGACATTGGTGGCTGACCTCCCGTGGGAGCGCCACCTTTTTCGGTAAAGGGGGTCTGCCTGCTTTCCGTTTGCCACCGGTTTCAGCCGGCTCTGGAGGCGTCCCATCGTCCTCCAGCCGGGCTTCAGGGCTTGGCAGCTGAACTCCAGATTTTGCTACTGCAGTTTCTTCATTTCTCTCACTGCTCTCTCGCCTTCGGGCGGCGGGTTTGTTTCTGGGCATGGGTCCGTTTGAATTCCCGTGTTAATGAAGCAGGTCTGACTTCCGGATTCGATCAAGTTCTTGACGATAACGTCAGTTTGAACACCAATATCGCATTTCGGATTAAGTAACTTCTTCTTCGACCAAGACATTGGTATCCAGACATTTGTATTGCATTTACACGATTTCTCTTAGTGGGAGTCACTTCCAGTTTCTTCTTTGTCGATTGTTTCGCCACCGGACAGCCCAACCAGTTCGCCCGGTGTCCATGTGATCCGCAGTTGATGCACGGGAGTTTGACGTGTGTTACGATCGTACATTGGGTGCGATCGTGTGCATCACCACACAACAAACAGCGCACTGTCTCTTTACAGTATAACGAGATGTGTCCAAATTTGTAACATCGATAGCATTGCCTCTTGGGATTTTTGTACCAGGTAAAACGGATTCACAACCCAGAAACAAAACGCACCATGCTTACAATTTTTCTAAAGGGCAAATATATAAATAAACATTATATTTTTATTTAAATGATTTTAAACTCTAATATTTTAAAAATCAAATCTTAAAAACTGTCAATAAAAAACTATTCTAACCCACAAGTGTTTGATATAAAAATTTAACTAGTCCCCTATGCGGCCTACGGCCGCGGTATCTCTTAACTTAGAGAATTTTTAAAATTTAGTTAAACTTTTTTATTAATATAGATAGAAAATATTTCTGAAGAGACTAGATATTTTTTTTCTGCTCTTAGTTTTAGATAATTCAACAACTGCATACTTTGAAAACGAATCAATGATGACAAGACTAAAATAAACAATGGTAATACCCATGAATTTGAATCGTTTATTTCCGAATATCTCCTAAGTCAATGAGATCGGCTATGTATCTATCACGGCGGGCCTCAAAAATATATAACCAAAAATACACATACCAAAAATACACCCATAACCACCATAAAGCACTAGGGAGGAAATATCATAATGAGGAGCTGCTTTCATCAAAAGGCTTCGGTGAAATATTTGTAATGAATAGAATAATTATTTGATCAAGTTCCAAATTTGATATGGAAAAAATGATGAGACTATCAAAAAATATGGATTTTTTCTGCAATAAGATATTAGTATGAAAAAAAACATAATTGATTATTTATTTTAGTAGAATCACCATTATTATTTTTTATTTAAAAAAGCGTGAAACATGCGTTGTAGTGAGATTATTTAAGGAAACACTGGACAAATCAAAGAAATGAAAAGACTCCAACTTTGATATAATCGTCAATCGAGGCGGCATGAGCGATACAGGCTCACAAAATTGGGAAAAGAACTTTCTCATTTTGAAAATGGAAAAACATATTTTCGAAAAAATGGGCTTAATTGCGTTTTTTCTGTGAAGATGAAATCGAATTAAGCTTAAGTGCGTTGAGGTCCAACTTAATAAATAAAATTTAGGCGGAACATAACTATAACCCACTTTGGAGAGGACCGGCTTTTTTCGAAATTAAGAAATCTCTATTATGGATTGAATAGAGAAGAATCTCTAAGGTGATTTCGAATTGTGCTTTCTGTCAGATAATAACTCCTTTTAGTAAATATTCTTTAGTCGAAAAAATTATGTCTACGAAGCCTCCGATTACGCCATCATTGCAAGGAGATGTAGGGACAGATACACGAAGAAAATATCAATGTCGGAACGACTGTGCTTTTAAGGTCTCAATCGTCAAATTAATTTTTAGATCAGGACAACGATGCCAATGTTCGGCAGTATCCGCTGTACGATGGACTTGATGTTAATAAGTATATTGTTGTCGGAGCGAAGAATGATCTCTATGTTATCGAAAAAGGAGGACGGTGAGCGGTTCACACGAATTCATATTTCTCGATTAGCTAAAATTGATTAATTTTCATAAATCCATATAAAAAATAATTTTTATTTAAATTAACGATAAATTTTATATGAAAATTTTATTAGGATAACCTAAAATGGAAACAATATTCAAACGTATAAGTTAACTGCGTAAATTGAGTGTGGTTTTGTTGTTTATATAAATTAGTAAAAAAGGTTAATGAATTTTACATTAAAAATCATATTTTAATAATAATTAAACATTTTGTTGTGTAAATTTTTAATTTCAGTAAATTAAAGAAATGTAATTATATCGGCGTGTATTTTATATTCGGACTGTGACATAATATA
Source organism: Octopus sinensis (assembly GCF_006345805.1). Lineage (NCBI taxonomy): Eukaryota > Metazoa > Mollusca > Cephalopoda > Octopoda > Octopodidae > Octopus > Octopus sinensis. Next base: position 79,702 of record NW_021835992.1, on the reverse strand, counting down.
TTTGATCAAGTATTGCAAAATCCTAGAAAAATGTCTGTTACGTTCGATCACTAAATAAATTTGACACAACAATGGACATTCAACCATGACAACGATCTAAAACATAATCAAAAATGACTGTTGAATGACTACGAAGAAATAAGTTTTGAAATGACCAAGCCAATTGCCAGATCTTGGTTTAATCGAACATTTATTGAAATTTTAAAAATAAAAGTTAGTTAAAAAAATTGAAAAACATTCATGAATTGAAAAATTATAAAAAATTTTGCTATGAAGAATGGGAAAATATTACTACATTTATAATTTCAAAAAGTTTATTTTTTTCTAAAATACAAACAAGATTGGAAGAAGTATGACTAACGCAAAAAAGAATGCAGCTAAATATTAATTTGATTTTGTTCCATGACTTTTCAATAAATTAATTATTTAATATGAATTTCCAATTGCTACCAGATGTTGACGAATGCTGAACAGCTCTTACCTAAGACGGCATAATGAAGTTGTCAAATGTCTACATTTGCATTTATGCTGCCAATACGGGATAAGAAAAACGAAGAAATTAAAAATTCACTCAGTTCAATCTGTTGTCGCCAATGAAGTTGTGGAAATTCGACTGGACACAACTATTCCTACGGATACGGCTGTTTCAAACAATAAACCAGATATTTTTGTCCATGACAAGATAAAGAATACAATTACACTCATTGAAGTTGGGATTACTTCACAAAATTGCCTAAAGCAAGTTGAAGTGGAAAAGTTCCACAAATATGATTTTTTGGCAAATGAATTAGGGGTGATTCATCGGGCTAAAGTGAAGATAATTCCTGTTGTACTTACATGGGATGGAATTGTCTCAAGATTCTTCAAAAGTCATCTGGATTCTATCGCAGTGGAAGACAGAGTGAAGGCATATATCCAAACACTCGTTTTAAGAAAAACATTGGAGAGTATGTAGGTGGAGACAAGACATGGAATATCGGTTCCCGAAGAGGAGCAAGCAGTGATTGAGTGTCAACCGAAGGATTCTTCTGAATCAGGAATACGAGTGGACGAGGACCTCTATGTACCGACTATAATAGTTGGGCATAAGAGACGAAGATTGTCCTAAAAAAATATAGATGCTTAAAAATGCTATTATAAATTTAAAAAAAAATTGTTGAATTTCCAATTATTGCACTATGAATAACTCAATTTAAAATAGTTTGCAACAATTTTTTTAATGTTTAGCCATTTATTAGAATGGTAATTGAAATAAACGAAACAAAAGGCGATCAGAGACTATCCGCAGAGAGAATTGAGAAACTATTCCCCCTAAGAACGGCTATTGAGATACGCTCAAAGACCCGGTTGAACTCGCGAGGGTTGTTTCTAACTACAGTATTTAATATTTTCAAGAGCAAAAAAGAGAACAAGAAAGCTAATTACTATAACTCCGAATTAGAACGTCCATTAGTTTCTTTTGTCTTATAATTTTTCTTTTTATTGTAATGCAGCTGATTAAACGCTAAAAAGCTCGACATTTCATCCGAAATCAATTCATATTTGGAATCCGTGTGTGATAAAATGTCGATGGTAAGTCACTCTCAAACTCAATCGGAGATTCTGGCATAAGTAAAAGCAAACCCGAAACCGAGAAAGTTACCAGCAGAATCTCGATCATTCAGCTGCTTCTTAAATCTACAATAATGACTAATAAACTTTAAAGCTTTTAAGATCAAACAAATCGACATGAAAGCTTTCATTAGGTAAATCTACGACAATATGGCTAAAATCGTCATACTGTTTCAGTCGAACAGCAAACTTGGTGCTAATTTAATTTCTCGCGTAGTTAAATCTATAGCCAATCTGTCAATTACTTGTAGTGAGAGAAACTGTCAAGAGCCAAGCTATACAGTTAATAAAAACGATGTCACATACAGGAAGAACATAACTAATGAATCGGATCACTATCCTAATAGAACAAACTAACACCACTGGAATTAAAAAATTCAAAAAGTCTACTCATAGCACGAAAAGTTTAAAATAATCCTTACTAATATCACTGGATATGAATAGCCTTTGCTTAAGAACTGGAAATATTCGAATATTTTTGAAAATTTTAATATTTATAAGTAGAACATAATTAAGAAATGTATTTGGCAAGAACTACGACATGAGGAAACATACCGCGTAGAAACCAAAATTTTTTGTTTCCGTTTTATAACATCATTTAGGAAAACGATACAAAAACGGAACGAATAACAAGAAAAATAATCACGTGAAATAATTAGAAATTTTATTTATTTAATTAATACAAATTGCATTAAAAATATATAACAATTATATTAAAATATTTAGGTATCTAGATAATTCTTTAAATTTCATTTATAAATAGGATTATCTCCTGTCGATGCTTAATCATGTGAGGATGCCCTGGCGATTTGTTTTTCTTGGATTGCCTTTTCAGGGACCAAGAATCACCTCACTGTCCTCCGCGTGGGCAAAAATGACCTCAAAAATTCGTCTGTTTTGAGGAAAGTATTGGAATTGTTAATTTCTCCCACTCCCGTGATTATTTGGCAGTTTTTAGCATCACGGTGATTTCTCCGTGATTGAGCCGACAGGGGGTTGTTATCTAAGTTTATGATCCAGCCAAGAACACACTTTTTTTTAGTTTGTAGGAGGACTATTCAGACATGGTGGGTAAATTTAAGTGATAGAAATGTAAATATGACGTCATCGACATTTTGCGAGAAATATTTGGTAGCGTCGTCCGAAACGGAGTCCGTTCATGTTTTTGACTTGTCGGAGGGGAACGGAGACGAGTCTGTCTGGTGGACATAGGAGAAGACTTCTTTGAGTTACCTCCCTTTCGAGACAGCCAAAATGGTCACGTGGACTCAAGCAGTGACCACAATTCACCTTCCCTGTGAGAGAGGACGGGTTACACGAACACGTGCTTTTGAGTTGTTTTTGTGTGGTTTGTATGTTTAGACATAACGGATGTGCCTGAATATTGTGTATTTTTACTTAAGGGTGGACATTCATTAATAACAGAAATCCGGAACTCCATAATCAAAAGCAAATTAAATTTTTGTTTGCAAAACTCCGTAAGCCAATTTCATAGCGAAAAGTCTTGTCTTTTCCAACTGTTCGATCAGGTAGTCACTCTGTTCCGTACCGTACCAGTCTTCGTAGCCATATGTGAGGACTGGCTGCACACACGTTTTGTATACGTAGATGTACGTTTCCGGATCCAGATGGAACCTGGTTAAGCTTTGAGGATCCTCACACTCCTCTTTCTCTGATTTGCTATATGATCTGCGTACGAGCCACGACAGTTGACGGTTTGCTCCCAGGTAATAAAGATTTTTGCTTTTCGAGAGATCCATCACATACTAAGTGTGCATCCGTTATCCGAGATCTATATTGACTTTTTAAATATTTCATTTTGGAAAATGTAGATTCACATAAATATGTGCTTCCGAATAAAACGAGAATATTTTTTGCCATTTCACGTAATTTGGATAATCTGTCGCTGATTTCCATACATTCAACAAATCTTCGCTTTCATTAAATTTATTTATCAATTAAATCATTTTTTAATTTAAATAATTCATTTGAAATTCCAATGGCGCATTCTCAATCGAAAACAGTATGTGGTGCTGCAGTTAATTGAAGTTTGAATTCAATTTTTTTAAATTCGTTAAATCGCTCTTCAAATTGTTTCAAAATATAATCGAATATAGTATTAAATGTATTTGGTGTAAGATCGTCATAATTAATTATTTTGTCATCAATGAGATCAATCAATGATGAGACATGTCATGTCCAATTTGAATTCCAAACAACATTGTTTAACTATTTCAAATATATCTTGACCCCGTAAATTTCCAGGTAGTGACCTTATGGATAGAAAATCCTCATGTATTTTAAATCGAAGGATAGAGTACGAATAAATATGATCAGAATTACATATATCATTCGACTCATCAATCAAGTGAAAATAACGTAGTTTGAGAATTTAATTTTGTAGGAGTGATAGATTAAGATGCTCGGCAATATGAAACTGTCGGCGCTGAATTGTGTCACGTGAAAGTGGAATTGCTTCAAAGTTATGCTCCTTGTCGGGATCAATGCATTTAACTGATTCCATGATACATTTTTTCACAAGTTCGCCGTCTGAAAAAGGTTTTCCAGCAGATTCAAGGATATGAGCAACTCGAAAGGATGCTTCAACTCTTGCATTTGCCTCATTTAAAAAAGTTTTTAAACATTTTTTTGTTTAAATTTTCGACGGAATCTTCTCTTGAACACTTGGACTTGACAACTAGGTGGTCTAAATGTCTTTGAAAATGTTGTTTAGCATTGTCCCGTTTTATAGTTTTCACAATCTCATGGCACAATAAGCATTGCATGCTATTGTTGTCTGTTTCGACTACGAAGTATTCACTTTCCCAGTTGATATTAAATTTTCTTTTTTCTTCATTCAAAAAACGTCGTCTTTTAGCAGGTAATGACATATATAAATAAAGCCGTTTATGATAATTATTTTTATAAAGGTTAACCATTATATAAAAATAGAATTTTATTTAATATGAATATTTTTAATTATTATTTAGGGTTTTTCTTGATTAATTAACACTATGAGCATTATATTTAAGACTAGCTCAGCAGTTCGCTTCGCTCACTGCGAGCTAGCTCCTGCGGAGGCCCTGCTCGCTACGCTCGCAGTTTCCTTAAATAACTATAAATTTATGTAGATATATAAATGCGACTGCTTTGATATAACCTTATTCTAAGGCCTGTGGATAAACGATGTTTGCAGTCCGTCCATCCTTGGCAAATATAAATAAATTTCTCTTCTACCTACCCTTGAGCACCCCACATACAGCTGGCCATGTGAAAAGCACTCGTTCTCTAAAAATAAGCCTACTACCTTTAAAGACTGTCCCTGGGCCTTGTTTATTGTCATAGCAAAACTTATCTTCAGCGGAAATTGTAGTCTCTTAAATCTATCGCAGGCCCTTTCATGGTCCATAATAACGTCGACCGATTTATATATTCTTTCTCTGCCAGGGATTTTCATTAATAAATCTAAATTTATATTAAGTACCTCATCATTAAGTGGAGCTAATATAGCTCGTTCACGCAGCCAGTCGAAATTCACGTAGTGTTCAGATAGTTCGGAATAGACGGCATTCAATAATTCTTCTGCTGTTTCTACGAAAATACATAATTCTTCCGGTAGCCTAATTTTCTGGTCGTGCATTTCTGAAGTGATTGCCCCATTTCCAATATCTAGAAGGATTTGTGGGAATATGCTATTAACGCCTTGTAAATGTGCATGTACATTTACATCTAAGCTTACCTTTTTCACGTGTGTCCACAAATATGACGATTTGAGGCAGGCATTCATTCATCCGCAGGCGTCCCTCTTTGAATAATTGGCAGCGTCTGTCTAAAATCACCTGCCAATACAACTAATGCTCCTTCAAACAAATGGTCGCTACAATTCTTGATATCTCTATATGTTCGGTCAACTGCTTGAATGCGCCTTTATGAGCCATCGTACATTCATCCCAAACAATTAACCTAGAATGCATAATTCTATTACCCGTAGTTGAGTCTAACAGCAGTCCTGACCTTGTTCAGCTGTTGTCTAAGTTCCCTCACCATTTAAGCACATCTTCCCTCGTTTCTCTTTTTTTGTTATATGGTTCATATTCTCTTGTTTGTTAACATTCTCAGATCTCTCTTTATAGGACATTCTTATGATTTTGTAAACGCGAATCAGTAATTTATATTAAATTTTCTACGTAAATTTATTTAGTGAAATTTATGTAAAGTGTATTATCCAATCAAAGCCATTATACTTAATTGCCTCTATGTTTAAAGGAATTGAAACTTTAGCATAATCGAACTTGTCTGTTTCGGTAAAGAAAATGATAATCAGCTTCATCTTTGTAGTATTATAAGGAAAAAAATTAAAGCCTGTTAAATCAAGGAGATTTAAATATAGGCAAATTGAAATTTACATGACTAATTTAAATTTTATTTGCCTCTATCTTTTAAGAAATCTAAACAGTAGCATAATCGAATTTGTCAGTTTCGGCAGTTAAAAAGAATCAATTATGTAAATCTCTAATAATTTTTGCTTTTTCCTTTTTAGTGGTTTTCAAAATCTGATAATTGCACAGTCTATTCATGGTCGATAACAATTAGAGCTTTTATTTTATTTTTTTAACGAAAATTTAACAAAAAGAATTTATGTCATCGAAAAAAGATAGCTAAGCTAATTAATGGCCTCACGAGGCTTGAAGGTTGTGGAGGACCTCATCATGTGAGTCGAGGACTTTCTTGTCGTTCATTTTAACAAAAACGCAGAAAATATTTTTTTTTAATTTTTGGGCTTGAAGGTTTGGGGGACCACATCATGTGAGTCGAGGACTTTCTTGTTGTTCATTTAACAAAAACGCAGAAAATAATTTTTTTAAATTTTTTGGCTTGAAGGTTTTGAGGGACCACATCATGTGAGTCGAGGACTTTCTTGTTGTTCATTTTAACAAAAACGCAGAAAATAATTTTTTTTTAATTTTTTGGCTTGAAGGTTTTGGGGGACCACATCATGTGAGTCGAGGACTTTCTTGTTGTTCATTTTAACAAAAACGCAGAAAATAATTTTTTTAATTTTTTGGCTTGAAGGTTTTGGGGGACCACATCATGTGAGTCGAGGACTTTCTTGTTGTTCATTTTAACAAAAACGCAGAAAATAATTTTTTTAATTTTTTGGCTTGAAGGTTTTGGGGGACCACATCATGTGAGTCGAGGACTTTCTTGTTGTTCATTTTAACAAAAACGCAGCAAATAATTTTTTTTAATTTTTTGGCTTGAAGGTTTTGGGGGACCACATCATGTGAGTCGAGGACTTTCTTGTTGTTCATTTTAACAAAAACGCAGAAAATAATTTTTTTTAATTTTTTGGCTTGAAAGTTTTGGGGGACCACATCATGTGAGTCGAGGACTTTCTTGTTGTTCATTTTAACAAAACGCAGAAAATAATTTTTTTTAATTTTTTGGCTTGAAGGTTTTGGGGGACCACATCATGTGAGTCGAGGACTTTCTTGTTGTTCATTTTAACAAAACGCAGAAAATTGACTTGAAGGTTTTGGGGGACCTCATCATCGAGGATATTCTTTCTTATTAAAATTTTTTGACAGGAAGGTTCTTAGAGGATATCAACCTTTATTGTGCCTCATTATCGAATAACTACAAAAGGGAAGGTTTTGACAATTTGATCTGGTTTGTAACAATTTGAATGTGGGTGTGCACAGACAGACAGACAGACACACAGACAGACAGACAGACACACACCATACCATTTTATTATTAAGATTAGTTGCTCGATGACCTAATTGTGCCCACGGCCGCACATTCATCGACTCACGGCCGCACTTGCGCACCCCTGTCTTGGATAAAGTAAAAAAACTGCTTTAGATTCAATTAATTTGGAAAGAAACCTTGCATTGATAAAATCATGTTATAGTGACATATTAGATGGATTACATCAATGCCAAGAAACTGTTTTTACCATTGAGAATGCCGTTAAATTTATTATTGTGATAAATTTTGGGGATGATCCATGTGGAATATCTAAATATTTCCGTAAAAGAATAGATAAAAATCGATTAAAAGAAATTTATACTGCTAAGATTGATAATTGTTCAGAAATTTGTTCGATATTATGGAAATGTCCAGCAACAACTATTTCCATTGAAAGAAGTTTTTCTATGCTTCAAATGATGTTGGAGAAGGATAGAAAATTTAAAAATGATAACATCATAAGTTATGAGGTACAGATATTTCCAAGCCAGTTTATTACGTACGAAACTGAACTGCAGGTTGACTTATTCGTGAAATTGTTAGAAATATTTCGACTTCAACTGTTTAAATTGCTTTTTAATGAAAACTTCTGTAAGCCAAATTAAAAAAAATTGTTTTCTAAATTTGACCAGAAAATGGATTGAAATTTTGGTTCAAAATGAAAATCTGATCGCCCAGATTGTGGGATCATATTTAAAATTATTTTTAGGACGTCGAAAAGGTCTCCAAGAATTATTTTCATTTCCATTTTTCTAACTGCTGTTTGAGTCAAATTTCGAAAATTCTTTCCCACAAACTCACGTTAATATGAATTGTAACAATGGACCGATCTTAAGCATACTGAAACAGTTTAAAGAATTGTATCAAGCTATTACTGATTTACATATTACGAAAGAAGAATATTGCTATTTAAAAATTATTTTATTTTTCAAATTTTGTAAATTTTTAATGATATTCTTAGATTCAGACGAGGTGAATGATTGTGAGCCTATACTATTCAAATATCTTGCATTATTAGAAAAAAATTGCATTTCACGGAAAAAATTAATCTCAAAAATTTTAATTTTGTTACCGGATTTCGAAAATCTTTCTTTAACATTTAAAAACTTTTTAATTCTCTATTAATTTTAAAAATTTATTAATTTCGAAATTCTATACAAAAATGTCAATAAAACAACAGGTATAGATTTAGAATTATCTAATTTGATAAAATATGTGATATCGCTTAAAAAGATTTAGCTAGCTTTTTTACAATTCTTTAAATTTAAATATTATGTGAAAATATTGCACAAAAATATATGCAAAAAATCTTAAATTCAGTTGCTGTAGAGAAAACAGCAACCAATCGGTAATATTAATAGATATAAATAATCGGTTATAGTATTTCTAGAATCAACAAATATAACTGTAAAACTGGAATTCAATCTGTCTGATCTCTTAGCAAAGTCTCATATTTATTTACCCTAAACGTGAGACTAAAAAGACTTTCCACGTATTTAAAACGACAAAGTTCAATCAAACTAAATTGAGAAAATAGACATCAAAATAATTTTAATTTCATTTGCTAAGAAGCTAAGTGCTCAAACTTTCAATTTGTGATAAACTTAGTTAGTAAAATATTTTTATCAATTATTTCGTTTTCTTCTGATTTTTGAGAAGTGAAACTACATTTTTAATCTGATTAGATACAATATCAAATATTGTCAGCCATCTATGATATCATTATCAAACAATATATAATAGCATATTTTTTTCAAATCGAGATTCATTTCAACAAATTCTAATAATATTCGTCTATAAATAAATTTAATTTAATGTGCTCTATAATCAAAATGAATTCATGTAAAATTTGTGGAGCCAGAGCTAATGGAACAAACTATTCTGTCCGAAGTTGTCACGGGTGCAAAAATTTTTTCAGTATATTCTTGTATAATTTATTATTAGAAGATACATGAACAATAAATCTATGTTCTTTTGCAGATTTGAAGGAAATTGTATTTTAACATACAAAACAAGGAATAATTGCAGATTTTGTAGGCTAAAAAAATGTTTAGACATGGGAATGACAAAAAAAGGTTATTCAATTTATTAACTTTAGAAATTAAAAATACATTTTCAATATCTTATGAGACACAGATATTTCCAAGCCAGTTTATTACGTACGAAACTGAACTGCAGGTTGACTTATTCGTGAAATTGTTAGAAATATTTCGACTTCAACTGTTTAAATTGCTTTTTAATGAAAACTTCTGTAAGCCAAATTAAAAAAAATTGTTTTCTAAATTTGACCAGAAAATGGATTGAAATTTTGGTTCAAAATGAAAATCTGATCGCCCAGATTGTGGGATCATATTTAAAATTATTTTTAGGACGTCGAAAAGGTCTCCAAGAATTATTTTCATTTCCATTTTTCTAACTGCTGTTTGAGTCAAATTTCGAAAAATTCTTTCCCACAAACTCACGTTAATATGAATTGTAACAATGGACCGATCTTAAGCATACTGAAACAGTTTAAAGAATTGTATCAAGCTATTACTGATTTACATAGTACGAAAGAAGAATATTGCTATTTAAAAATTATTTATTTTTCAAAATTTGTAAATTTTTAATGATATTCTTAGATTCAGACGAGGTGAATGATTGTGAGCCTATACTATTCAAATATCTTGCATTATTAGAAAAAAATTGCATTTCACGGAAAAAATTAATCTCAAAAATTTTAATTTTGTTACCGGATTTCGAAAATCTTTCTTTAACATTTAAAAACTTTTTAATTCTCTATTAATTTTAAAAATTTTATTAATTTCGAAATTCTATACAAAAATGTCAATAAAACAACAGGTATAGATTTAGAATTATCTAATTTGATAAAATATGTGATATCGCTTAAAAAGATTTAGCTAGCTTTTTTACAATTCTTCAAATTTAAATATTATGTGAAAATATTGCACAAAAAATATATGCAAAAAATCTTAAATTCAGTTGCTGTAGAGAAAACAGCAACCAATCGGTAACACCAGTCAATGTTTATTTACGAAACCAAAATTTAATTAAGGTTAAAATATTTAATTAGGCCTTTCAATCCTGATTGGTAGTCTCTCTTCTCCTTTTAGGAGAAGAGTCTGCTGCTTGTTCCTCTTCATTCTCTATCTCTGCGTCAGTTGTTGTGCGTCTTTTATCTTTGAATGGAGTGTCCTGGCGGCATGCCATTTCTACTAGTTGATCGGTCGCAGAGGCATATTCCTCGCCAGTTATCTTCATTCCATGCTTGTGTTCAATTATCATGCTCTCTAGCGTCCTTTTGAGCACAACCGATTGGATGTATGTCATTGTAGATTTTTCAATATATAGTTTATCCATATAATTTTTGAAGCATCTTGTGACAACACCATCCCAGGTCAGAACCACGAGAATAATTTTAACTTGGCATTCGTAGAGTAGTGATAGTTCATTTGCAAGGAAATCATATTTGTGAAGTTTCTCAACTTCCACTTGTTTTAAGCGGTCCTGAGATGTTATGCCCACCTCGATTAAGGTTATTTCCTTTTTAATCTTGTCATAAACAAAGATATCCGGTTTATTGAAGTTGACTTTATTTTCTGTTATAATTGACGTGTCAACTCTAATTTCTACATTTTGAGTTGACAATATCGACTGAACTGAATGAGTCTTTAATTTCCTGTTCTTTTTGATTCCATACATTCGACAAATATGAAGATGGACACATTTAACCACCTCGTCATGTCTTCGGAGATAATCGCTATTGAGCATTTTACCACACTGAGTGGCCAGATGATCAACAGTTTGTTTACTTTTTTTACAATGATTGCATAACGGCCTCGTGTTTGCAAAAAACAAATTTCTATCTTGCAGAAGGCAGTATAATGCTTCACTTCGGGGGCCATTATTTCCTTTGGCTAACCATTCTGAGGAAGTAGAAAGATCGACATTTGATTCATCCAGGCATTTGAACATAACAGAGTGTAGTGAGTTGGACTTTATTTTGTTTAGCAAATATTTTTTCTGAATGTCTTTGAGAGAATTAATATCTATGCTTTCTGTGTCAGCAATAGCGTATTTAGAGGTAAGAAATCCTGCGATTGTAGCCAAATGCCATTTCTTTGTTTTAATAACTCGCAGAATCCCCGACCTTCGCAAACACACAGCCGACTGTTTTTCCAAGCTTTTAAGGAATTGCATGAGTATTAATTCGCTCTTGAACGAGATAGAGGCAAGTCCTCTTCCAAAAGTTTTGCGGTCTAAATACAGCCTTTCTTTATTTGCAGGCTGGAGATGTAACTTGAGTGTCATGAGCAGTCGACGTATTTGTTTATCAATGTCATCAAATTCATATGGCTCAATATTAATTAGCCCAATATAATAATTATATAGGGACAATGCATATTCATTTATGGCATAGAATAAGTTCACCGAATTCAATTTTGTTTTTGACAACATAGTTATTCTTTTTTTTACATTCTCCATTATTGAATTCATAACTTTATTCTTGAGGACATTACTTCCTCCATCTTCAAATACGCCCAAATAGCGATATCCATTGATTCCTTCCAAAGTCTCACAGCATGATAAAGATTTGACATTAGAGGCCGATTTTTCAGAGTTCATCTCCAGGCCAACGATGTCAAAAAATTCTTTAACAGCTTCCATCATTTTAATAACACTGTCCTCTTTAAGAGCAAATATCTTTAGATCGTCAATAAAAAATAGGTGATTGGTAGAATATGTCAACATATTTAGATCCTCCTGATTAATTTGCAATTTGGGGAATTTAGAGTTCAGGATCCTGCTTAGGGGATCCATTACCATAACAAATAGCAATGGGGATAATGAATCTCCTTGTAAAATTCCTCGGGTTAGCTTTACTGAACCAATTTTCCTTCCATCAAGATGTAGATTTACTTTCCACTTCTTGACTATACTTTTCACAAAGTTAATAATCCAGAGTGGAATTCCAGAGCTGTCCAATATGTGGAATAAAAATTGGTGATCAACCGAGTCAAAGGCTTTCTTTACATCCACCCAAGCAGAGTACAGACTGTTTCCATATTCCTTGTTCAGGCATTGATTAATAAGTGCCTGCTCTTTCGCACCCTGACATTGCTTTCTGGTTCCAAGTTGATTGTCTGAAATCAGCCCAAATCCATCCACAAAATCAGAGAGTTTAACATTCACACACTTCGTTACAAGCTTGTACAAAGTTGGCATACACGTTATAGGACGTAAATCCTTTGGATTCTCACAATCATCCTTTTTTGGAATCAAGTAAGTTAATCCTGTGTAAAACCAACTCTCGGGCATGTACTCACCCTTGATTATCCGGATTACTTCATTACACAAGAATTCATGTAATGATTTATTTTCTTGATGAAAAAGTTATATGTTCCATCGCATCCGCACGCCTTCCAATCAGGCGCATATTTGAGCATATCTTTAACCAACTCATTTGTGAATTGAGGTTCCATAGGTTCACCACCGGTAGACCTCACATCCACACAATTATACGAAACGTGATCCATATTTTTCTTTCTCCAGACGTTCTCCCAGAATAACAAGCAGTCATCATCATCAAAGCCATATAAGGTTATTTCATTATTCGACGATAAGTTTCGGTAAAACCTTCTACGGTTTAATTCGAAGCACGCATTGTCTTTTCGGAACTCTTTCCTCGAGTTATAAATGGATATTTGTTTCTCTTTAATTCTGATTAGGTCATTCATTAAGGCCTCAATTCTCATTAGCTCTCCCTTTTTAGATTTTTTATACCCGTAGCGGCAAAGAATATCCATTACATTTTTCTTTTCAGATTGAGGTAATGCTTGTCTCGAAAAGGAATTCACTAATTTAATTTCAGCTGCTAATTTCCAAATTTTGTTTTCTGTGTTTTCCAACCATGTGCTTTTTGTTTTTGGTCTTATAGTTAAGGCCAAATAAGCACACTGTGCAGCATATAATATGTCTGTAATCTGATCCATATTTTGTGGAGGATTATCTTCTGTAATACGATAAATTGCAGAATTCAATCCAGACAGAATATTAGTTTTCACTCTATTTTTTGGATTTTTGGGGTAGGTTTTCGAGACTCTCTAGGAATAGATTTGATTCTTTCGAGTTGGACTTTGAGTTCTTCAAGACAATTCTTGAAGTTAGAAATTTCAATATTCATGTTAGATTTTCCTTCACTACAATCGCCTCTTTTCCCTACATTTTGATTCCCATTTAGTGGTTTGACCATTTTTTTTAGTTGATATAGACTTGAGCACTTTAAGTATTTTTCATTGAACTTTTTCAGAATGAGATCCCAGCCACCTCTAGGCATCCTTCCAAATCTTTCTTTGATAGCATAGAACACCTGAGACACCCATTCAGTCTCAGAGACACACTTGACATCCTTAATAATGGCGGACATGGAATGAAAGTTAGTTGGTGCAGCACGACTTCCAACTGTAGGGTTATTGTTAATATTAGTTCTTGTGCCGTTATCCAGCCCCAGAGACAACACTCCTGCATCCACTATACTGTTTTTATTATTTGATTCTGCAGAAAGGCCCATGGGATTCGTTTTCTTGTTATTGATAAAAACGGACATGCACAACACCACAACAACAAAATTCTTTTTTACCAATCGGTAATATTAATAATATAAATAATCGGTTATAGTATTTCTAGAATCAACAAATATAACTGTAAAACTGGAATTCAATCTGTCTGATCTCTTAGCAAAGTCTCATATTTATTTACCCTAAACGTGAGACTAAAAAGACTTTCCACGCATTTAAAATGACAAAGTTCAATCAAACTAAATTGAGAAAATAGACATCAAAATAATTTTAATTTCATTTGCTAAGAAGCTAAGTGCTCAAACATCAATTTGTGATAAACTTAGTTAGTAAAATATTTTTATCAATTATTTCGTTTTCTTCTGATTTTTGAGAAGTGAAACTACATTTTTAATCTGATTAGATACAATATCAAATATTGTCAGCCATCTATGATATCATTATCAAACAATATATAATAGCATATTTTTTTCAAGTAAAATTTGTGGAGCCAGAGCTAATGGAACAAACTATTCTGTCCGAAGTTGTCACGGGTGCAAAAATTTTTTTCAGTATATTCTTGTATAATTTATTATTAGAAGATACATGAACAATAAATCTATGTTCTTTTGCAGATTTGAAGGAAATTGTATTTTAACATACAAAACAAGGAATAATTGCAGATTTTGTAGGCTAAAAAAATGTTTAGACATGGGAATGACAAAAAAAGGTTATTCAATTTATTAACTTTAGAAATTAAAAATACATTTTCAATATCTTATGAGACACAGATATTTCCAAGCCAGTTTATTACGTACGAAACTGAACTGCAGGTTGACTTATTCGTGAAATTGTTAGAAATATTTCGACTTCAACTGTTTAAATTGCTTTTTAATGAAAACTTCTGTAAGCCAAATTAAAAAAATTGTTTTCTAAATTTGACCAGAAAATGGATTGAAATTTTGGTTCAAAATGAAAATCTGATCGCCCAGATTGTGGGATCATATTTAAAATTATTTTTAGGAGTCGAAAAGGTCTCCAAGAATTATTTTCATTTCCATTTTTCTAACTGCTGTTTTAGTCAAATTTCGAAAAATTCTTTCCCACAAACTCACGTTAATATGAATTGTAACAATGGACCGATCTTAAGCATACTGAAACAGTTTAAAGAATTGTATCAAGCTATTACTGATTTACATATTACGAAAGAAGAATATTGCTATTTAAAAATTATTTTATTTTTCAAATTTTGTAAATTTTTAATGATATTCTTAGATTCAGACGAGGTGAATGATTGTGAGCCTATACTATTCAAATATCTTGCATTATTAGAAAAAAATTGCATTTCACGGAAAAAATTAATCTCAAAAATTTTAATTTTGTTACCGGATTTCGAAAATCTTTCTTTAACATTTAAAAACTTTTTAATTCTCTATTAATTTTAAAAATTTTATTAATTTCGAAATTCTATACAAAAATGTCAATAAAACAACAGGTATAGATTTAGAATTATCTAATTTGATAAAATATGTGATATCGCTTAAAAAGATTTAGCTAGCTTTTTTACAATTCTTCAAATTTAAATATTATGTGAAAATATTGCACAAAAATATATGCAAAAAATCTTAAATTCAGTTGCTGTAGAGAAAACAGCAACCAATCGGTAACACCAGTCAATGTTTATTTACGAAACCAAAATTTAATTAAGGTTAAAATATTTAATTAGGCCTTTCAATCCTGATTGGTAGTCTCTCTTCTCCTTTTAGGAGAAGAGTCTGCTGCTTGTTCCTCTTCATTCTCTATCTCTGCGTCAGTTGTTGTGCGTCTTTTATCTTTGAATGGAGTGTCCTGGCGGCATGCCATTTCTACTAGTTGATCGGTCGCAGAGGCATATTCCTCGCCAGTTATCTTCATTCCATGCTTGTGTTCAATTATCATGCTCTCTAGCGTCCTTTTGAGCACAACCGATTGGATGTATGTCATTGTAGATTTTTCAATATATAGTTTATCCATATAATTTTTGAAGCATCTTGTGACAACACCATCCCAGGTCAGAACCACGAGAATAATTTTAACTTGGCATTCGTAGAGTAGTGATAGTTCATTTGCAAGGAAATCATATTTGTGAAGTTTCTCAACTTCCACTTGTTTTAAGCGGTCCTGAGATGTTATGCCCACCTCGATTAAGGTTATTTCCTTTTTAATCTTGTCATAAACAAAGATATCCGGTTTATTGAAGTTGACTTTATTTTCTGTTATAATTGACGTGTCAACTCTAATTTCTACATTTTGAGTTGACAATATCGACTGAACTGAATGAGTCTTTAATTTCCTGTTCTTTTTGATTCCATACATTCGACAAATATGAAGATGGACACATTTAACCACCTCGTCATGTCTTCGGAGATAATCGCTATTGAGCATTTTACCACACTGAGTGGCCAGATGATCAACAGTTTGTTTACTTTTTTTACAATGATTGCATAACGGCCTCGTGTTTGCAAAAAACAAATTTCTATCTTGCAGAAGGCAGTATAATGCTTCACTTCGGGGGCCATTATTTCCTTTGGCTAACCATTCTGAGGAAGTAGAAAGATCGACATTTGATTCATCCAGGCATTTGAACATAACAGAGTGTAGTGAGTTGGACTTTATTTTGTTTAGCAAATATTTTTTCTGAATGTCTTTGAGAGAATTAATATCTATGCTTTCTGTGTCAGCAATAGCGTATTTAGAGGTAAGAAATCCTGCGATTGTAGCCAAATGCCATTTCTTTGTTTTAATAACTCGCAGAATCCCCGACCTTCGCAAACACACAGCCGACTGTTTTTCCAAGCTTTTAAGGAATTGCATGAGTATTAATTCGCTCTTGAACGAGATAGAGGCAAGTCCTCTTCCAAAAGTTTTGCGGTCTAAATACAGCCTTTCTTTATTTGCAGGCTGGAGATGTAACTTGAGTGTCATGAGCAGTCGACGTATTTGTTTATCAATGTCATCAAATTCATATGGCTCAATATTAATTAGCCCAATATAATAATTATATAGGGACAATGCATATTCATTTATGGCATAGAATAAGTTCACCGAATTCAATTTTGTTTTTGACAACATAGTTATTCTTTTTTTTACATTCTCCATTATTGAATTCATAACTTTATTCTTGAGGACATTACTTCCTCCATCTTCAAATACGCCCAAATAGCGATATCCATTGATTCCTTCCAAAGTCTCACAGCATGATAAAGATTTGACATTAGAGGCCGATTTTTCAGAGTTCATCTCCAGGCCAACGATGTCAAAAAATTCTTTAACAGCTTCCATCATTTTAATAACACTGTCCTCTTTAAGAGCAAATATCTTTAGATCGTCAATAAAAAATAGGTGATTGGTAGAATATGTCAACATATTTAGATCCTCCTGATTAATTTGCAATTTGGGGAATTTAGAGTTCAGGATCCTGCTTAGGGGATCCATTACCATAACAAATAGCAATGGGGATAATGAATCTCCTTGTAAAATTCCTCGGGTTAGCTTTACTGAACCAATTTTCCTTCCATCAAGATGTAGATTTACTTTCCACTTCTTGACTATACTTTTCACAAAGTTAATAATCCAGAGTGGAATTCCAGAGCTGTCCAATATGTGGAATAAAAATTGGTGATCAACCGAGTCAAAGGCTTTCTTTACATCCACCCAAGCAGAGTACAGACTGTTTCCATATTCCTTGTTCAGGCATTGATTAATAAGTGCCTGCTCTTTCGCACCCTGACATTGCTTTCTGGTTCCAAGTTGATTGTCTGAAATCAGCCCAAATCCATCCACAAAATCAGAGAGTTTAACATTCACACACTTCGTTACAAGCTTGTACAAAGTTGGCATACACGTTATAGGACGTAAATCCTTTGGATTCTCACAATCATCCTTTTTTGGAATCAAGTAAGTTAATCCTGTGTAAAACCAACTCTCGGGCATGTACTCACCCTTGATTATCCGGATTACTTCATTACACAAGAATTCATGTAATGATTTTATTTTCTTGATGAAAAAGTTATATGTTCCATCGCATCCGCACGCCTTCCAATCAGGCGCATATTTGAGCATATCTTTAACCAACTCATTTGTGAATTGAGGTTCCATAGGTTCACCACCGGTAGACCTCACATCCACACAATTATACGAAACGTGATCCATATTTTTCTTTCTCCAGACGTTCTCCCAGAATAACAAGCAGTCATCATCATCAAAGCCATATAAGGTTATTTCATTATTCGACGATAAGTTTCGGTAAAACCTTCTACGGTTTAATTCGAAGCACGCATTGTCTTTTCGGAACTCTTTCCTCGAGTTATAAATGGATATTTGTTTCTCTTTAATTCTGATTAGGTCATTCATTAAGGCCTCAATTCTCATTAGCTCTCCCTTTTTAGATTTTTTATACCCGTAGCGGCAAAGAATATCCATTACATTTTTCTTTTCAGATTGAGGTAATGCTTGTCTCGAAAAGGAATTCACTAATTTAATTTCAGCTGCTAATTTCCAAATTTTGTTTTCTGTGTTTTCCAACCATGTGCTTTTTGTTTTTGGTCTTATAGTTAAGGCCAAATAAGCACACTGTGCAGCATATAATATGTCTGTAATCTGATCCATATTTTGTGGAGGATTATCTTCTGTAATACGATAAATTGCAGAATTCAATCCAGACAGAATATTAGTTTTCACTCTATTTTTTTGGATTTTTGGGGTAGGTTTTCGAGACTCTCTAGGAATAGATTTGATTCTTTCGAGTTGGACTTTGAGTTCTTCAAGACAATTCTTGAAGTTAGAAATTTCAATATTCATGTTAGATTTTCCTTCACTACAATCGCCTCTTTTCCCTACATTTTGATTCCCATTTAGTGGTTTGACCATTTTTTTTAGTTGATATAGACTTGAGCACTTTAAGTATTTTTCATTGAACTTTTTCAGAATGAGATCCCAGCCACCTCTAGGCATCCTTCCAAATCTTTCTTTGATAGCATAGAACACCTGAGACACCCATTCAGTCTCAGAGACACACTTGACATCCTTAATAATGGCGGACATGGAATGAAAGTTAGTTGGTGCAGCACGACTTCCAACTGTAGGGTTATTGTTAATATTAGTTCTTGTGCCGTTATCCAGCCCCAGAGACAACACTCCTGCATCCACTATACTGTTTTTATTATTTGATTCTGCAGAAAGGCCCATGGGATTCGTTTTCTTGTTATTGATAAAAACGGACATGCACAACACCACAACAACAAAATTCTTTTTTACCAATCGGTAATATTAATAAATATAAATAATCGGTTATAGTATTTCTAGAATCAACAAATATAACTGTAAAACTGGAATTCAATCTGTCTGATCTCTTAGCAAAGTCTCATATTTATTTACCCTAAACGTGAGACTAAAAAGACTTTCCACGCATTTAAAATGACAAAGTTCAATCAAACTAAATTGAGAAAATAGACATCAAAATAATTTTAATTTCATTTGCTAAGAAGCTAAGTGCTCAAACTTTCAATTTGTGATAAACTTAGTTAGTAAAATATTTTTATCAATTATTTCGTTTTCTTCTGATTTTTGAGAAGTGAAACTACATTTTTAATCTGATTAGATACAATATCAAATATTGTCAGCCATCTATGATATCATTATCAAACAATATATAATAGCATATTTTTTTCAAATCGAGATTCATTTCAACAAATTCTAATAATATTCGTCTATAAATAAATTTAATTTAATGTGCTCTATAATCAAAATGAATTCATGTAAAATTTGTGGAGCCAGAGCTAATGGAACAAACTATTCTGTCCGAAGTTGTCACGGGTGCAAAAATTTTTTTCAGTATATTCTTGTATAATTTATTATTAGAAGATACATGAACAATAAATCTATGTTCTTTTGCAGATTTGAAGGAAATTGTATTTTAACATACAAAACAAGGAATAATTGCAGATTTTGTAGGCTAAAAAAATGTTTAGACATGGGAATGACAAAAAAAGGTTATTCAATTTATTAACTTTAGAAATTAAAAATACATTTTCAATATCTTATGAGACACAGATATTTCCAAGCCAGTTTATTACGTACGAAACTGAACTGCAGGTTGACTTATTCGTGAAATTGTTAGAAATATTTCGACTTCAACTGTTTAAATTGCTTTTTAATGAAAACTTCTGTAAGCCAAATTAAAAAAAATTGTTTTCTAAATTTGACCAGAAAATGGATTGAAATTTTGGTTCAAAATGAAAATCTGATCGCCCAGATTGTGGGATCATATTTAAAATTATTTTTAGGACGTCGAAAAGGTCTCCAAGAATTATTTTCATTTCCATTTTTCTAACTGCTGTTTGAGTCAAATTTCGAAAAATTCTTTCCCACAAACTCACGTTAATATGAATTGTAACAATGGACCGATCTTAAGCATACTGAAACAGTTTAAAGAATTGTATCAAGCTATTACTGATTTACATATTACGAAAGAAGAATATTGCTATTTAAAAATTATTTTATTTTTCAAATTTTGTAAATTTTTAATGATATTCTTAGATTCAGACGAGGTGAATGATTGTGAGCCTATACTATTCAAATATCTTGCATTATTAGAAAAAAATTGCATTTCACGGAAAAAATTAATCTCAAAAATTTTAATTTTGTTACCGGATTTCGAAAATCTTTCTTTAACATTTAAAAACTTTTTAATTCTCTATTAATTTTAAAAATTTTATTAATTTCGAAATTCTATACAAAAATGTCAATAAAACAACAGGTATAGATTTAGAATTATCTAATTTGATAAAATATGTGATATCGCTTAAAAAGATTTAGCTAGCTTTTTTACAATTCTTTAAATTTAAATATTATGTGAAAATATTGCACAAAAATATATGCAAAAAATCTTAAATTCAGTTGCTGTAGAGAAAACAGCAACCAATCGGTAATATTAATAAATATAAATAATCGGTTATAGTATTTCTAGAATCAACAAATATAACTGTAAAACTGGAATTCAATCTGTCTGATCTCTTAGCAAAGTCTCATATTTATTTACCCTAAACGTGAGACTAAAAAGACTTTCCACGCATTTAAAACGACAAAGTTCAATCAAACTAAATTGAGAAAATAGACATCAAAATAATTTTAATTTCATTTGTTAAGAAGCTAAGTGCTCAAACTTTCAATTTGTGATAAACTTAGTTAGTAAAATATTTTTATCAATTATTTCGTTTTCTTCTGATTTTTGAGAAGTGAAACTACATTTTTAATCTGATTAGATACAATATCAAATATTGTCAGCCATCTATGATATCATTATCAAACAATATATAATAGCATATTTTTTTCAAATCGAGATTCATTTCAACAAATTCTAATAATATTCGTCTATAAATAAATTTAATTTAATGTGCTCTATAATCAAAATGAATTCATGTAAAATTTGTGGAGCCAGAGCTAATGGAACAAACTATTCTGTCCGAAGTTGTCACGGGTGCAAAAATTTTTTTCAGTATATTCTTGTATAATTTATTATTAGAAGATACATGAACAATAAATCTATGTTCTTTTGCAGATTTGAAGGAAATTGTATTTTAACATACAAAACAAGGAATAATTGCAGATTTTGTAGGCTAAAAAAATGTTTAGACATGGGAATGACAAAAAAAGGTTATTCAATTTATTAACTTTAGAAATTAAAAATACATTTTCAATATCTTATGAGACACAGATATTTCCAAGCCAGTTTATTACGTACGAAACTGAACTGCAGGTTGACTTATTCGTGAAATTGTTAGAAATATTTCGACTTCAACTGTTTAAATTGCTTTTTAATGAAAACTTCTGTAAGCCAAATTAAAAAAATTGTTTTCTAAATTTGACCAGAAAATGGATTGAAATTTTGGTTCAAAATGAAAATCTGATCGCCCAGATTGTGGGATCATATTTAAAATTATTTTTAGGACGTCGAAAAGGTCTCCAAGAATTATTTTCATTTCCATTTTTCTAACTGCTGTTTGAGTCAAATTTCGAAAAATTCTTTCCCACAAACTCACGTTAATATGAATTGTAACAATGGACCGATCTTAAGCATACTGAAACAGTTTAAAGAATTGTATCAAGCTATTACTGATTTACATAGTACGAAAGAAGAATATTGCTATTTAAAAATTATTTTATTTTTCAAAATTTGTAAATTTTTAATGATATTCTTAGATTCAGACGAGGTGAATGATTGTGAGCCTATACTATTCAAATATCTTGCATTATTAGAAAAAAATTGCATTTCACGGAAAAAATTAATCTCAAAAATTTTAATTTTGTTACCGGATTTCGAAAATCTTTCTTTAACATTTAAAAACTTTTTAATTCTCTATTAATTTTAAAAATTTTATTAATTTCGAAATTCTATACAAAAATGTCAATAAAACAACAGGTATAGATTTAGAATTATCTAATTTGATAAAATATGTGATATCGCTTAAAAAGATTTAGCTAGCTTTTTTACAATTCTTTAAATTTAAATATTATGTGAAAATATTGCACAAAAATATATGCAAAAAATCTTAAATTCAGTTGCTGTAGAGAAAACAGCAACCAATCGGTAATATTAATAAATATAAATAATCGGTTATAGTATTTCTAGAATCAACAAATATAACTGTAAAACTGGAATTCAATCTGTCTGATCTCTTAGCAAAGTCTCATATTTATTTACCCTAAACGTGAGACTAAAAAGACTTTCCACGCATTTAAAACGACAAAGTTCAATCAAACTAAATTGAGAAAATAGACATCAAAATAATTTTAATTTCATTTGTTAAGAAGCTAAGTGCTCAAACTTTCAATTTGTGATAAACTTAGTTAGTAAAATATTTTTATCAATTATTTCGTTTTCTTCTGATTTTTGAGAAGTGAAACTACATTTTTAATCTGATTAGATACAATATCAAATATTGTCAGCCATCTATGATATCATTATCAAACAATATATAATAGCATATTTTTTTCAAATCGAGATTCATTTCAACAAATTCTAATAATATTCGTCTATAAATAAATTTAATTTAATGTGCTCTATAATCAAAATGAATTCATGTAAAATTTGTGGAGCCAGAGCTAATGGAACAAACTATTCTGTCCGAAGTTGTCACGGGTGCAAAAATTTTTTTCAGTATATTCTTGTATAATTTATTATTAGAAGATACATGAACAATAAATCTATGTTCTTTTGCAGATTTGAAGGAAATTGTATTTTAACATACAAAACAAGGAATAATTGCAGATTTTGTAGGCTAAAAAAATGTTTAGACATGGGAATGACAAAAAAAGGTTATTCAATTTATTAACTTTAGAAATTAAAAATACATTTTCAATATCTTATGAGACACAGATATTTCCAAGCCAGTTTATTACGTACGAAACTGAACTGCAGGTTGACTTATTCGTGAAATTGTTAGAAATATTTCGACTTCAACTGTTTAAATTGCTTTTTAATGAAAACTTCTGTAAGCCAAATTAAAAAAAATTGTTTTCTAAATTTGACCAGAAAATGGATTGAAATTTTGGTTCAAAATGAAAATCTGATCGCCCAGATTGTGGGATCATATTTAAAATTATTTTTAGGACGTCGAAAAGGTCTCCAAGAATTATTTTCATTTCCATTTTTCTAACTGCTGTTTGAGTCAAATTTCGAAAAATTCTTTCCCACAAACTCACGTTAATATGAATTGTAACAATGGACCGATCTTAAGCATACTGAAACAGTTTAAAGAATTGTATCAAGCTATTACTGATTTACATATTACGAAAGAAGAATATTGCTATTTAAAAATTATTTTATTTTTCAAATTTTGTAAATTTTTAATGATATTCTTAGATTCAGACGAGGTGAATGATTGTGAGCCTATACTATTCAAATATCTTGCATTATTAGAAAAAAATTGCATTTCACGGAAAAAATTAATCTCAAAAATTTTAATTTTGTTACCGGATTTCGAAAATCTTTCTTTAACATTTAAAAACTTTTTAATTCTCTATTAATTTTAAAAATTTTATTAATTTCGAAATTCTATACAAAAATGTCAATAAAACAACAGGTATAGATTTAGAATTATCTAATTTGATAAAATATGTGATATCGCTTAAAAAGATTTAGCTAGCTTTTTTACAATTCTTTAAATTTAAATATTATGTGAAAATATTGCACAAAAATATATGCAAAAAATCTTAAATTCAGTTGCTGTAGAGAAAACAGCAACCAATCGGTAATATTAATAAATATAAATAATCGGTTATAGTATTTCTAGAATCAACAAATATAACTGTAAAACTGGAATTCAATCTGTCTGATCTCTTAGCAAAGTCTCATATTTATTTACCCTAAACGTGAGACTAAAAAGACTTTCCACGCATTTAAAACGACAAAGTTCAATCAAACTAAATTGAGAAAATAGACATCAAAATAATTTTAATTTCATTTGTTAAGAAGCTAAGTGCTCAAACTTTCAATTTGTGATAAACTTAGTTAGTAAAATATTTTTATCAATTATTTCGTTTTCTTCTGATTTTTGAGAAGTGAAACTACATTTTTAATCTGATTAGATACAATATCAAATATTGTCAGCCATCTATGATATCATTATCAAACAATATATAATAGCATATTTTTTTCAAATCGAGATTCATTTCAACAAATTCTAATAATATTCGTCTATAAATAAATTTAATTTAATGTGCTCTATAATCAAAATGAATTCATGTAAAATTTGTGGAGCCAGAGCTAATGGAACAAACTATTCTGTCCGAAGTTGTCACGGGTGCAAAAATTTTTTTCAGTATATTCTTGTATAATTTATTATTAGAAGATACATGAACAATAAATCTATGTTCTTTTGCAGATTTGAAGGAAATTGTATTTTAACATACAAAACAAGGAATAATTGCAGATTTTGTAGGCTAAAAAAATGTTTAGACATGGGAATGACAAAAAAAGGTTATTCAATTTATTAACTTTAGAAATTAAAAATACATTTTCAATATCTTATGAGACACAGATATTTCCAAGCCAGTTTATTACGTACGAAACTGAACTGCAGGTTGACTTATTCGTGAAATTGTTAGAAATATTTCGACTTCAACTGTTTAAATTGCTTTTTAATGAAAACTTCTGTAAGCCAAATTAAAAAAAATTGTTTTCTAAATTTGACCAGAAAATGGATTGAAATTTTGGTTCAAAATGAAAATCTGATCGCCCAGATTGTGGGATCATATTTAAAATTATTTTTAGGACGTCGAAAAGGTCTCCAAGAATTATTTTCATTTCCATTTTTCTAACTGCTGTTTGAGTCAAATTTCGAAAAATTCTTTCCCACAAACTCACGTTAATATGAATTGTAACAATGGACCGATCTTAAGCATACTGAAACAGTTTAAAGAATTGTATCAAGCTATTACTGATTTACATATTACGAAAGAAGAATATTGCTATTTAAAAATTATTTTATTTTTCAAATTTTGTAAATTTTTAATGATATTCTTAGATTCAGACGAGGTGAATGATTGTGAGCCTATACTATTCAAATATCTTGCATTATTAGAAAAAAATTGCATTTCACGGAAAAAATTAATCTCAAAAATTTTAATTTTGTTACCGGATTTCGAAAATCTTTCTTTAACATTTAAAAACTTTTTAATTCTCTATTAATTTTAAAAATTTTATTAATTTCGAAATTCTATACAAAAATGTCAATAAAACAACAGGTATAGATTTAGAATTATCTAATTTGATAAAATATGTGATATCGCTTAAAAAGATTTAGCTAGCTTTTTTACAATTCTTTAAATTTAAATATTATGTGAAAATATTGCACAAAAATATATGCAAAAAATCTTAAATTCAGTTGCTGTAGAGAAAACAGCAACCAATCGGTAACACCAGTCAATGTTTATTTACGAAACCAAAATTTAATTAAGATTAAAATATTTAATTAGGCCTTTCAATACTGATTGGTAGTCTCTCTTCTCCTTTTAGGAGAAGAGTCTGCTGCTTGTTCCTCTTCATTCTCTATCTCTGCGTCAGTTGTTGTGCGTCTTTTATCTTTGAATGGAGTGTCCTGGCGGCATGCCATTTCTACTAGTTGATCGGTCGCAGAGGCATATTCCTCGCCAGTTATCTTCATTCCATGCTTGTGTTCAATTATCATGCTCTCTAGCGTCCTTTTGAGCACAACCGATTGGATGTATGTCATTGTAGATTTTTCAATATATAGTTTATCCATATAATTTTTGAAGCATCTTGTGACAACACCATCCCAGGTCAGAACCACGAGAATAATTTTAACTTGGCATTCGTAGAGTAGTGATAGTTCATTTGCAAGGAAATCATATTTGTGAAGTTTCTCAACTTCCACTTGTTTTAAGCGGTCCTGAGATGTTATGCCCACCTCGATTAAGGTTATTTCCTTTTTAATCTTGTCATAAACAAAGATATCCGGTTTATTGAAGTTGACTTTATTTTCTGTTATAATTGACGTGTCAACTCTAATTTCTACATTTTGAGTTGACAATATCGACTGAACTGAATGAGTCTTTAATTTCCTGTTCTTTTTGATTCCATACATTCGACAAATATGAAGATGGACACATTTAACCACCTCGTCATGTCTTCGGAGATAATCGCTATTGAGCATTTTACCACACTGAGTGGCCAGATGATCAACAGTTTGTTTACTTTTTTTACAATGATTGCATAACGGCCTCGTGTTTGCAAAAAACAAATTTCTATCTTGCAGAAGGCAGTATAATGCTTCACTTCGGGGGCCATTATTTCCTTTGGCTAACCATTCTGAGGAAGTAGAAAGATCGACATTTGATTCATCCAGGCATTTGAACATAACAGAGTGTAGTGAGTTGGACTTTATTTTGTTTAGCAAATATTTTTTCTGAATGTCTTTGAGAGAATTAATATCTATGCTTTCTGTGTCAGCAATAGCGTATTTAGAGGTAAGAAATCCTGCGATTGTAGCCAAATGCCATTTCTTTGTTTTAATAACTCGCAGAATCCCCGACCTTCGCAAACACACAGCCGACTGTTTTTCCAAGCTTTTAAGGAATTGCATGAGTATTAATTCGCTCTTGAACGAGATAGAGGCAAGTCCTCTTCCAAAAGTTTTGCGGTCTAAATACAGCCTTTCTTTATTTGCAGGCTGGAGATGTAACTTGAGTGTCATGAGCAGTCGACGTATTTGTTTATCAATGTCATCAAATTCATATGGCTCAATATTAATTAGCCCAATATAATAATTATATAGGGACAATGCATATTCATTTATGGCATAGAATAAGTTCACCGAATTCAATTTTGTTTTTGACAACATAGTTATTCTTTTTTTTACATTCTCCATTATTGAATTCATAACTTTATTCTTGAGGACATTACTTCCTCCATCTTCAAATACGCCCAAATAGCGATATCCATTGATTCCTTCCAAAGTCTCACAGCATGATAAAGATTTGACATTAGAGGCCGATTTTTCAGAGTTCATCTCCAGGCCAACGATGTCAAAAAATTCTTTAACAGCTTCCATCATTTTAATAACACTGTCCTCTTTAAGAGCAAATATCTTTAGATCGTCAATAAAAAATAGGTGATTGGTAGAATATGTCAACATATTTAGATCCTCCTGATTAATTTGCAATTTGGGGAATTTAGAGTTCAGGATCCTGCTTAGGGGATCCATTACCATAACAAATAGCAATGGGGATAATGAATCTCCTTGTAAAATTCCTCGGGTTAGCTTTACTGAACCAATTTTCCTTCCATCAAGATGTAGATTTACTTTCCACTTCTTGACTATACTTTTCACAAAGTTAATAATCCAGAGTGGAATTCCAGAGCTGTCCAATATGTGGAATAAAAATTGGTGATCAACCGAGTCAAAGGCTTTCTTTACATCCACCCAAGCAGAGTACAGACTGTTTCCATATTCCTTGTTCAGGCATTGATTAATAAGTGCCTGCTCTTTCGCACCCTGACATTGCTTTCTGGTTCCAAGTTGATTGTCTGAAATCAGCCCAAATCCATCCACAAAATCAGAGAGTTTAACATTCACACACTTCGTTACAAGCTTGTACAAAGTTGGCATACACGTTATAGGACGTAAATCCTTTGGATTCTCACAATCATCCTTTTTTGGAATCAAGTAAGTTAATCCTGTGTAAAACCAACTCTCGGGCATGTACTCACCCTTGATTATCCGGATTACTTCATTACACAAGAATTCATGTAATGATTTATTTTCTTGATGAAAAAGTTATATGTTCCATCGCATCCGCACGCCTTCCAATCAGGCGCATATTTGAGCATATCTTTAACCAACTCATTTGTGAATTGAGGTTCCATAGGTTCACCACCGGTAGACCTCACATCCACACAATTATACGAAACGTGATCCATATTTTTCTTTCTCCAGACGTTCTCCCAGAATAACAAGCAGTCATCATCATCAAAGCCATATAAGGTTATTTCATTATTCGACGATAAGTTTCGGTAAAACCTTCTACGGTTTAATTCGAAGCACGCATTGTCTTTTCGGAACTCTTTCCTCGAGTTATAAATGGATATTTGTTTCTCTTTAATTCTGATTAGGTCATTCATTAAGGCCTCAATTCTCATTAGCTCTCCCTTTTTAGATTTTTTATACCCGTAGCGGCAAAGAATATCCATTACATTTTTCTTTTCAGATTGAGGTAATGCTTGTCTCGAAAAGGAATTCACTAATTTAATTTCAGCTGCTAATTTCCAAATTTTGTTTTCTGTGTTTTCCAACCATGTGCTTTTTGTTTTTGGTCTTATAGTTAAGGCCAAATAAGCACACTGTGCAGCATATAATATGTCTGTAATCTGATCCATATTTTGTGGAGGATTATCTTCTGTAATACGATAAATTGCAGAATTCAATCCAGACAGAATATTAGTTTTCACTCTATTTTTTTGGATTTTTGGGGTAGGTTTTCGAGACTCTCTAGGAATAGATTTGATTCTTTCGAGTTGGACTTTGAGTTCTTCAAGACAATTCTTGAAGTTAGAAATTTCAATATTCATGTTAGATTTTCCTTCACTACAATCGCCTCTTTTCCCTACATTTTGATTCCCATTTAGTGGTTTGACCATTTTTTTTAGTTGATATAGACTTGAGCACTTTAAGTATTTTTCATTGAACTTTTTCAGAATGAGATCCCAGCCACCTCTAGGCATCCTTCCAAATCTTTCTTTGATAGCATAGAACACCTGAGACACCCATTCAGTCTCAGAGACACACTTGACATCCTTAATAATGGCGGACATGGAATGAAAGTTAGTTGGTGCAGCACGACTTCCAACTGTAGGGTTATTGTTAATATTAGTTCTTGTGCCGTTATCCAGCCCCAGAGACAACACTCCTGCATCCACTATACTGTTTTTATTATTTGATTCTGCAGAAAGGCCCATGGGATTCGTTTTCTTGTTATTGATAAAAACGGACATGCACAACACCACAACAACAAAATTCTTTTTTACCAATCGGTAATATTAATAAATATAAATAATCGGTTATAGTATTTCTAGAATCAACAAATATAACTGTAAAACTGGAATTCAATCTGTCTGATCTCTTAGCAAAGTCTCATATTTATTTACCCTAAACGTGAGACTAAAAAGACTTTCCACGCATTTAAAATGACAAAGTTCAATCAAACTAAATTGAGAAAATAGACATCAAAATAATTTTAATTTCATTTGTTAAGAAGCTAAGTGCTCAAACTTTCAATTTGTGATAAACTTAGTTAGTAAAATATTTTTATCAATTATTTCGTTTTCTTCTGATTTTTGAGAAGTGAAACTACATTTTTAATCTGATTAGATACAATATCAAATATTGTCAGCCATCTATGATATCATTATCAAACAATATATAATAGCATATTTTTTTCAAGTAAAATTTGTGGAGCCAGAGCTAATGGAACAAACTATTCTGTCCGAAGTTGTCACGGGTGCAAAAATTTTTTTCAGTATATTCTTGTATAATTTATTATTAGAAGATACATGAACAATAAATCTATGTTCTTTTGCAGATTTGAAGGAAATTGTATTTTAACATACAAAACAAGGAATAATTGCAGATTTTGTAGGCTAAAAAAATGTTTAGACATGGGAATGACAAAAAAAGGTTATTCAATTTATTAACTTTAGAAATTAAAAATACATTTTCAATATCTTATGAGACACAGATATTTCCAAGCCAGTTTATTACGTACGAAACTGAACTGCAGGTTGACTTATTCGTGAAATTGTTAGAAATATTTCGACTTCAACTGTTTAAATTGCTTTTTAATGAAAACTTCTGTAAGCCAAATTAAAAAAAATTGTTTTCTAAATTTGACCAGAAAATGGATTGAAATTTTGGTTCAAAATGAAAATCTGATCGCCCAGATTGTGGGATCATATTTAAAATTATTTTTAGGACGTCGAAAAGGTCTCCAAGAATTATTTTCATTTCCATTTTTCTAACTGCTGTTTGAGTCAAATTTCAAAAAATTCTTTCCCACAAACTCACGTTAATATGAATTGTAACAATGGACCGATCTTAAGCATACTGAAACAGTTTAAAGAATTGTATCAAGCTATTACTGATTTACATATTACGAAAGAAGAATATTGCTATTTAAAAATTATTTTATTTTTCAAATTTTGTAAATTTTTAATGATATTCTTAGATTCAGACGAGGTGAATGATTGTGAGCCTATACTATTCAAATATCTTGCATTATTAGAAAAAAATTGCATTTCACGGAAAAAATTAATCTCAAAAATTTTAATTTTGTTACCGGATTTCGAAAATCTTTCTTTAACATTTAAAAACTTTTTAATTCTCTATTAATTTTAAAAATTTTATTAATTTCGAAATTCTATACAAAAATGTCAATAAAACAACAGGTATAGATTTAGAATTATCTAATTTGATAAAATATGTGATATCGCTTAAAAAGATTTAGCTAGCTTTTTTACAATTCTTTAAATTTAAATATTATGTGAAAATATTGCACAAAAATATATGCAAAAAATCTTAAATTCAGTTGCTGTAGAGAAAACAGCAACCAATCGGTAATATTAATAAATATAAATAATCGGTTATAGTATTTCTAGAATCAACAAATATAACTGTAAAACTGGAATTCAATCTGTCTGATCTCTTAGCAAAGTCTCATATTTATTTACCCTAAACGTGAGACTAAAAAGACTTTCCACGCATTTAAAACGACAAAGTTCAATCAAACTAAATTGAGAAAATAGACATCAAAATAATTTTAATTTCATTTGCTAAGAAGCTAAGTGCTCAAACTTTCAATTTGTGATAAACTTAGTTAGTAAAATATTTTTATCAATTATTTCGTTTTCTTCTGATTTTTGAGTAGTCATTAAAATCAAAGGAAAATAAATAAAAGATCCAATTATTTATTCGAAATTAATTTAAAACATATTTTTGATGTCCGCTGTTGGTTTAATTCCTAACGATCGGTTTCACCATGGAATTCTAAGTATTATTGACTTGAAAGAAATGGCTGAAAAAATAATTCAAATCAACAATGAAACCGAAATTTTGAAAAATAAGCAATCTGAAAAAGCCACAAACATTCTCTCTATAAATCTTGCTATGAGGTACATTATAAACTGTAACTGTCAGAAATATCATACGCCAGGGAACACTCGGCCTTTTAAAATACAACAAAAATATTGGTCTGCCATTTCCCATTAGCCTGAACATGACTAACGACCTTATTTGTGATTGCCTAACTCAACTTATAAATTGGTGCAACAAGTTCGTATAAGCCATCAAAGCGACGGGAGATTCTCGCCTTGAGGGCAGTTTTCGAATTACAGATGATATTGGCTACCTCAATTGAATCAAAGGAGGTGTTTGACACACGTACAATTATCGACACTTTCGAATTTTCTTATTTGAAATTAACATTAATTTTGCTATTTGAAAGGAAAAATCTGAAAGAAAGGAAAAATCTGAAAAGAACATGTAGGAAACTGCAAGAGAAGATGAGATCTGCAGAAAATGCAACACGATGAACAAAAGAAAGAGGATGATCCGTTGGACGGCCTGCTTGTGTGGCTTCCACATGTGCAGTGTCGGAATGACTAAAATAGCTCGATATAATAGAATGATAGATTAGTGAATTGGTAGGAGAATCTTCTCAAAAATATAAATAAAATTCATATTTATTAAAATTATTACACTATGGTTAACCTATTTTGAAAGGTAAGCCTAATAAATTATAACACGCTGATACATGTGGTTGACTTAGTTTGTTAGTATTTTATGTGTACTTTATAATACATACTTATTTGATTTGTAAGGAATAAATCATTATGAACTTTCATTTCCTGAGTTCAGAAATTGAAATTGTATCATTTTTATCATTTATTTTGATTTTATTTCTTCAAAGTCAATCTCTTTTATTATTTTTACATTTTTATATTGGTTTTTCATACTTTTTTAAATTTTTTATGAAGTTTTTGATTTTGTACGTTTTCCGCGTGTCTACTTTCTGGCTATATCGTAGTCCTACAAGATAACTAAAAATGCGGATTTTCACAAAAGTCCTGAAATAATTAAATAAACACATCGAACAAGTGATCAAAGACATGAAAGGGGGAATTAAGGAGGTGGAGGAATTACATTTCCCGAAAATCCTGCTATTGGATTTTTTGAGAAAACTTCTATTGTATCAACTCCATCTCTATCTACAGGATTAAAAAAATTAGTAAATTTCTTAGTTTCATTTTTTAATTCCGTTTTTCTTCAAGAGTCTCAGCAAGCAAGACTCTCAGCAACTTAAATGAAATAATGGTTGTTCCACACTTAAATTAGTAACAAGTTGAAAACAAACATCCATAAAAACACACTCGAAAAAATATTTTTTCCTTCTTTTTAAAACTTCGATTTGATTTATATTTGTTAAGTTATATATTGTCACCGTCTAGACCGGCCGGGGCGCCAGATCGGTCACATTAAAAGTTTTTAATAAAAATTACCTTTCTGATGTCATTTTCTTTTTTTGTTTATTACTTTTTTGATTTTAATATTTTTCCGCCGAAATTTTGAAGTTACTGATTTGATTGAATTCTCTGAGGAGGGTCCTCAACTTTGCCCGGTGCTCCTCCCTTGTCCCGGCACAATTTCTGTGAGGGCGCGGTGGTGGTGTTTTAGGGCCTGTAACCCCGAGGTTTCTTCCCAAGATTTCATTAAATGTGGCGATGAGTAGATGTTCATTCGGTCCTTGTAGTGCATTTCGGAAGCGTTCTTGAGTTTTCTCGATTTTAACGCGGTTCTTTCCACTGATGAACCCTCCCCACGCCTCACAAGCATAACTAAGGGAGGGTTCGATGAATTGCCAGAATATTGATTGGCGTGCGGGAAAACTGATCGGTGCCAGACAACTCGCCTACAGGCGATTTGGGTGCGTTCTGTTAAATGAACTGTTCAACAACGTATGCCAACTTTCCAATGAATTGGTTGTTCTAGGCATTGGCTTTAATACCCGATAAAAACAACTTCAAAAACTGACGTCATTAGATGGGTCAGGAGTTACATTGCCAGCAATAAATTGTTTTCTAAAATAAATCAAAAAATTCATTATTATTTGGTTGTTTTCTTTTCTTTTTGCATCAAGAGAAATTTTTTCAAATTCCAATAAAACATTTTTCACATGGATGAAAGCTAAATAGTAGCATTTCCTAAATAATTTTCGTTCCCACGATGAAACGTGTTTGTAGGCTCCCACAAGACCAAGACATTGCATTTTCCGCCATATGATTTGCCCGTCAATAAAATGTACAATCTATCACGTCCAAAGTGATTTAAATTGTGTTGAGTCTAATTTAGATAGACAAATATACTACTTCAATGAATTTGAACTTAAGTTCAGCGTCTTAGATACAAAAGAAACGCAACTTTGAGTCATTTTTATTAATTTATGGATGTTGTTTTCCTTGAAACTGAATTTTTGGCATATATTCGTATTCGTGCCCTTTCCTCCGAACTCATAGAATTATTCAAGTGGCCTGATTTCGAGGGTGTCTCGATTTAGTTCAACTAAAACCATTGATTAATTATAATTTTTTCGACTTTTCAGAACTTTTTTATTGATAAGTTTTTATTTTTTTATTGTCAATATTTAAGTCTTAAATTTTAAGAGCACGTTTTTCTTGTTGTCTACTGCATGTCTGTTTCAAGCAAGATGAATGAAACATATCCTAATGACCTATCTACGAAGAATATTGATAGAGAAAACACTACTAACGTAGAGAAAGTGGTCAGGGGGCAGCATAAAGCTCAAGAAATCGACATCGAACCTCATCCCTGTGTTACAGAACCTGTTTTTCCAACAAGACTACTATCTTTACAAGCAATTATGGATCAAGTACAAACGGATGACAAACTGGAATAGATCCATGAAGTAGTTCAAGCTATTAAATCAAGATTCGATCGAATACCGTATGGAGGATGGCCTCTTATAACAAAAGCTTTCAATGAAAAGTTCTCTTCTATCAAGTCAGTTTCTAACATAAAGATGTTGAAAGTCAAAGGAAAAAAGGCTAAAATTTCCATGGACAAATTATCTGATGCAAATGACCCAAAAACTGAAGTCTCCATCTTTAGAAAATGTTATGAAGAATTTTGTTCCCAAATTGAGAGAGTAAAATCAATCCCACGCGATTTACGAAAGCCAACAAGAAAAGTGCCTTATCAGTTACTAAAGAAGGAAATTTTAAATGGGATTAATTCAGCAATCTGGGAATTTTCCAAAAAATTTAGATGACATTACAGATTTTGTATATGCGGGGCAATTAACTTATGAATACCTGACAATGTCGACTCGAAGAAAAAGCAACTGGAGTGAGCGCATTAATGAAAAACTGATTAATCTGAATAATAAGTTGCATCGAATTAATTCATTCGACTTACAGAAAACAAACCAGAAATTTGATGATGAAATTAGAGAAACTTTTCGTGAGTACAGATACAATAAGTCTAAGAAGGGAGAATTTGAAAGAATTTCGTAAAATTCTTTGGATGAAATAAAAATTTTGGAAAAAAAACTCAGAATCCACGAGTCAAGAAAGGAGTTCAGAAAACAAAATTGGTGTTTTGAACTTAACAGAAGATATTTTTACAGAAATTTGAGTGGGGTAAAGAAAAGTCTTAAATTCGAATTTTATGAGGATGATTGTTTATTTTTTTGGAAAGAAGTATGGAAAGAACGTGAAAGGAATGAAGAAACATTTACGTTAAATAACAGATCTACTGGTGCTGAAACCACACATGCAGATTTCACTAAAGAATTCATTATCGATGTGATTAATGTATCACCAAACTGGACAGCAGCTGGGTGTGATAGAGTATATAATTTCTTTATAAAGAAATTTACTTCGATTCATGAATTTCTGTGCAAAGAAATTATAAAGATCATAAACGGGAAATACTGTCCAGCCGAATGGTTCTATTCAGGAATTACCTATCTTATTCCTAAGAAAGAAGTTTGCAACTCTCCTAAAGACCTAAGACCGATTACATGCATGCCCAATTTATATAAACTGACTACGAAATGTGTGAACAGGAAATTATCAGACTACATCGATGCATATCGTCTCGGTAGTGATAATCAGTTGGGAACGAAAAGAATGTGTCAAGGAGCCAAATAACAAGCAATAATTAATCAGTCTGTCAATCAACAAAACGGAAATAATTTGGCCTCTGCATGGATCGATGTTAGAAAAGCTTTCGACACAGTGGACCACGACTTTCTCTTTAGTCTGGTCTATTTCGATATAGACCAGACTAGACCACGACTTTCTCTTCCGTCCCCCAGACCACATCAGCATTTTTATAAGAGACACGACTCTGCTCGATGTCCCATCCCAGTTGTTTCTCCGTCGCAAATAATGGTCGATTTGGTACGCGATTTCGTTTGCTATTTTTTCCTTTTCTGAGATTCGCTCAATTTTATGAGCAATCGAGCATTTATTGACTATTCCAGGCAGATTCAGACCGGATCCGAAGACGTAGGAACGCCAAGCCATGATAGGGAGGTAGAACAAAAGACTCATAGACAAAAGGATGTAGTGTATCCACTGGTAGTATGCCAGTGTGCTTTTTTTCTTGATTTCATCTGATGAGGGCAGTTTTTGATCAAGGGCCACGTAGTATGTGCCCTTAGTCCAGCAGTACGAGTCCCCGAATGAAGTGTAAGAATCTCAAAATTTTATGACAAGACAAACATGTAAACATGGCAGGATGCCTGATGCAAACGAGATGCGATCCTGTGAAGTTCCTGCTCATCATGGCAATTGCAAAAAAGAGGATGATGTTAGTGCCATACCTATAGCTCATTCGGTCTGCCCAATCGTCGTCCTTTCGGTCGTTGTAACGAGTTATCGCACTCGACAGTAGACGCACGAACTGCATTTGTCTTGCCAGGCAAATTGGTTTATATTTGTATTGCACTCTTGAATGTCTGTTTTTTTTGCCCGAGTGTACTTGAAATGCATTTCAAAATAAACATTTCTCTGGTCCTGTTCACAAAAGCTATCCCTATCGTCACTCTACTGCTCTCTTGTTTGTTTTATTAAGAGGTATTGTATGCTGAAAAACGGCGTGGTTTTCTGAATGGAAAATTGATATAAAATATTTACAGGAATCCGACCTTTTCTTTAATTGTGATGTGTATTGTATTTGTTTGAGAAAACACACATCCTCAGACATAGATAGCATCACTTGACTTATTCCGCAATTATTCCAGTGTATAACCCACCGAAAAGACTCGGTAAGGTTGACATTTGTTTGTATCCATTAAAGTCTAGTGGTTCTAAACTGGAGTATCCACGATGCAGCGGGGATACGCAAATTGTCTCGAGATGTCATCTCCAAACAAAAATTAGAGACATTTAGGATTTAAATATGAAACTTCTTAGTGCATGAGGATTTTTATTTTTTTCTCGCAAACCATACACACCCCTTTTTAATAGAGAACATTGACTAATGTGAAAATACGCTTCCTCTGAATCTTTCTCTCGCTCGCCTTATAGTGTCTATGGATACATAGTTCGTAACTTCTGGAATGTCGAGTATTGATTTGTCCATATGCAGCAATATCACATTAAAAATTTTTCTATAAGCTTTTATAGTTTTTCTTAACTATATTATTTAAAACAGATAACTATTATCAGGATTCTTAAACTCGGTAAATGGACGAACATTGAAACAAAATAACAAATGATTAATTTTGAAACTGATTTTATTTGTAAATTATTTTATTTAATAATAAATTTCCTGAATAATCTGCTTAATTATCTTAATTTATGAAGGCAAACCTAATAATAATAACAGATTAAGCCACGTGTGAGCACGCTGTTGCTTCACGTTGTGGTATTCTTTTTATAAATCTCCTTAATTTTATTTTTATTTGATTTGATTTAAAAGGAATAATTTGAAATGTAGTTTCATTTAATGAATTATCTGAAATTTCATTATTTTTGTGTTATTTTCCGATTTTATTCCTTTAATTCATTTCTTTACTTATTTTGAATCTTCTAAAAAATTATATTTTCTTCTTTATCTCTTTTATTCAATTTTCTTGCAATTTTTAAAATTTTCTGAATAATCATTTTATAACTCAATTTTTCTTGTTTGTTCCTATAATTAATTTTTTTATAGTCTAATCCAGGGTTCGGCAGGATTTTTGTCTTCGCGGGCCAAAATTTTATTTTTGTATGCGATCCGGGCCAAACGAGAAAAAATCCTTATCGGTCACAAAAATAAGGCAACGCTTGCACATTGCGATCTTTCTTTATCAAGTTTTTTTTGCAACTTTCTTACGAAATAAAAATTTATCAGTTAAAAATGATTATAAAGAAGTGAATTTATTTTACTCATTAATCTGACTAGTTGCTAAACGTAATATATCGTTAAGATGTGTATCGGTAATCCTTGTTCTCAGACAATTTTTTACATTATTCATTTTAGAGAATAACTGTTTACATAAAAATGTGCTTCCAAATATACAAGCCATTTTCATAGCATTGTCGGTTAATTGCGGATATTTTCTGACACATACAAAATTTTTGTAGAAGCTCAAAATATCCATTTCAGAAAAATATTTTGATTTAAGTGTACTGTCGCATTAAATTTCAAGTAATTCCATTTGATAACACCCTGGTACTGTCTCAGTTTCAACATCAAATGGGATTGAAAAAATGTTGAAAAGATTTTTATGAGCCTAAAAAATTATATATGCGCATTTTACATTTAAATCCATAAAACGTGATGAAAATTCTGATCTCAATTCCATAACTATGTTTGCATATTCCGGAACATCAGTCGGATTCATAGAAAGAAAATTCACAAAATGCGTCATGTTTCCTTCTTGTAACTGTAATTCCCACAACTTCAATTTCTTTTCAAAAGCAGTGATTTCGGCATACATTTGGTGTATAAATTAATTACTTCCCTGCAGTTTCAAATTTAAGTCATTTAGATGTGAAGTTATGTCTACAATTTTTATTATTTATTATTATTTCTAACCCCCAAGCTTGCACAACATGGCAAGCCCAGCACAAACAGTCACAACTAACTAATCAAATGAAGGAGCAAGGAACGAAGGGATTGCTTGTGCCGATCAACATTAGCCTCCAAATCTTCATTACAGCCATCCGTCTCCAAAGAGAGGTGGGGAATTTCTGGTATGCCAAGTTCCCATTTGTCAGCCTCCTACCGTAGCTCACCGAACTTCATTTGAATTCGGACGGGTTTTGCATAATGGAGATTCTTCATCGGTAATGTGATCAGGGGAAGGTAAGAGCTCCCCTTTCGACATCTGTGTCGTGCCAGATGGACTCGTCGCCTCACGGGTGGGGAACGTTGACAAGATTTGACCCCGGCTGAAAACTTGGTTCCATCGGATTCGAACTGACGATTATAAGATATTGATTTTATAAAATAATGGATAATTGAATAAGATTTGCTGTGGATACATGTTATGCAATTAACCGATGTTTACTTTACACGAAGTTTCTCTAATATCTTAATAATAAAATGGTATGGTGTGTGTCTGTCTGTCTGTGTGTCTGTCTGTGTGTCTGTCTGTCTGTGTGTGCACACCAACTTCAAATTGGCAATACGATGTCCTCGACTTACATGATGAGGTCCTTAAAACCTTCCCCCCAAAAAAAATTAAAAAAAATTTTTCTGCGTTTTGGTCAAAATGAACAACTACGATGTCCTCGACTTACATGATGAGGTCCTTAAAACCTTCCCCCCCCAAAAAAAATTAATCTTAATAATAAAATGGTATGGTGTGTGTCTGTCTGTCTGTGTGTCTGTCTGTGTGTCTGTCTGTCTGTCTGTGTGTGCACACCAACTTCAAATTGGCAATACGATGTCCTCGACTTACATGATGAGGTCCTTAAAACCTTCCCCCCAAAAAAAATTAAAAAAAATTTTTCTGCGTTTTGGTCAAAATGAACAACTACGATGTCCTCGACTTACATGATGAGGTCCTTAAAACCTTCCCCCCCCAAAAAAAATTAAAAAAAAATTTTCTGCATTTTGGTTAAAATGAACAACTACAATGTCCTCGACTTACATGATGAAGTCCTTAAAACCTTCCCCCCAAAAAAATTAAAAAAAAATTTTCTGCATTTTGGTTAAAATGAACAACTACAATGTCCTCGACTTACATGATGAGGTCCTTAAAACCTTCCCCCCCAAAAAAATTAAAAAAAAATTTTCTGCATTTTGGTTAAAATGAACAACTACAATGTCCTCGACTTACATGATGAAGTCCTTAAAACCTTCCCCCCCAAAAAAATTAAAAAAAAATTTTCTGCATTTTGGTTAAAATGAACAACTACAATGTCCTCGACTTACATGATGAAGTCCTTAAAACCTTCCCCCAAAAAAAATTAAAAAAAAATTTTCTGCATTTTGGTTAAAATGAACAACTACGATGTCCTCGACTTACATGATGAAGTCCTTAAAACCTTCCCCCCCAAAAAAATTAAAAAAAAATTTTCTGCATTTTGGTTAAAATGAACAACTACGATGTCCTCGACTTACATGATGAAGTCCTTAAAACCTTCCCCCCCAAAAAAATTAAAAAAAAATTTTCTGCATTTTGGTTAAAATGAACAACTACAATGTCCTCGACTTACATGATGAAGTCCTTAAAACCTTTCCGCCAAAAAAAAATTAAAAAATATTTTCTGCATTTTGGTTAAAATGAACAACTACGATGTCCTCGACTTACATGATGAGGTCCTTAAAACCTTTCCGCCAAAAAATCAAAAATTATTTTCTGCATTTGATTAAAATGAACAACGTTAATGTCCTCGACATTCATGATGAGGTCCATTAAAACCTTCGAGGCAAAAATCTCACGTATCATATTTGACTATAGCTATTATCATATTTGACTTTGACAGAATGTGCAATTACAGATTGCACGACCTTGAATAGAGTGTGCAATTAACAGATTTTGAAAAACACTTTGATAGTTGAAACCACATTAGCACAGTCATTAACACAATTTACCACCAATTGACAGCGCAATCAGAAGAATTTGCGTAAAAATATTAACTATTTAGTTAAGTTTTTCGTAAAGATAGAATTTATTTTCGGTATGCCTCTTTTCCTAAACTTTTTTATTATTCAAAAATAATTTTTTCAATAGATAACTTGGAACTTCTGTGCACTCTTCAGAAAACCGCAAGTCTTTGGCTTCTGAAATTAAAACGCATCTAAAATCCCTCCCTGAACGCCCTATTGAGGAACTAATTGATCAGCCTGGGCGGCACGAATTTAATCGGCCACGCTTGGGAGATGAGAGGGAGTGGATCAGAGGAGAAGTTTCTCGTAAATTCATGGTGGGGACCTGCGGGGAGCACTTCGTGTTATTTCCAATTTATTCGGCATTGACTCTGCCGTACGGAAAGTCGATTCTTTTTTCAACCTGTGGTACCTCGATGATGCAACCATCGGGGGCCCCTCTGATACTGTGATTCAGGATATTTTCAACATAATTCCCACCCTCCGTGAAATTGGACTGGAAGTAAACGTCAGCAAGTGCGAGCTTATAAATATCTCTTGCTCGCACGAAGAATTCGGTTCCGCACTAAACAAGCTGCAACTTCGCCTGCCGGGGCTGACAACCACACCCATTGATGATGTTCTATTCCTCGGCGCGCCCATGGGCCAAATCCAACTTAAGAAGTCGCTATCTGAGAAAGCCAAATGGGTCACTGATTTCACAAATAAGCTCATGTTGCTTGATTCTCACTACGGATTTTTCGTGCTCAGAGCAAACCTCATGTTGCCAAGGCTTCTATATTTGCTGCGAACTTCAAACTGCTCAATACAATCCGACATGCTTCAATCGCTCGATACTTCTCTGAAGTTGGCCGCTGAAAAAATCCTAAACATATCCTTTGATGACGCTGGTTGGACTTGCTGCAAATTGCTGCAGGTTTCTACAGGTTTCTACAGATATTGGGGAGAAGATAAAGTTGTCCAGCAGGTTGGAATATTTCTGAGCTTTATGTACCTCAGCCTTCTCAGCGGCTGAGCCTGGACTGATCGCGGAGTCAACTATATTGGTCTTTGAGAAGGTGTCTGTGCACGTGGAGTCCCACGCGAGGCATTTCCCATTACTCCACGGGAAAATGGTGACTCCATCTGGGCGTTTACCGTCTCCACGGTCAAGCCCGACGGGTTCCAGTTCTGTCGGGAATCCAGCTGCTTGTAACGCAGCCGAAATAGTCTCGTTGATAGCAGAGTGTCTGGGAGCACGGCCAGCACTCCTTCTGCATGACAGGGGATGTAGTCCTTTGGTATCGACTTTACTCCCACATCGGCATCGGCCCCCCGAACAGACATTAAGTCCCAAGCGCATTGCTACGCCAATCCTCACACAGTCATTATCGAGAAGGGTTCCAGATTGGGAGCAAGGGAGGGCATTAAGCCACGCCCCACTTTCAGGTCTGGCAGCGGCACCGAAACAAGCGAGGCGATGCTGATCCAGTGTAGGTTTGATTGCTTCCATTTTAGCTTTGCTGGAGATATCATCCCAATCCCATTGGCGTGAAATGTTAGATGGAATGGCCAATCCAGATCCCTTCCAGAATTCGCAAGCTCCAGAGAAAACCCGGTCCTCTTCCAATCCGCGAGAGTTACGTAGGATTTGGGTGATGAGGGCTTGGGAGCTCGCACGTGAGGAGAGGAATGCAGGAAGAGCCATGTCCAGAGGTGAACGGAGTCCAACTCCGCCAAGGCGTAGAGGTAATTTGCAGCAAGTCCAACCAGCGTCATCAAAGGATATGTTTAGGATTTTTTCAGCGGCCAACTTCAGAGAAGTATCGAGCGATTGAAGCATGTCGGATTGTATTGAGCAGTTTGAAGTTCGCAGCAAATATAGAAGCCTTGGCAAAATGAGGTTTGCTCTGAGCACGAAAAATCCGTAGT
Source organism: Octopus sinensis (assembly GCF_006345805.1). Taxonomy (NCBI): domain Eukaryota; kingdom Metazoa; phylum Mollusca; class Cephalopoda; order Octopoda; family Octopodidae; genus Octopus; species Octopus sinensis. Next base: position 37,194 of record NW_021835992.1, on the reverse strand, counting down.
GAGAATCAAGCAACATGAGCTTATTTGTGAAATCAGTGACCCATTTGGCTTTCTCAGATAGCGACTTCTTAAGTTGGATTTGGCCCATGGGCGCGCCGAGGAATAGAACATCATCAATGGGTGTGGTTGTCAGCCCCGGCAGGCGAAGTTGCAGCTTGTTTAGTGCGGAACCGAATTCTTCGTGCGAGCAAGAGATATTTATAAGCTCGCACTTGCTGACGTTTACTTCCAGTCCAATTTCACGGAGGGTGGGAATTATGTTGAAAATATCCTGAATCACAGTATCAGAGGGGCCCCGATGGTTGCATCATCGAGGTACCACAGGTTGAAAAAAGAATCGACTTTCCGTACGGCAGAGTCAATGCCGAGGGCGAACAGCAGTGGACCGATAGGGTCGCCCTGCTGAACTCCTGTGCACGATTTAATAATTTCATCTCCAAAAAGAAGAGAGCTGTCTGACCCATATGCCAAGTGAACCAAGCCGATAATATCAGGAGCCCTTCTAAGCAGGTTTCGAGAATCACATCTCTCCTCAGGCTGTTGAATGCATTCTTAATGTCCAGTTTTATAGCTAGAACTCCGGGACCATTTGAGTTCCCTTTTTGTGAGAAGAATTATGTTAAAAGAAAAGTCATTTCAGCGTGCGATATCTGCAAGTTTTTTTTTTCACTTAAAGTTAAGTCTGTTGTATTAATAATTTAAACCGTGGATGAAACTAATCATGTTTTTGCTTCTGTTCCGACTAAGTGGGTTTAAATTGACTTCATTGATCTGACCTTGTGATTTTTACCGTGGTCTTGTCAGTTAAATAATAATAATTGATCTGACCTCCACTGAGCATAACTCTACGAATCTTAGAATTTGTGAAGATATTGTTCAGTAAACGCGGCTGTCTTTCAAATTATGAGCAAACTAATTCAATAAAAAATGAAGAAACTAATTTTGAATTTTTAGTTGGTTTTAGCCTACCCTTGCTTGAGTAAGCGCATAGTCATGAACATTTACACTTGAATGTAGCCTCTCCACTTCCAATAAGTCCGACCAGGATTAAAGCACATTCCTCTTGATTTCATGTTTGATTTTGTTTCTCAGTTTTCTTAATTTTAATTTTCGTTCAGGATCACAATTTTCCATTTGGAGTCTTAAATCTCTTTAAATATGGAAAATTCATTGACTGTCGAGTTTTCTGCTCCTTTGTAAACCTTCCTTTCGTAGTAGTTTTGTGAATCCCAACAGGTCCTTTGGCAACCGTTATTTTAACTTCTGAAGTTTTTTTTCACATTATGTGGGGTAAGCCATCCATCGGAATATTAGAATGTTCTCCTGAAGTTCTTTTTCACAATATGTGAAATAAGCCATCTATAGGAATATGATAAGCCAAGCACTGGTGGTATTTCCTGATGAGTGTAAAATCATTTATTAGTTCCTAAACTCTTTCGATATACTTTGCCTGTGTATAAGAAAAAGGAAATTACTTTGCCTGTGTATGATTTCTATGTAAAATTCTGTTATGGCTTCTAAGATTTAAGATCTTATAATCGTTGTTTAGCAAGGCTCCTTCATACAACATGAATCGACTAATAATTTCTTTTGCGACTGTTTGCACAAAATATAATCAATTTGATTATATATTTTTCGTTCCTTTCTTGTTCGTTTGTTCTAAAACCTACCCAGGTTGCTTATGTGTGGCGGTGTGCTGAAGAGCCATGTTACAAATGGTATTACAAATGTCGATTATAAGATTTCCAGAAGAATTTCGATATCCCCTTCTGTGATTAGTAACCCAGCGTTCACCTCTGCACTTAATTCTTGCCTTTGAATTCCAGTTCCTAGCAACAAAAAATTATTACGGACAAAAAAAGAGAGTATACTTCCGATAAAATCATATAGAAATCGTCAAGCTCATCCATACAAGTAATCTTCCCGTGTGGGGCGCATACATGTTTATGACAGTCATAATTTATTTCTTATTAGGTGATCTGATATTAATTTAAATAATAGAAATTTGATCCTCTATACCAGCGGTTCTTAACCTTTTTTTTTCCGGGATCCTGAGAAGCCTTATACGCTTCCATCTCTCCCCAGACACCTTTCTCCTTATCTATAAGGCGACTGTAGAACCAGTCCTTATCTATGGACATGAAGGGTGGTACCCTACAGACGAGAGAAATCGCATAATCACCAAACTGGAGAAAACAAGGCGCTTTGCGATTAAACTGGCGTATAAGCTACGGCTTGATCAGGATCTCCCCAGAGAGCTAAACGAACAAACTCAAAACATTCGGCAAGTCCTCTGCTCATTGCAAAGGGCATGAGAAGTGAAAAGGAAAGCAAGGAGGAGGCTTTCGATGTCTCGATTTTAATAAAACCTTTTCATATAACTCTTCTCTTTCGGTTGCTAAGTCAATAAAATCTGTTCGTTCGTTCATTTGTCGCTTCTCGGCCTTTTGGCTAAGATCAAAGTGTAGTATCTGTTCTTTCCAGCTTTATATCTGGGACGCCCTTACACGGGGCAAGATATAATGCTTATTTTTGTGCCTTGGTGTGTGCTGCGAAGCTTGCTTCCTCCATACCACGCGTCATCCCGGTATTGCAGTACTTCCGGGTTGGGCGCATTCCCTTTTGGGAATTTTTATTTTTTGAAAGTTATTTCAAGATGTCTGATACACTGTTTTATACACTTTCTTTCACTTACATGTATTCACAATACCAGCCTCTTCAGATCTTCCCTGCCAAGATGCATTTGGTGGAGTGCTCGGGCTGAGGTTCTAACCAAGGAGTGACTCTAACGCTTCCTCCACCAACCTTCAATCAGCAAAATTTCTAAACCCGAAGCTCAACCGCCAACACACCAGTTAGGGGCCTCACTATCCTGGCTCGATCCAGCCAGAGGTAATTGTTATTTTTGTACTATTTGTTTTCTGGATCGAATTCTGCAGCTTTCAAAAAAGGTTATATTTTTTTCTTGTATCAGATTCAATAATGAGGTAATTGTTTAGCGATTTTGAAAGAATGCTCACCATTTGTAGGGTCAAAATGCATGGTAATTTCATAGGGCTTGATCGCTTTCATGATAAACCTTTCACTTTTTGAATTCGGGCAATACGTTCGCTTTTTTCTAATTAATAACTCTTTTGCTCTTTGATATGATCATTTATAAAATCCTGAAGTCTTGTCACCATCGTGATTCCACACTGAACTTGACCATTTCCTTTTAGAGCTTTTCACCCGTTTCTAGTAATTGTGTAAACCTGTTCCCCTAGAATCATATGTCACATAATGAGATTTGCTTAGAAATCTAGAAAGATATCGTTCTTTTTTTCACATGCTGTATCTGTAAGAACATGCTTTGTTTCATGGAAAGCAAACGATTCTGTTCCAAGTGAAGCTTTTGTGATACCAATTGATTTCTGGATTACATTAAAAAATGTGGGAAACACATCAATCTTGTTTGTTTAATTTGTTTTTATGTTTTCTGACTTTAAAATACTTATAGGTTCATAAAAAAACTGACACTGTAATTTCAAAAATTTTAAAAAACAAAGGTTTACTATTTTAATAATAAACTAACTTAATTTAAAATGAAAAAATTATTAAATTTATTTTCGACCCCATACGATCGATATGTGCTAATTTTCGACCCTTGGGGGTCGAATTGACCGGTGATATACAGTTTACTCTTTATTGCTTGTCACTTTTTGGGAAAAAATGCAATTTGTACTAAGGAAATTCCATTGCTCGCCAAATTTTCTTACTCACCGCGTTTTAGTGTTAAAAAAATTAAAATGTATTATTAAAAAAATAATTTTTCAAATATTTATACCGTGTATCTTTTTGTGTAACATGAGGAAGTGTTCTAGGTTATCTTATAACCAAAAATTATAAATTATCTTATTGATAACTCTTCTCTGAGTTTAAGTCGTGTTTCAGAAATTTTTTCGTCGCGTTTCAAAAAATCAATTCCAAGACGTGCAATTAACGATCATAAATTGAACAAACAGAAGATTCTTGGAATTAATACAAATTATAAGAGAAGTTCTCGTTTTTCGAAGAATTGTATCAAGCTATTACTGATTTACATATTACGAAAGAAGAATATTGCTATTTAAAAATTATTTTATTTTTCAAATTTTGTAAATTTTTAATGATATTCTTAGATTCAGACGAGGTGAATGATTGTGAGCCTATACTATTCAAATATCTTGCATTATTAGAAAAAAATTGCATTTCACGGAAAAAATTAATCTCAAAAATTTTAATTTTGTTACCGGATTTCGAAAATCTTTCTTTAACATTTAAAAACTTTTTAATTCTCTATTAATTTTAAAAATTTTATTAATTCGAAATTCTATACAAAAATGTCAATAAAACAACAGGTATAGATTTAGAATTATCTAATTTGATAAAATATGTGATATCGCTTAAAAAGATTTAGCTAGCTTTTTTACAATTCTTTAAATTTAAATATTATGTGAAAATATTGCACAAAAATATATGCAAAAAATCTTAAATTCAGTTGCTGTAGAGAAAACAGCAACCAATCGGTAATATTAATAAATATAAATAATCGGTTATAGTATTTCTAGAATCAACAAATATAACTGTAAAACTGGAATTCAATCTGTCTGATCTCTTAGCAAAGTCTCATATTTATTTACCCTAAACGTGAGACTAAAAAGACTTTCCACGCATTTAAAACGACAAAGTTGAAATCAAACTAAATTGAGAAAATAGACATCAAAATAATTTTAATTTCATTTGCTAAGAAGCTAAGTGCTCAAACTTTCAATTTGTGATAAACTTAGTTAGTAAAATATTTTTATCAATTATTTCGTTTTCTTCTGATTTTTTAGAAGTGAAACTACATTTTTAATCTGATTAGATACAATATCAAATATTGTCAGCCATCTATGATATCATTATCAAACAATATATAATAGCATATTTTTTTCAAATCGAGATTCATTTCAACAAATTCTAATAATATTCGTCTATAAATAAATTTAATTTAATGTGCTCTATAATCAAAATGAATTCATGTAAAATTTGTGGAGCCAGAGCTAATGGAACAAACTATTCTGTCCGAAGTTGTCACGGGTGCAAAAATTTTTTTCAGTATATTCTTGTATAATTTATTATTAGAAGATACATGAACAATAAATCTATGTTCTTTTGCAGATTTGAAGGAAATTGTATTTTAACATACAAAACAAGGAATAATTGCAGATTTTGTAGGCTAAAAAAATGTTTAGACATGGGAATGACAAAAAAAGGTTATTCAATTTATTAACTTTAGAAATTAAAAATACATTTTCAATATCTTATGAGACACAGATATTTCCAAGCCAGTTTATTACGTACGAAACTGAACTGCAGGTTGACTTATTCGTGAAATTGTTAGAAATATTTCGACTTCAACTGTTTAAATTGCTTTTTAATGAAAACTTCTGTAAGCCAAATTAAAAAAATTGTTTTCTAAATTTGACTAGAAAATGGATTGAAATTTTGGTTCAAAATGAAAATCTGATCGCCCAGATTGTGAGATCATATTTAAAATTATTTTTAGGACGTCGAAAAGGTCTCCAAGAATTATTTTCATTTCCATTTTTCTAACTGCTGTTTGAGTCAAATTTCGAAAAATTCTTTCCCACAAACTCACGTTAATATGAATTGTAACAATGGACCGATCTTAAGCATACTGAAACAGTTTAAAGAATTGTATCAAGCTATTACTGATTTACATATTACGAAAGAAGAATATTGCTATTTAAAAATTATTTTATTTTTCAAATTTTGTAAATTTTTAATGATATTCTTAGATTCAGACGAGGTGAATGATTGTGAGCCTATACTATTCAAATATCTTGCATTATTAGAAAAAAATTGCATTTCACGGAAAAAATTAATCTCAAAAATTTTAATTTTGTTACCGGATTTCGAAAATCTTTCTTTAACATTTAAAAACTTTTTAATTCTCTATTAATTTTAAAAATTTTATTAATTTCGAAATTCTATACAAAAATGTCAATAAAACAACAGGTATAGATTTAGAATTATCTAATTTGATAAAATATGTGATATCGCTTAAAAAGATTTAGCTAGCTTTTTTACAATTCTTTAAATTTAAATATTATGTGAAAATATTGCACAAAAATATATGCAAAAAATTTTAAATTCAGTTGCTGTAGAGAAAACAGCAACCAATCGGTAATATTAATAAATATAAATAATCGGTTATAGTATTTCTAGAATCAACAAATATAACTGTAAAACTGGAATTCAATCTGTCTGATCTCTTAGCAAAGTCTCATATTTATTTACCCTAAACGTGAGACTAAAAAGACTTTCCACGCATTTAAAACGACAAAGTTCAATCAAACTAAATTGAGAAAATAGACATCAAAATAATTTTAATTTCATTTGCTAAGAAGCTAAGTGCTCAAACTTTCAATTTGTGATAAACTTAGTTAGTAAAATATTTTTATCAATTATTTCGTTTTCTTCTGATTTTTGAGTAGTCATTAAAATCAAAGGAAAATAAATAAAAGATCCAATTATTTATTCGAAATTAATTTAAAACATATTTTTGATGTCCGCTGTTGGTTTAATTCCTAACGATCGGTTTCACCATGGAATTCAAAGTATTATTGACTTGAAAGAAATGGCTGAAAAAATAATTCAAATCAACAATGAAACCGAAATTTTGAAAAATAAGCAATCTGAAAAAGCCACAAACATTCTCTCTATAAATCTTGCTATGAGGTACATTATAAACTGTAACTGTCAGAAATATCATACGCCAGGGAACACTCAGCCTTTTAAAATACAACAAAAATATTGGTCTGCCATTTCCCATTAGCCTGAACATGACTAACGACCTTATTTGTGATTGCCTAACTCAACTTATAAATTGGTGCAACAAGTTCGTATAAGCCATCAAAGCGACGGGAGATTCTCGCCTTGAGGGCAGTTTTCGAATTACAGATGATATTGGCTACCTCAATTGAATCAAAGGAGGTGTTTGACACACGTACAATTATCGACACTTTCGAATTTTCTTATTTGAAATTAACATTAATTTTGCTATTTGAAAGGAAAAATCTGAAAGAAAGGAAAAATCTGAAAAGAACATGTAGGAAACTGCAAGAGAAGATGAGATCTGCAGAAAATGCAACACGATGAACAAAAGAAAGAGGATGATCCGTTGGACGGCCTGCTTGTGTGGCTTCCACATGTGCAGTGTCGGAATGACTAAAATAGCTCGATATAATAGAATGATAGATTAGTGAATTGGTAGGAGAATCTTCTCAAAAATATAAATAAAATTCATATTTATTAAAATTATTACACTATGGTTAACCTATTTTGAAAGGTAAGCCTAATAAATTATAACACGCTGATACATGTGGTTGACTTAGTTTGTTAGTATTTTATGTGTACTTTATAATACATACTTATTTGATTTGTAAGGAATAAATCATTATGAACTTTCATTTCCTGAGTTCAGAAATTGAAATTGTATCATTTTTATCATTATTTTGATTTTATTTCTTCAAAGTCAATCTCTTTTATTATTTTTACATTTTTATATTGGTTTTTCATACTTTTTTAAATCCCACAATCTCTCGACTGAGGAATTTATTCTGTCCCTGTCCTCGCTTCGTGGCACAAGAGACATCCCTCTCCGTATCCCCAAACAAGCACGCCTGACGGCCGCTTCCTGCCTCGAACAAATTATCTCAGAAGCACTCAGTTCCGAAGAAGACCTCCCGTGGTTCCGTATCTTCCTGTTTGCACCTCTCGTCCTGGGAAACAAGCACGAGCCGTCCAATCCCGGCAAGGGAATCTCGTCCGCAATTAAGTCTCGGGCCGTTTCCTTTGGCGAGGAATGCGACAATCTTGTCCTACCCTTCCCTCTTCCCTCCTCTCAGAGGAAGTCCGGCTTATGCGAAAATGGCATCGGACAGGACGCCAGGATGATCGATCGGGTGAATCGAAAGCTCCTCGAAGGAGACGTGAGAGCTGCCCTCCGAGTCTTGTGCTCCGGGGACTCTGTTGCCGAGTGTACGTCCAGAACATCAACTCTGCTGAGGTCAAAGCATCCGCCGGCCCCTGAAGACCTAAGGCCTTGGACTCCCCCCCGAAGCCCCACACCGATTATTATCACTGAGGAAGAAGTTCTGTCGGGAATCAGATCTTTCGGAGCAAGCAGCAGCGGGGGAATTGACGGCCTTCGGCCGGGGCATATCAAGGACATGACTTCTGCGATCACCGGGGAATCCGGCTCTCGGCTCTTGTGTTCAATCAGGAAACTGGTCGGAAGGATCATCGACGGAAGGATCCCCCTCTTCGCGAGGAATCTCTTTTTCGCTGCCCACCTTCACGCTTTTCAAAAACCGGACGGAGGTGTCCGCCCAATCGCGGTTGGCAACTACTTCAGAAGGCTCTGCGGCAAAGTCGCTGCCAGAAGGGTTGCAACCAGAATCGGGGCCGAGCTTTCGCCTACACAAGTCGGTGTTGGTGTGCGTGGCGGCTGCGAAGGAGCTGTTCATGCCACCAGGGGTTTCTTCTACATGGGCCAACGAGTTACTACCGATTTTATCGCTGTGAAGCTTGATATCACCAACGCTTTCAACAGCGTGCGCCGCGATGCTATTTTGGAAGCATGCGCTCGAAGAGCACCAGAAATAATCAATCTTGTCTCGCTTGCCTACGGCTCGGAGAGCAGTCTTGTATACGGGAATGAGATCATCCGTTCGGAGACCGGCGTGCAACAGGGTGATCCGCTAGGGCCACTCCTCTTCGCGATGACAATCGATGAGGCAGCTCGCCTTGCTGTCTCTCAATTCAATCTGTGGTATCTTGATGATGCCACATTGGGTGGCCATGCTGACCACGTTATTCGGGATGTCGAACACATCGTACCAGCACTGGCAACCCTCGGCCTCTCGGTCAACGCGAAGAAGACCGAGATCATTAATGTCTCGTGTTCGGAGGCCGACTTCCGATCCGCTGTGGCCCGCCTCAGAGCAACCCTGCCTTGTGCGAACGTTACCCCAATCGATGATGTCACCTTTCTCGGTGGATCCCTGTCCTACACGAAGCTCCAATCCATGCTTTCCGCCAAAGCTGAACACTTCCAAAGACTTTCTACAAATCTCTCTATCTTGTCCTCGCACACTGTCTTTTTCCTCTTGAAGAACAGCATTACATGCCGAAACTCATTTTCACCCTCAGGAGCAATCCCTGCTTCCTGCATATGGACCTACTCGCCGCATACGACGTAATCCTGAAAAAGACTGCCGAATCCGTCCTCAATGTACACCTCGATGGTCCTGGATGGGCCCAATGCTCGCTCCCATTGAGATTCGGAGGCGCGGGAATCCGCACTGCATCCGATGTGGCACTTCCGGCATATCTATCCTCGTTTTCGATGTGCAACAACCTGGCCTCTGAGATCCTACTCAACTCTTTCGGATCTTGCCTGGATGGTGCATTTTCGGATGGGCTCACTACCTGGGATCGCTCCTTTTCTGAGAGGCCCGAAGATTTCTCCTCCCAACGTGCCTGGGACTCTATCGCATGCCGAGCGCGTGTGTCTGAGCTCTCGGCAACCCTTGATCAACACCGCCTGGCATGCCTTCGTGCGGCATCCGCCCCTCACTCTGGCAGCTGGCTGAATGCTCTTCCTCTCTCCAGCATTGGGACGTGGCTAGACGATGCTGCCATACGCATCGGAGTGGCTCACCGTCTCGGCCTGGATGTTTGTGCAAAACACCGCTGCAGATGCGGTGAGGACGTTGACGAAAAGGGACTGCACCCACTTTCCTGCAAGAGGAGCGCAGGCAGGGAACACAGACACAAGGCCCTCAATGAAATCGTAAAGGCCGGTCTCGAAATGGCGGGCCATTCGTGCCTCCTCGAACCGGTCGGACTCGATCGGGGAGATGGCAAAAGGCCTGACGGGATGACAATATTCCCGTACTCGTCGGGGAAGGCCCTTGTATGGGATGTCACCGTTGTGGATACCTTTTCGAAATCGAGGATCCATTCTTCTGCGGCAAACCCTTGTTCGGCTGCAAACCACGCCGAAAAGATAAAAATACATAAATATTCTTCGCTCGCGGACCGCTACCGCGTTACGGCAATCGCTCTGGAGACCGCTGGAGTTGCAGGAAAGGAGACTGACTCGTTCCTCAAAGAGGTCGGGCAGTCCATCGGGAGAAGGCTCAAGGACTCGAGAGAGAGCCTCTGGTTCCGCCAGCGCATCGGCCTGGCCATTGTTCGGGGCAACGCACACTGCGTCCTCGCCGCTGGAACTTAACTATTTTCGGTCTTAATAAATTAACTTCCTTAAAAAAAAAAAAAACGTAGAGAAAGTGGTCAGGGGGCAGCATAAAGCTCAAGAAATCGACATCGAACCTCATCCCTGTGTTACAGAACCTGTTTTTCCAACAAGACTACTATCTTTACAAGCAATTATGGATCAAGTACAAACGGATGACAAACTGGAATAGATCCATGAAGTAGTTCAAGCTATTAAATCAAGATTCGATCGAATACCGTATGGAGGATGGCCTCTTATAACAAAAGCTTTCAATGAAAAGTTCTCTTCTATCAAGTCAGTTTCTAACATAAAGATGTTGAAAGTCAAAGGAAAAAAGGCTAAAATTTCCATGGACAAATTATCTGATGCAAATGACCCAAAAACTGAAGTCTCCATCTTTAGAAAATGTTATGAAGAATTTTGTTCCCAAATTGAGAGAGTAAAATCAATCCCACGCGATTTACGAAAGCCAACAAGAAAAGTGCCTTATCAGTTACTAAAGAAGGAAATTTTAAATGGGATTAATTCAGCAATCTGGGAATTTTCCAAAAAATTTAGATGACATTACAGATTTTGTATATGCGGGGCAATTAACTTATGAATACCTGACAATGTCGACTCGAAGAAAAGCAACTGGAGTGAGCGCATTAATGAAAAACTGATTAATCTGAATAATAAGTTGCATCGAATTAATTCATTCGACTTACAGAAAACAAACCAGAAATTTGATGATGAAATTAGAGAAACTTTTCGTGAGTACAGATACAATAAGTCTAAGAAGGGAGAATTTGAAAGAATTTCGTAAAATTCTTTGGATGAAATAAAAATTTTGGAAAAAAAACTCAGAATCCACGAGTCAAGAAAGGAGTTCAGAAAACAAAATTGGTGTTTTGAACTTAACAGAAGATATTTTTACAGAAATTTGAGTGGGGTAAAGAAAAGTCTTAAATTCGAATTTTATGAGGATGATTGTTTATTTTTTTGGAAAGAAGTATGGAAAGAACGTGAAAGGAATGAAGAAACATTTACGTTAAATAACAGATCTACTGGTGCTGAAACCACACATGCAGATTTCACTAAAGAATTCATTATCGATGTGATTAATGTATCACCAAACTGGAGAGCAGCTGGGTGTGATGGAGTATATAATTTCTTTATAAAGAAATTTACTTCGATTCATGAATTTCTGTGCAAAGAAATTATAAAGATCATAAACGGGAAATACTGTCCAGCCGAATGGTTCTATTCAGGAATTACCTATCTTATTCCTAAGAAAGAAGTTTGCAACTCTCCTAAAGACCTAAGACCGATTACATGCATGCCCAATTTATATAAACTGACTACGAAATGTGTGAATAGGAAATTATCAGACTACATCGATGCATATCGTCTCGTTAGTGATAATCAGTTGGGAACGAAAAGAATGTGTCAAGGAGCCAAATAACAAGCAATAATTAATCAGTCTGTCAATCAACAAAACGGAAATAATTTGGCCTCTGCATGGATCGATGTTAGAAAAGCTTTCGACACAGTGGACCACGACTTTCTCTTTAGTCTGGTCTATTTCGATATAGACCAGACTAGACCACGACTTTCTCTTCCGTCCCCCAGACCACATCAGCATTTTTATAAGAGACACGACTCTGCTCGATGTCCCATCCCAGTTGTTTCTCCGTCGCAAATAATGGTCGATTTGGTACGCGATTTCGTTTGCTATTTTTTCCTTTCTGAGATTCGCTCAATTTTATGAGCAATCGAGCATTTATTGACTATTCCAGGCAGATTCAGACCGGATCCGAAGACGTAGGAACGCCAAGCCATGATAGGGAGGTAGAACAAAAGACTCATAGACAAAAGGATGTAGTGTATCCACTGGTAGTATGCCAGTGTGCTTTTTTTCTTGATTTCATCTGATGAGGGCAGTTTTTGATCAAGGGCCACGTAGTATGTGCCCTTAGTCCAGCAGTACGAGTCCCCGAATGAAGTGTAAGAATCTCAAAATTTTATGACAAGACAAACATGTAAACATGGCAGGATGCCTGATGCAAACGAGATGCGATCCTGTGAAGTTCCTGCTCATCATGGCAATTGCAAAAAAGAGGATGATGTTAGTGCCATACCTATAGCTCATTCGGTCTGCCCAATCGTCGTCCTTTCGGTCGTTGTAACGAGTTATCGCACTCGACAGTAGACGCACGAACTGCATTTGTCTTGCCAGGCAAATTGGTTTATATTGTATTGCACTCTTGAATGTCTGTTTTTTTTGCCCGAGTGTACTTGAAATGCATTTCAAAATAAACATTTCTCTGGTCCTGTTCACAAAAGCTATCCCTATCGTCACTCTACTGCTCTCTTGTTTGTTTTATTAAGAGGTATTGTATGCTGAAAAACGGCGTGGTTTTCTGAATGGAAAATTGATATAAAATATTTACAGGAATCCGACCTTTTCTTTAATTGTGATGTGTATTGTATTTGTTTGAGAAAACACACATCCTCAGACATAGATAGCATCACTTGACTTATTCCGCAATTATTCCAGTGTATAACCCACCGAAAAGACTCGGTAAGGTTGACATTGTTTGTATCCATTAAAGTCTAGTGGTTCTAAACTGGAGTATCCACGATGCAGCGGGGATACGCAAATTGTCTCGAGATGTCATCTCCAAACAAAAATTAGAGACATTTAGGATTTAAATATGAAACTTCTTAGTGCATGAGGATTTTTATTTTTTTCTCGCAAACCATACACACCCCTTTTTAATAGAGAACATTGACTAATGTGAAAATACGCTTCCTCTGAATCTTTCTCTCGCTCGCCTTATAGTGTCTATGGATACATAGTTCGTAACTTCTGGAATGTCGAGTATTGATTTGTCCATATGCAGCAATATCACATTAAAAATTTTTCTATAAGCTTTTATAGTTTTTCTTAACTATATTATTTAAAACAGATAACTATTATCAGGATTCTTAAACTCGGTAAATGGACGAACATTGAAACAAAATAACAAATGATTAATTTGAAACTGATTTATTTGTAAATTATTTTATTTAATAATAAATTTCCTGAATAATCTGCTTAATTATCTTAATTTATGAAGGCAAACCTAATAATAATAATAAATTAAGCCACGTGTGAGCACGCTGTTGCTTCACGTTGTGGTATTCTTTTTATAAATCTCCTTAATTTTATTTTTATTTGATTTGATTTAAAAGGAATAATTTGAAATGTAGTTTTATTTAATGAATTATCTGAAATTTAATTATTTTTGTGTTATTTTCCGATTTTATTCCTTTAATTCATTTCTTTACTTATTTTGAATCTTCTAAAAAAATTATATTTTCTTCTTTATCTCTTTTATTCAATTTTCTTGCAATTTTTAAAATTTTCTGAATAATCATTTTATAACTCAATTTTTCTTGTTTGTTCCTATAATTAATTTTTTTATAGTCTAATCCAGGGGTCGGCAGGATTTTTGTCTTCGGCAGGATTTTTGCTTGAGTAAGCGCATAGTCATGAACATTTACACCTGAATGTAGTCTCTCCACTTCCAATAAGTCCGACCAGGATTAAAGCACATTCCTCTTGATTTCATGTTTGATTTTGTTTCTCAGTTTTCTTAATTCTGATTTTCGTTCAGGATCACAATTTTCCATTTGGAGTCTTAAATCTCTTTAAATATGGAAAATTCATTGACTGTCGAGTTTTCTGCTCCTTTGTAAACCTTCCTTTCGTAGTAGTTTTGTGAATCCCAACAGGTCCTTTGGTAACCGTTATTTTAACTTCTGAAATTTTTTTCCACATTATGTGGGGTAAGCCATCTATGGGAATATGCTAAGCCAAGCGCTGGTGGTATTTCCTGATAAGTGTAAAATCATTTATTAGTTCCTAAACTCTTTCGATATATAAGAAAAAGGAAATTACTTTGCGTTTATCTAGCCTGTGTATGATTTCTATGTAAAATTCTGTTATGGCTTCTAAGATTTAATCTCCTGAGTAAGATCTTATAATCGTTGTTTAGCAAGGCTCCTTCATACAACATGAATCGACTAATAATTTCTTTTGCGACTGTTTGCACAAAATATAATTAATTTGATTATATATTTTTCGTTCCTTTCTTGTTCGTTTGTTCTAAAACCTACCCAGGTTGCTTATGTGGGGCGGTGTGCTGAAGAGCCATGTTACAAATGGTATTACAAATGTCGATTATAAGATTTCCAGAAGAATTTCGATATCCTCTTCTGTGATTACTAATCACTGATTAGTAATGCAGCGTTCACCTCTGCACTTAATTCTTGCCTTTGAATTCCAGTTCCTAACAACAAAAAATTATTACGGAGAAGAAAAGAGAGTATACTTCCGATAAAATCATATAGAAATCGTCAAGCTCATCCATACAAGTAATCTTCCCGTGTGGGCGCATACATATTTATGACAGTCATAATTTATTTCTTATTAGGTGATCTGATATTAATTTAAATAATAGAAATTTGATTCTCTATACCAGCGGGCACAGACCGGTGATATACAGTTTACTCTTTATTGCTTGTCACTTTTTGGGAAAAAATGTCATTTTTACTAAGGAAATTCCATTGCTCGCCAAATTTTCTTACTCACCGCGTTTTAGTGTTAAAAAAATTAAAATTTATTATTAAAAAAATAATTTTTCAAATATTTATACCGTGTATCTTTTTGTGTAACATGAGGAAGTGTTCTAGGTTATCTTATAACCAAAAATTATAAATTATCTTATTGATAACTCTTCTCTTAGTTTAAGTCTTGTTGCAGAAATTTTTTCGTCGCGTTTCAAAAAATCAATTCTAAGACGTGCAATTAACGATCATAAATTGAACAAACAAAAGATTCTTGGAATTAATACAAATTATAAAAGAAGTTCTCATTTTTCGAAACTCAGATATTCATCAATTGATTCTGAAATCATTACCTGGATAGATTACATTGAATCTATTGGAGTTTTCCTCAATGATGAGATAATTTTATTTAAGGCAGCTAAATTTGCTGCGTTAAACGGTCTCTTCGAATTTAAATCCAGTTCAAAAAAAGGCACAATATAAAACTAAGAATTTTTCATTGTGAATTGGGATATACTGCGGATGAGTTCAAAGACGAAATCGAAAACTTTTAAACAATTATCTCTTCAGAAATAAATGAATATGGTTTTGAAAATGTTTATAATGCCGACGAAACAGGCGTATTTTACAAGACCATTCCATCAAAAAGTGTCTGCAGGTAACACCAACCAGGACAAAAATTACTTAAAGATAGGTTTAACATTTTTTAGCCAATTTTCAGATTTTCATTAATGCACTGCGCAAATATGACTGGATCTGATAAAAGAACCCCATTGATGATGGAAAGTTTAAGAAACCAAGTGTTTCAAAAACTTGATTTACAGTCTGTACCAAAACATTATAATACTCGTAAATTTAGTTAAAATATAACTATATTTTCACAAATATCCATTTTTATGACTTAATTTTTTACATCCAAATTCAAATTTACTTTCTTTAACTATTTAAAAAATTATTTGATTTTACGAGATCACTGGTTGGGGTGATACAAATTGTCATGTACCATAACATTATAATAATTTTTGTCATGTACCATAACATTATAATAATTTTTATATTTTTCATACAAAAACAAATTTATTTTAAATTTAATACGTTATTATTTAATTGACATGGGACGAAAAAGCGACTTGTCATTTGATACCAAAAAAATTATTTTAAATCTCCATACCTTTGGACTTAGTCAAAACAAAATTGCGGAAATCACAAATTGCTCACAAGGATCAGTTTCCAACGTGTTTCGAAAGCAGAATAACGAGAAAAACAATCGTGTCGGAAAGGGAAGGCCGAAATTAACGTCGGTAATCTCCAAATTTAGGAATGGTATAAATCTCGACGTATAAGAAATAGATTTTAATTATTTTTTCATTTTTTATTAATTTAAGTCAAATTTAATGGATTTGTTTAATTTTAAATGGGTTTGTTTAATTTTAAATGGGTTTGTCTATTGTTGATGCGGCTGCAAACAAGTCTGATGAGCAAATAATGCAGGAATATAACCGGTTTTCGTCTCTAAACGCCTCTTCGGCGAGAATATAGAAGCGTGTGTAATTTGGTGCGCAGAGAGGCGGTTGATCTCTAACACAATGAAATGCCGTCGCTGTAAAGTAAGACCTATGTTCTCACAAATAGAGACGCTGTCGTTTATCTAAGTCAAAAAAAAGCGTGGACAACGCAATTTGGTTATGCATTCCATGCAAAACTTCTCGAAGTATAAGAACGAACAGCTGGTTTTCCAGTAAGTCATCCTTAAACTAATTTTAGGAAGTCATTTACCGTTAGCAAAAATTTTAATGCTTACGTATATGTGGGCATTAAATTACCCAGGAAATCTCATCTCGTACGAACTAGAAATTTCGCAAAATACGATTACAGATTGGGCGAACTTTTGCAGAGAACTAATTACGGTGTCTCTTGCTAATGCTCCGATTAAACTTGGGGGACTCGTGGTTAGTGAAGACACATTACGTAATTCATTTAATTTTAATTTTTAGAAGAGTCGATAGTGGAAATAGACGAGTGCAAATTTTTCCACAGAAAGTACCATCGAGGGCATTGGCGACCAGGCCATTGGGTATTGGGTGGAATAGATAGGGGAACTAGAAAGTGCTTTTTTGAAGAAGTTGCAGGTTCTTTTTTTCCATTTATTCTTTAGACAGGACAGCGGAAACACTGAATGAAGTAATTGTTCGACGCGTGCTTCCCGGCACCCATATCATTACTGATGGTTGGGCAGCCTATAGTGGGATTGCGCACATTGAAGGAGGGATTTATTCACATTCTGTGATAAATCACTCCGAAAATTTTGTTCACCCTTTGGACCGCTCCATCCATACTCAAAATATTGAAAACACGGAGATTACCTTAACGGTATGGTCCAAAGTTATTTTTTCTGACGAATCTAAGTTTCTGCTGTCAATTGGTGAAAAAGGTGCGTATGTTTGGCGTAAAAGAAATGAAAAAATTCATCCTTCATGCATAAATCAAAAGCTTCATTACAGAAAAGGAGCTATGGTGTGGGGAGCGATGAGTTTTAATGGGTTGAGCCCGCTTTTAATTATTGATTCAACTGTAAATGGATTAGTATACAGAGAAATATTAGAAAAAAATTTAATTTCAACGGGTCAAAAGTTATATGATGGATGTAATTACATTTTTCAACAGGACAATGCTCCTGCACACACTGCAAAAGATACAATACCACAATTCTTCAATATTTAATGAATGGTTGTATAATTGGAACAAAACTCTCAAAGAAAACAAAGAAAGATACTTTTAGTTGTAGACCTAACTCCCATATAAACAAGCATTAATGTTTTTCAGGAAATTCTGTTTACAGCAAAGTCTACCACAGTATATTTAATCTAATTTAGTGTATTTAGTGCGAAGAAAAGTCTAAGAAACTAGATCTTGTTTCTTTGTCCAATATTGGTTCATACCATTTCAAAGAGAATTCAGGAACTTTCACAAAATATTGAAGCCCAGTTACTGATTGGATTAAATAATTTTAATGGTTTATTTATTCAGATTGACAAATCTAGTCATGTTGGCAGTTTTACTTGTTTTTTGTTCGATACCCTTTTGACGATATTATCAAAGAAAATATGTTAATATGAGAGTTATTAAAGTCAGCCACGAATATCCCATTGTTATCAGCGGAAGCAAAAGTTTTTGACGAAATTGATGGATATAAGAATTTGTGAGTACTTGAGAGTTGAGCTAGAAAAATTTTTAAGCCGGACATGTTTAAAATAATTCTTGGAGAAGTAATCACGAGAATTCAAAGGTTAACAAATACAAAACTAATGGAGTGCACTTGTTCAAAGCAATTAATGAACACACTCTCTCACCGTACAACTATTATATTGGATTAGTCGATATTGGGCCATTTGAATATGAAATCGACGATACGACAAAGTTAATAGAATACAAGATACAACTGCTACCGGCAAGAAAACAGAGATTATACCTCCCCCGAAACAATTTTGGAGAAGGATTAAGCTCAATTTCTCTTATAAGTGTACTCATGCTTTTTTGATTCCCTGCGGACTTAAAAAACCAAAGTGGTGTGAAAAAGAAGCTTTTCGATTCTTCATTCAGAAATGCTCAAAAACTCAAGAATATTTGAAGCATAAATATCTACTTGAAGAATCAGTTTTATTTAACAAAGAACTATTAGTCGGTGCCCAGAACAAGTACCTACTAGACCAGATTTTTTCAAAATGTCTTCATTCGGAGGATTTTGTGAATGTCAAAAACTCTGGTCACTGAGTGGCCAAAGGAAATAACTCCCCGGTCTGAAGGCTTATTCTGTCTCGTGCAAGATGGAAATTTATTTTTTACAGAACATAACTCAATGTGTTTTCACTGCATGAGATGGAAGAAGACCGTCGATCACTGTGCCACCAGATGTGAGAAGATGTTAAATGGAGATTATGTCAGGAGGCATGATGAAGTAGTGAGATACACATCAACACTGATTTTTTCTCTCCATTTGAAAATTCCTTAACTTTAAGTGGAAGAGAAAACTTGCAGATATCACACTCGGATATGACCTTTCTTACAACATCACTTTTCACGATGAAGTAATGACGGCGACAGAGAAATTCAATCTTGTTGATGCCTCCGTGAGACATCAAATGTAGAGAACGAGCATGGGTCTCCATCTCTGCTCGACAGTCCAAAGGAATGACTAATTTTTCAAATTTGCCTTTCAAATAAAGTCTTTAAATTAAAAAAGATTAATACTTATCATTTTTTTGACAAAAATTGGAAGCTTTTTTGGCCAATCGGCGTTTTCTTTGGGCATTCATATCCTCCGGGAATATCCCGATTAACGCTTCCTTAATTTGATTGTATTCGTTAATATTTCTGACGTAACCCTTATACCCAGACATCACAAAGTGTGAGAAACCACGCTGTTAAAATTAATATACTTTTGGGTAAGCCATTTTTAAAAGATAATTTAAATGTAATTTTTAATTAGAATAATTGATTAATCTACACGCTTCCATATATAAATTGCTATATTTAATATTTAATACCTTTTATGTGGTTGCCATGAAAACACGTAAAAGAACAGGCTGCCCATAGCGACATAGTTGCCCATGTCACATATTAACATGGGATGGGCTGGTTACTCAAAAATTCCTACGATATGCACGTTGGTCTAACATAAGTGAGAGAACGCACGCATATATTCAATCACTCAGTGTAAAGAAAACCCTTGAAAACATGATTGTTTCATATAGAAACAGAGTTTAACGTGGTAAAGAACGTTTGAATTGAACAAAGGAATAAACGAGATTTATCACCAAATAAGTGTGTTTTCAACATTGCCAAAGGGAAAGAGGCGGGCTTGCCTACATAAATCACTTTGCGAATAGATGATGTAGCGATCAGAAAGAGAAGCTTAATTAATATCTGAATGTTTAATTATTGATAGTTACTTTTAATATGAGAGTTATACAGGGACAAATATTTTTAACACTATTAGTATTTATTTTATTACACAAAACATAAATTGGAATAAATGTGAGGATGTCCGTACTGATGGAGAAAAATGTATGATCGGAAATTTTTCTGGAGTTGTACCAAAAGTTAAGAAAATGGCTCCAAATTGTACTATTAGTCATTTTATTAATGAACACGCTGATGTTGCGGAAGACCTTAGAAAGCATGCAAGCCGGGATAAGGCACGAACTATCGATGCCTGTTAAAGAGTATGGGTGCGTTATTAGTCATTTTGTTAAAAAATGCGATTTCTACATTAAAACTCGAAAAACTCCAAAATAATTATATAACGACCCAGCATGTTAATTGATTGCTTTGAACAAGTTGACTAAATTCAATTTTGTAATCACAGCATTAATGATTCTCTATTACATCACATTATATTGTTTTTAGTCGTTATTCCTTCAATAAAATGCTCATTTTATCTTATAAAAGAATTTTGAAAACTGTTTCTTCTTTTTAAAAATGGTTTATATATTAAGTAGAGGAAAATCGTAAACACAATTAATCTTATCGAGGTGGGGATCTCTTCACAAAATTGTCTCAAACAGGTCGAAGTAGAAAAGTTCCACAAATACGACTTGCTGGCGAATGAACTGGGAGCAATCCGCCAGGCAAAAGTAAAGATCGTCCCTGTCGTCATGACCTGGAACGGAATAGTGTCAAAATTCTTCAAAAACCATCTGGCGGTGCTTGACATGGAAAACAGGGTGAAGACATACATCCAGACACTGGTGTTGCGGAAGACCTTAGAAAGCATGCAAGCCGAGACAAGGCACGGGCTATCGATGTCTGTTTAAGAGGTAGCCCTGAATCTATAAAGACTGCGCGTTGACATGAATCTGCCCATCCGTGCACTGAATGTGGGCCCTAAGAGGTTGATGGAATAAAACACTAAAAATAACGAAAACTGAATAATTATTAATTATAATTTGTTAATTTTTGAATACATAAGTTGTTGCGGTTTATTACCAGACTTTTTCATTTTTGATCAACAATCTTTGAAGCATGTGGAAGTCGAGAAATTACATCAATACGATCTTTTTGCAAGCAAATTGAAGTTAATCCTTTAAAATCAATAAATAAAATGCGCGATTTAAATTGTTAGTGTAATTTATAAGATCAGTTTTCCTCTGAGTTGACTATCTCTTCGTTTGTGAACTCGTCGTCCTGCCCTTCCCTTTCCTCTTGAAGATTAGTACCGTCCAAAATGTCTTGTTGGTCATCAATCGTATCATTGGACTCCTCATTTGCCGAAAGATCATTCGTCGAAATCACAATTTGGGGGATTGTGTCTGATGGGACTTTTTGTGGAATTTGTTCTTCCGCTTTTTCAATGTTATCACCTGACTCTAATGACTGGAATGGAAATATATATTGAAAATGAACTTTTTTGGATTGAATTTCCTCATTCTGGACTATTTCTGATGTATTTCGATCTTGCCCTTGTTCTGTTTGTAATTTTTGAAGGTAAATTTGGCGTGCCTGGTTAATAATGTCGTTTTCCCGAGCAACCTAAAAGTGGTTAGAAAAGGTGACCTTCTCAAAAAAGAGTTGATTGTCGTTGTACTGGAGCAGCCATTGTCCGATATATTCGATTGGATCCGCTGGTCTGACGACGCACAACTCGCTCAGACAGTCAGTCAAAATTGGCATCAAATTCTCGCTCACGTACTGGGAGTCCATTTTAAAGTCATGGAAATATTATCAAATTTTATTCAATTAATATTAACGAAAAAAAATTAGAAAAAGAAAAGTTATAAAATCCACAGGACATTGAAACATAAATCGACGGCCTATCGACTTTCTCGTTTGAGTTCGGCAAGTCTCTGTTATGGGATGCGACGTGTTCAGACACTTTCTCGGAGCTCAACCTTCCTTCTTCAGCTGTCGAGGCTGGCTCAGTCTCTCGCAAAGCCGAGAAGATGAAGATTGGAAAGTACAAGGAGCTCTCTGAACGGTATCTGTTCACTCCCATCGCCGTCGAGACTTCCGGGGTCATCGGCGAAAAGTCTCTTTCCTTTCTAAAAAAGCTTGGCCGCATGATCTCCCATAAACGGGGAGACCCACGCGAGTCCAAGTGGCTTTTCGAAAGGATTTCCTTGGCCATAGTACGTGGAAACTGTGTTTCCATTTACGAGGCCGGAAATTTAGTTAGTTAATAACTATTTATTGAGTTATATTTTAGTTATTTTAAAAAAAAAAAATTGTGAATAATCTTTTTTTAAGACCTGTTCTTTGACGATCTTGGAGTCATTTAGTGTGGTTCCCCTCATATTTGGCGGGTTGTGAGTTTTATTTCATGTTGAGTTTTGAAAATTCAAGGTCATCCGGTTTGGGATACAGTCACGGGGAACAGCCAGGCCATCTTATACGCCAGTAATTCGAAATCGTCAAAATAAATTGTCCTACGTTTAAAAAAGGATAGATAATTAAATTTTCGGGGAAATCTAAAATAATTAATATGAATCGAGTAAAAAACATAGACGCTTAATTTTAATAAATTTTTTATTGTTGAAACGCTTATTAATTAGAAGCAAATGCAATTAATTTTGACAGCCACTGTGACAGGATTGACTAAAAAAATCATTGATTTTGAAATAACGTCGAAGATCAATCAAATCTGCTGTATCTCTTCCATCGTGACTCCATAGATCAATCTTCTCAGCTTTAAAATAAGCAGTCCCGTTCAATGTGATTCAGATTATGCTGCGCCTAATTGTTTTTTTGCAGTATTCAATAATGTCGATTTTTTCTTTTAAATTCAGAGATTTAAAGCGATTGTTAATTATCAGACATAGTTTTTTCTAATAGAAATAAGCTGTACTTTGATAAACATATAAAAAACACAATGACTCATCAAAACACAAAACAAAGACACCTGACTAATTTTTTGGTAGAAAATAGAAAAAAATAATGGAAAAACAAAATCTCATTTTTCGGTAAAAAAAAGAAAGTGGCAAATTATAGAGGTGGTATATTCAAGAGGTTTGACTGTAACTTTAATTGAAGTGGACATTATCTCACAATCCAGCTTAAAGGGAGTTAAAGTGAAGAATTTTGTACAAATGCGACCTGTTTGCAAACGAACTGGCGGTTTTCTATGAAGCAAAAGTAAAGATTATTTTTGTAATCTTAACATGAAATGGAGTTTTCTCAAAGTTCTTTAAAAGTCATATGGATAAGTTATCCATTGAAAAAAACAAGAACATACGGTTACTTTAAATAGGACTCCTGGGAATATACTCATTGAACACAAACATAAAATGAAGGTTGACGACAATGACTACTTCTTGCTGACAAATAATTTGTAAAGCTAGAATGCGAGAAGAACAAAAACCTTGACACAAAAATGGAAAATAAAAGAAATTTTGTGGCAAACTCTTCTTCCAAGCAAAGAAGGGAAATCACTGACAATCTGGAATCTTAATTAGATAATTTTGTTGATTATAATTAAGGGATTTGAATTGAATAATACTAATATTGCAATTCCCACATTGTAAAGGTATGACTGGGGTGGATTGACTCTTAGGTACCACTGCACTCATCTAATCAAGCAAACTTTCAAAATCAATCAGACACGTTGACATTTATTCTAAAATATTGACAGGTAAAACATTTCTTCTACCACTGCAGACCTGAATGTCTCATCTTGGTACATAGAAAACAGTCATACTCCACAGAAGCCTAAAAAGTTCCTCACCGACTCGGCCAAATCAAAGTAGTGAATTAAGTCCTTCGAGTCAGTTTCTCCACAACCAATTTCTTCCCCCACCGACTCCAAGTTTTCCCTGTGTTCGAAAATTCAGTTGGTGAAGAAGGAAATGATTCCTAAATCGACCAATAAAGTGCGGAAGACAAACGCATCAACACGAAATCGCTTTGATCAAACCAAGACTAAGTCAGGAGCATTGTCAGTAACCTGGATTGGGAGAAAATTGAGAACATCTAGGCCAAGGACTACGCTAGATCTGATAAAATTTCGTTCAAAATAAAAAACATCAAATAGGTTAAACCTGACATTATAGTCTAAGTTATTCGAGTACAGGAATCTGTGTGCATACATATTTGTCTGTCAGTTCAGCATTTCCGTCTATGATATTATCGCCAATATATCGATTTTCACGACGCATTTAATTTTAGCGAGATTTTTGATGTTTAAAAAGTATTTATGATCATAACTTTAAATTTTGTGAGGTAAATCGTTCTTTACTAGTTTAGGAGATTAAAACTGATAAATTCGCAAAAAAAGCAAGGTTCAAAGACCTCGGGCAAGAAAGCAAAAACCGCAGAAAAAGACTGACCAAGAAATATTCAATATGTTGAGTAAAGTTGAGATGAACCAAAAACTCTGGCCATTTAATCGACATTCCACAAATCCTATATTGAGGAGAGCCACTTCAAATGGGAAACTGTTTGCTCTCAATAAAAAAACTGACTGAATTCACATGTTTCGAAAAAGCGAGTGCAATTAGACACGAAATGAAATAAATCCTAATTTTTCCAAAGCAAACCCTATATTACAAAATATACAAGAAAAAACGCATATAAAATGGACGAAAACTCGATAGTTTAATTGACTAATAACTTAATAAAATGTATTTTGGATACTAGTTCACAGGTGTCTAGGAGCACATTTAGCCTTAACTTGGGCTCGATTTGCCTATATTTAGTTAATTAGAAGCTCTTTCGCGTTGCCCAAGAAGGGTTTCACTTAAGCTATGCTTAGAGCCATTTTTCCCGCCAGCTTCGCATACGCTCTCTTGTTTCTGACTCTCATTCGAACATCGTCCAGATCGTCCGCCGTCACTAGTTTACTACCGATTGTTGCGTAGTCTTTTTTCAAGCATGTTGCAAGCGTGCTCGTTGGTCACCCTCGATACCCATAACTTCCGGAGCGGAAGTATTCATCCATTATTTTGTTACATGGGGTAGTAGAGTTCAGTCTAAGGATATGTCAAATAGTTTCCATCTTGATAAAATAACGTTCATGCTGATTGGTCTAGATTTACATAGATTGAATAGTTTTTCATTTGAGATTTTTCTTGGCCAGAAGATTCCGATCAATATACCGAGTTGGTTCCTGTGAAATTCATCTAGCTTCTCTAAATCGTTTTTTGAGATTTTTTTGTATGCCTTCAGTGCTTGTCATTTCTTCATTTTGTTCGTTCGATTCGTATATAGTCAGTCTTCGTAATGTTTATGCGTAGATTTCATTTACTCAATATATTTTCGACCTTGAGTAAAACTTGGTCAAGTGTTTTCTGGTCAATAGAGACAAAGTCTCATCATCGGCATTCGTTAATTTTTTCATTGTTTGACCGAATATTGTTTCTTAGCTCTTTGAGGGCTGCCTCGAGGTATATGATAAATAGAACAAGAGATAGAGAATCTCCCTGTGGAGTGCCCATATTAGTGTTAAATCTCTGGCTGCTTAGTTCTAATTTTCACAGATAGGTCGGTTTCAGAAAGTAATAAACTTATTAGTATTAAACGGTCTTCGTCGAGCAGTTTCTTTAAAAAATTCACAAATTTTACTCTGTTAGTGCTGTCGAAGCTCTTAGTGCATAGAAATCCTCTTCAATTTGCAATTTTTTGTTTATTCCTGCTAAGCCTTTGTTTAATGCGGTAGGTAGGGTGGCTCTGGGCTTTTAACGGAATGCCCCTTCGGGTCAGACAAAATAGCTTTTCATCGGGATATTCGGCGGAGTGAGACTGTCGAGTCAAAATTTGGCCAAATTTAGGATTTCCATGGAAATGGAAAAAGTCAGCGCTACGACGGCAAAACAGGGAATTCTGTGTTTATAATTCTTCTCAGTTGATTTTGATAAAATTGTTTAAAACTGTTTATTTAAGCTTTGATGATTCCCCATGTCGATCTGTTATACGTCAGGACTGGAACAATAAACGCGTTATAAATTTGCAGTTTTGTCTTTGTATTTAACCTTCTTTGACGCCAAATGTTTAAGAGTTTATTATACGTAGCGAATGATGGTATCTTTCTATAAGTGACATCTCTAGAGTCACCTAGCAGTAATCCGACTTTTTTGTGCTTTCTCCAAGATTCATCATAAGTGCGTTTAGCTAGAACAATTTTTGTGTATTCCGTTTTGTTATGATTGACTGTGGAAAATATAGTTTGTAGTGTTTTAATAATATGCTAAATGGTTTCAGCGTCGTCAAAGACAAAGTCAACATCGGCATATATTATTGTATTTGCTATTGTTTACAAGAGATCTGAAATCTCTGACTGCTGCCTCTAGGTAAATGATAAATAAACTCTCTCAATACTTGATAAATGTTTATTTAGTGCTCCTGCAGTACTTGGGTTAGAGCTGTCCACTTCATTGAGCTAGACACTAGATCCCATATCGTATTTTTAGGGTTTGTCGTGTCAATGTCGTTGATTGCTTCTTGTAAGCATTGATGTTTGAAATGGTTAATTTGCTATGAGATTGCATTGTTAGTTTGGATAAACTGATCCAAATTATCTTCAAATTAATGCGCAGTTTTCTTCTCAATTTTTTAATAATAAAATTACAGAACATAATATTTTTAATAATTATTGATCCATGAATCAGGCTATTTCGGGATTATTGGTTAGAGTAATGTACGCTTTTAGTACGGAAGGTTCACTCATTGGTAAGCATAAGTAGTTGCTAGCTGGGCATAGGAAGAATTCTTGAAAACGGTGGGTTTTTGTTAAATTCAATTTCTATATCAATTAGATACGCATCAAAATCAGCACATACAGTAAACCAAAATAAAAAACGAACACTACATTTTTCCTAAAATTTCCAAGAAACGAATCAAAAAAAATATCTAAATAGAATTTTAACAATATATAAACAATAACTAATATTTTTATTTTTGCAAAAAAAATATATTTACCGCCTTTTTACAACAAAAGTATAATCTGAACCAAAATAAAAAACGAACAAAATTTTTTATTTGTAAATGTTATTAAATATATGATTTTTTTAGAAAATTATTAATATTTGGGACGCTATAATAACTTATTATGGCCAGACAATTGAGTTTTGAAGAAAAGGGAACAATTATCGGTATTTACAAATGCGGAAAGACGTATCGCGAAATACAACGTATAACTAAAAGATGGTGTAAAAGATCACTTGATACCATATCGAAAACAATTCGAAAATATAAACAAAATATTCCATGCTCAAGAAAATATGGTTTTGGTCGTCCCCGGCTCCTAAATGAACATGATTTTAAAAAAATCAATAAGGCAAGGATTGAAGATCCAAAATTTAATTGCGTAAAATATGCGAAGGCACTGAAAGAAGAAACTGGGAAAAATGTAACACCTGAAACAATCAGAAATACACTAAAACAAAGAGGTTTCAAAGCATTTCCGCCGACTATAAGACCACATCTTACTAAAAAACACAAAGAACGAAGAATGGAAATCTGTCAAAGATGGAATATGCTATTGGAATTACGTTATATTCAGCGACGAATGAAAATTCAACTTAGTAAACAACGACGGACGAAGATTTGTATAAAGACAACAATCCGAAAAGTTTGTTTCACGCAATATTACTGAAACCGTAAAATTTGGAAAAGGAAGTGTGATGATATGTGGTGCATTTACGTCTGAATATTTTAGTAATCTGGTTTGGATAAAAAAATAATGAATGAATCATTGTATGTTAACATTTTGGCAAACAATTTGTTGCCATTTCTGGAAAAAATAGGATTATTGATCCAATTTTTCAACAGGACAACGACCTAAAACACACATGTGTGCTTGCAAAAATATTCTTTGAGACTAATAATATCGAATTGCTACCTTGGCCAGCGCAAAGCCCGGATCTTAACCCCATTGAACACTTATGGAGCTATATGAAGGCAAAAATAAGGAGGAAATCGTATTCCAAAAAAGAGGAACTTTTTGAAGAATTACAAAAAATTTGCAATGAGATAGGAGTGGATTATGCAAAATCATTGGTAGGAACTATGAGTGAACGAATATTGTCTGTAATTGCGACACGTGGTGGGCATACTAAATAAAATAAAATTTTGTTCGTTTTTTATTTTGGTTCAGATTATACTTTTTCCGTAAAAAGGCGGTAAATATATTTTTTTTGCAAAAATAAAAATATTAGTTATTGTTTATATATTGTTAAAATTCTATTTAGATATTTTTTTTTGATTCGTTTCTTTGAAATTTTAGGAAAAATGTAGTGTTCGTTTTTTATTTTGGTTTACTGTATATCTTTATATTTATTAAACCAGAAATATTTGTCATTAGAATATATTCATGCCTACCAAAATGCAATTTATTCGTTGTTTCTTTTAAATTATAATAACCAGAAATATTTGTCATTAGAATATATTCATGCCTACCAAAATGAAATTCATTCGTTGTTTTCAACTCAATTGGCAGATACGAGAGGGAACTCTTTACTTTCCCAAATGGACTCCTTTACAATTCTGAACGATCCTTCGAGGAACACAAGGATCCCACTCAGGGTGACTGATAAACCTACGTCACCCGATGTAACTCTATGCTCTTCATCCCTCGAATTATCTACGGAGTGGTCAGTATTCTATGCAACGAGAAGCAACCACAACCCGATCGCGGTAAAGATCAAAAGGAAAGTTGTCACTAGAAAAGTTCCCATTCCATACTATTACAATGCGGCGAACTAAGCATGGTTCAGAGAGATATTGAACACAAAACTAAAGAACTGCAATCTGTACAACTTTAGCTCTTTCAACAAGGCCATCGGCTTCTTCTCAATGATTATTCTGGAAGCAAGAGCAATGGCTATACCACAACGTCAATCTCACGTTGCTTCTCCCCGCACGCAAACAACCTCTTTCTTAAATGTGAGAAAAAATGAACGTGCTCAGAAGCCTATCCGGTTTATGGAAAAACGATTCCCACCCGGAATTGGCTAATATTTACCGTCAATACTTTGAACCGCCTATTTCCTACGCCTGCGGATCATGGGGTCGGTGGTTATCGTAATCTAGCAGGAGGAGAATTGAGGAAATCCAACAAAGAGCCCATAGATCAACCGAACGTTGGTCGCACGATAACAAACGCTCCGGTCCGGCTCCTCTGAAAGACCCAATAAAGTTAAACCTCAGTCTATTTGCAAATGCCCCGAAAAATGCGGCCAGCCGCCCGACTTGTGTGGACTCGTGGAAAGATCACCGAGCGAAGATGAGGTCCCTAATCGAGTGCATCGGGATCATGTGACTTTTGTTTGACTCTTATCGTGGTCTTGGCGGTTAAATAAATAAACAAAATAAATGTCCTAACTAATTTAGAAATTTTATTGTTATTTGATGTTTCTGACCTCAATAGATAATCTATAATGCATAAATGTCGACAATTCCACCAATATGATAATCTAGCTTAATTCAGTTTTTACCTAGGATGAAATTGTCTTTACTTTTTTTGCATTGAAGATGGTAGAATATACACACGCAAAAAAGTATTCTAGGATTCAAAAATAACAAAATAATGATATTTTGAGGTTTTAAAAAAGTATCTTAGTTTAACTACGTTTGATCTGATCCTCTTTTTTGACAGAATCGCTAAACTAATCACTCCGTTATACTTTAGAGCAGTCATCAGAAAGTCCTTTCTTTTGACAATTTGTGCATATTGGTCAACCAAGTGTTCGTTGCGGCCAATTTCTCGCATCGTCCTCTGAATCCGCCCTTGCATGGCACACAAAACATTGTACTCCCGCCTTATATACAAACAATATCGACAACTTCATCGAAAGTCGACTTTCCGCTAATACCAACACTAATCTTCGGTCGAGAATGGCCAGCCACTTGGCCTGCAGTTTGTCCTCGCGTCTGCTTCCTGGCTTGGCTAAACATTAAAATATATTTCATCACCCGCTCGTACTAGATCTTCGACTTTTCTGGCCTCATTTTCCAATTCAATTCGAGAATTGACTGTTTCCGAGAGCTTTAAGTCTATTTCGTCAATTTTCTGATGCAATTCCCCAGCATGGCCGACCATTTCAGGCTTCTCATCTCCAGAAACTCCTACTTGAGAAGGAATGGTGGACTTCGGGGACTTGTTTCCAGCTTCAATTCGCGTATTGAGTTGATTGGTGGTCTTTCCTTGACTATTAACATTTCTCATGTTTTCAAATTTTTCCCTGAGTGAGGAAACGGATTCCACGGCACCGTGGAACTGAGAACACGAAGGAGTGCTAATTTGGATCGTCCCATCTTCCCGCCGTTTGGCAGTCACCAAAGGAATGTCGTCCAACTCCAGAGACTGTTTTGGAGCTTGTTTACATGTCCTGTGCACGGAAAGACCGTCTTCCACATCCATTTCCAGCATATATATCTTCTTTTTACATCGAGCACACTCTTTGACCCCGACGGCTGTCTCATTTACAGTGACTGTTCTTTTCCTTCCCAACGTGAGACCTTGGTCTTTGTTCAATTTCTTGCGATTCAATGGCGGACGTGGACCTAAATTTTGTTTTCGTAAAAACCTATTGGGGTGTCTTTAAAGTATTGGTAGAATTGGAGAAGATATGTCATTATACTCAGTCGGTCAGGGTACGGCAGTGCAACCATATCCTCTGGGTCTAAAAAAGCGGGGATTCCGAGTTTCTGTTCAGCAAGGGCAAAGATCTGAAGAGTTAGACAAGGATTTACCATGTCGTTGTTTCCGTAGACATCATCGGGATTGAGGTGTCCAAAGTCCCTAGGAGTTGCAATCTCTGTTCTTACAACAAATCGGGTCTGAATCGATGAACTATTGCGCAGAATGCTCGACCGTCTTTCCATGACTTGTTCATGTCCTTTATTTCTAGTCCCGGGTAGCCGGCACACACTTTTTTGGACCAGGATAACATTTGGTTAATGGCTCGTGCAGTGCTTGTTTGAAACATTCTCAAACAATGCGCATTAGGGTTGTTTTATTTGAATTTACTGCGGTCTTGGGCTATCTTTGTAATTGTGGCCAATTTGCATTATTCTAAAATTGAATAATAATAAGGTTTCATTGATAAGGCATTGTTGAAATGACAAAAAAGACATGGGAGGAATAATGCAGAAATTGTGTGCTGAGTAAATTCATTTAAGTAGTGTCATCCACAAAAGCATAAACCAAGTAACATTCTAATTTGTGCAAACATATTTAAACTTGCAAACTTTAACTTGGCTACTAAAATAAGATCAAAGAAAGTTACTTGTTGATTGTCTAGTCCTAATGTAAGAAAGAAGTGTGGGAATCGCAAATTGTCACTGAAATACTCTCTGGTAGAGCTACTCATTTTTGGTTGGCATTTGGTCTCTTGTTTATGTCCTGTATGACCACTTTATTATTCTGGAAATACGGGACATTTGTTGATTTCAATAATCAAAATCCGGCCTAGACAAAAAAATTTTTACAGTAAAACAAAAAATATCTTTAGCTAAAATTAACTAAGAAATTCGTTTATATTTAATTCGCAATTATCCTGATTAGTTTTCCAATCCTTATTTTTTGCTGACCAGAACGATGTAACATTAACAAATTCACAGAATAAATCGTCGACATTTATATCTTTAAATCCAATTGCTTTATTAATTGGACTGTGGAGGGAATATACACACGTGTTCGAGACGGAAACTTTTTCATTTTAATGACACTTCTCTCAAACTGTATTTAGAAATTTTAAGAATATTCTAGAATAATTTTGTATTCTGGACTCGATACAACCATCTAAGTGGTATAGAATCCTGAAAAGGGACCCCACCCAATTCCTGCATGGGTGGGAGAAGTATGAGAACTTTTACAGCGTTGAAGGGGAACTGGAAAAGTCCAGCCCGCTCGGTCCTGGCATGCATCGGCTTGTCAGGCTTGAACGCAAGGTAGGGCAGGTAAGAGTCCTCCTCCTTGGGCTCGCCAGGGACTTCGAGGATAACGGGGAGTTCTAGATTCTAGAACAATCGAGGAAATTATTTTGAATTATTCTCATGTTGAAAATTTAAGTAAATTTATATAAAAAAGATATTGTTGTTTAGAACTGATATCAGTTGTAAAATCTCCGTGGAATCAGTTTTGGGAGTTGTTAACACATCCATTGTGTCCGATTCTTTCCATAAACCAGTCATAATGGATGTGTTTTCAGTCGGAGCTGGTAAAAAATATTCGACAACAAGCATCTAAGAACTTATCACTCCGTCTTTGGGTTTCATAAGTTCAGAGGACAAGTCGGTGTTTTTATTTAATCATGTCAGGACTTTTGTGAAAATCCACATTTTTAGTGATTTTGGTAGACTACGATATAGCCAGATAGTAAACACGCCGTAAAACGGACAAAATCAAAGACTTTAATTTATTGAATGTCTCCTACTGATTGATTTTATTTGATCCTTTTTTGATCCTTCGTTATTTTAAATAAATTTTTTGTTAATAGATAAATCAGAATAAGATGAAGTATAAAAACAAAAAAATGTCCAAATAATAAAAGAGATTCACTTTGAAGGAATAAAATCAAAATAAATGATACAAATGATAAAATTTCAAATTCTGAAATCAGGAAATGAATGTTCATGAAGAGTTATTCCTTAAGAATCAAATTAAATAATAATGTAGCAAAGTACACATAAAAGAGCAATAAACTAGGTCAACCACGTGTATCAGCATCCTATAATTTATCAGGCTTACCTTTAAAAATAGGTTAATCATAGTTTGATAATTTTAATTTTAATAAATGAAAACAAATTAAGTTAGGAATGTACAGAGGGGGAATTCTGGGGGGGCTAAAGCTCGCACCCTCCTGCGGAAAGTACCGCATGCGTGTTGCCACGGAGAATGGCGATGGATATCCGCTGCAATAGCCACGAAACCTCGCGTGGCTCTTTCGTCCTGTGGGCAAATTTCCTCCGATGTCGCTGATGAAGGCCGAGGTTAGAGGCCCTGCGACGCCCGATGTCTCCAAAGCGATTGGTACGAATATAAAACGGCGTCCAAGTTCTTGGTATTTTTTAATTTTGGCCGTCTCAGCCTTTTCCGCAGCGGACCCGGGGGAAGTGGCAGATGACATGATTGCCGATGGAGAGAAAGAGTCAATGCACGTAGCATCCCAGACAAGGCACTTGCCCTCCCGAAAAGGAAAGATTGTCATTCCGTCTGGGCGTTTTCCGTCATTTGTTTTCTTTTTAAATTATTCTTGATTTTAATAAATATGAATTTTATTTATATCTTCGAGAAGATCCTCCTACCAATGTCAATGAGAAGTTAAATCACGGCCTTTCCGAAAATTCCTGAGGTCTCTATCTGCAATTTTTTTAATGTTAATTTTATTCTGTAATTTAGTGTCAATTATCACTGATAATTATCAGTGATATATTTCTAGAGTGATTAAATAAGCTGAGTATAAATATCTTCTGATGTTTTTATACATATCAGCACTCTTCGGTAAATGAGTGAGAACACAGTCCACTGCTTAATTTCCTTGAAAACAGTTTATATTTCCACAAAAAGTGTCGTATGTCCTATAGTTGCATATTTTTTAGAGCGGTTAAAATTAAAAACCACTTTTATGATTAAATTTAATCTTTTTCCCTCTTTTTCTGAAAGTGAATTCTCTTTTTCGTGGTTTCTTGTACTCTATTTACTTAGACCAGGGATGGCAAAACACTGGCACGCGTGCTATGGGTGGGACTTTTGAAACTTTTGATGACACATTTTGAAATTTTGAATTTCTGTTTTTAAAATATTAAAATATGAAGGGATATAAATTCTATTTAATAATTTTAACATTTTGTTTTATCAAGGTTAACCCTCCTATAGTTTACAGTTCTATTTGGAAACAAAAATTTGTTGATTTGAGATATACTTTGGAAATAATTGAAAATGATCAATTATCAGTTTCATATCAAAAGACCTCACAATACTGACAGTGACCTTTTAAATTTTTAATTAGCTTTTTAAGGTAATAATTTTACTGGACACACCTAAAATTGTAAATTTCTATTTTTGGTACATTGGCTGAAAATCTTTGCCATCCCTGGATTAGACACTGGTTTACAGGGATTCTGTATTTATAATCACGAAAGATCTAAATCAGCGGTTCGTAACGGAAAGTTAAAGAAAAATTTTTGCGGATGCGAGGTTATTAAGATTAATAGTTAATTTTTAAAGAGCAAATATTTTTCATACTTTATTATTTCATATTGAAATTTGCTGGCTCTCAAGATGTCAAGCTTTAACCCGTTTCTTTGAGTTAAGAGAAGTAAAATTATTTCATTATTAATATAACTGTGATTTATAGCAATATTTAGAATCACAAATTTATTCAGATTCTGGCTTATCTGACTGACATTTTTACTCACATGAATAACTTAAGTTTATCTCTTCAAGGTAAAGATAGTCAAATGCCACGAAAAAGCTGCGGCATTCAAAAATAATTATCTCTATAGAAAGATATAATGTCACGAATTTCAAACCACTGAAAAAGTGATCAAAATTTAATGAATCCTACTCTTCGTACTAAATATTTCGTATGAATGACTTTGGAGTCCATTTTCGTGTAATCTGAAAATTATGTCCGATGATCATAAACTCAAAGAAAATCTGATCGATCTTAGAACAACCAATGAACTTATAAAGTTTCACAACTGTACATTAGAAGAGTTTTGGAGTTTAATAGTGAAAATGTATACACAAGTATTTCAAAGGCTTTGTATGAATTTTATGCGAGTCAGGATTCAGTTCTCTTCTGGCAATTAAACTAAATAACCAATCCTTCTCATTCACTATACTTATAGTATTATTTTCTTTATTTAAAATCAATTGTGAGTTTATTTTTCCTGATTTTCAACCTGATCTCATGTTGGATTGACTGTCGGCATACATCTCCAATGTGCTTAAAAACTTGATCACAACAAAACTAGTCTGTTAACAATTCATCGACGATTTCATCCAACTTTGTAATCCCAGGAAAGCAATTATTATATTCTGACTTGTCCTTTACTGACGATCTGAGTATGAGTTAAGTTTGACACCTTTTTAGTGAGGATTCATATCTCACGGTTTGATAATCCCTCGGGTTAGTTAATACTCTTCCAACTTTATAAAAAATAAAGAATTGTCATCTGATCAGCTTTAGTTCTCTGGACACGGTTATTAGGTACTTCAAAAAAATAATTCTGGAGGCAGGAAGATCCTATACCAACGACATGCTGCTACTGGTCGAAGGAGGTCTGCCTTGGCCAAGGAAAGAAATCGTCTCAAGAAATCCTACGAATGACTTCAGACATGATGATCTATATCAGAACATTTATTTATTTAAACGCCAAGACCACGATAAGAGTCAAACAAAAGTAACGTGATCCCGATGCAGTCGACGAGGGACCTCATCTTCGCTGGGTGATCTTTCCACGAGCCCATACAAGATCCCACCGGGCGGCAGGCCGTTTTTGACGGAGCCGGATTAAAGTGTTTGAAATTGAATCGGGGTCTTAAAACTGTAAACTGAAATCGATCAATAAGAGAAATGTGGAAAATCATTCGCCACGCGGCAAAGAGCAATTAACAGGGATCCCCTTTATCCTCGGCCCTTTTAAACTTCTTCCTGGAAGATCTTCCGCCCCCTACCGACAATAATGATTTCATCCTATCTTATGCGGATGACATCGTATTGGCCTCACGGGATCTCCACAAGTGAAGAGTACTTCCGCATCTTTTTGCATTAAGAAATTGTGGCGATTTATTTAGGGGTGGTTTACAATAAAGTGTTTCCTCTCTTGAAAGAAAACACAGTGATACAGTCCTGTTTTTCCTATATCCCCAATCGATCCAGTAGGTTCAACTATGAAGGAGATTCGAGGACTTCAAAAGCTCTCCTGATAAGGTTAATGGCTTATTTGATAATAAAAATTTCTAAGCTTTTGCCTAGATAGACAAACTAATCACTTTATGTTTGTCATTTTAATTCATATCATTAAATTTTTATTTTTGTGGCATTATTTTGAGTAAGGAATAAATCTATTTTTCATACATTTGCGAAAATTTAAAATCTTAGAATATAAATAAAGTCAAACCGTTTACTTGCCAAATTTTTGACCAAGGCAAAAGATGGCGATTAACTGAATTTAACGAGTAAACTGAATAATCAATAAAAATTTTATATGCACAAAATTTAAATTAAAAATCAACCTAACTCCATTTTGCGAGAATAAATTTTCTTTCTTAAAACCATACATACAATTCATACTATACGTCTTTGATGTTGTAGTTATAATTCTACGTCGCGATTAAAGTGTATTATGAATATACCAACGCGTTAAATTGATAAAAATGTTTCGAATGGTAGCTTTGAATTTTCTAATTTCGTCTTAGAATCATATAAGTATGAAACGGTGTGGTGACCATACCCTATCTTGGAGGGGTTGTTCTTGATGCAGATAGCAGAGCAACCCAAAATGCGAATACTCAAAACGAAAACTGTAATAAATTGTTGAACTAACAAATTAGATAATGACAAGACAAAGAAAATATTTCAACATTAAGAACAACTCAATTATGGGTTCACGGGGAACATGCACGTTTATGGAGAAATTGTTCGAAGCATGTCGTCTTAATTATTTGTATTTTTCTGATTAAGTCGGGTTCTTCTTCTGCGTAACTATTTCTCAACTCCGAGGCTTTTGTACCAACCTAAAGAGTTTTGTTTTCGCATGCCTAATCTGTTATCCGATATCGATTCTATCTTGAAGTCTGAGCCGAGTATCTGTGCAACATCCATTTCGACGCTCTGGGGTGGCTTCAATTCCCTGCCTGTTAATCGGGGGGATTGGCCTTCGTTCGCCAGTTTATCTGGGTCTTCCTGCCTCCTCTCGTCCCTGGCATCATCCCGTGCCCTCACTGACATCGTTCTCAGAAACCTCCCCGAACGAAAAAGTCCAATTCTATTGTCGGGTAATTTTATTTTTTGATATTTTTAGGCCGTGGTTCTTGTATGTGTTTTCAACGGTAGAATCATATACAATTAAAATTGATTCCTTACGTGGTAGACTATACAAATTGCTCCACGACAATGGGATCTGGACAAAACTTGGCATTTCAGTGGATATTCGCACAGTATTTGTGGATATTATTGGCAGTTACCTCGGAGTATTGATAAGGAGATGTGAAGCTAATACACGAATTAATATATTCATCGATAAAAATACACCCAGTGGTATTTACATCTGGGTACACTAAAAAAAACGAGAGACAAATAATCAAGGTTGTGTGCTTCCTCGACAACAAGCATTTT